>NC_137082.1:87868975-88433975 GCF_951640355.1 Cnephaeus nilssonii
CTGATAATTACTTGCAAATCTCCCCATTACAAAACCCTCCGTTCCTCCCAGAGCTTTTCCTAAGATCTTTACTACACTTCTTTTTCTTGCAATAATCTCAGACTGAATATCAGATATTTAATTTACAAGGATAAAAAATCTTTCCCTATCTACAGTAAACATTTTAGTGCCCCTCAAACAATTTAATACTATGATCAATAAACATTTTCTATTTCTGGGAAATGGCTAGAACTCTTCGTTGAAGATGCAGAGAAAAAAAAAAAGTACCCCACATTTTAAAGAGCTATAAAAAATGAAGTCAGATTCCCGGTGGGCGTGGTTGAGCATCGACACTATGAACCAGGAGGTCAGGGTTCCATTCCTGGTCAGGGCACATGCCTGGGTTTCGGGCTTGATCCCCAGTAGGGGGCGTGAAGGAGGCAGCGAATGATTCTCTCTCATCGATGGTCCTCTCTTTCTCCTCCCTTCCTCTCTGAAATCAATAAAAACATTTTTTAAAGAAAGCAGGTCAGATTACCATCAGCCCCCTGGGTTTCATAGAGGAAGCCTCAAGAGACCCTGTACCATTGTGCCTGTCCCAGGACCCTCTGAAATTCCTCAAGGCTGCCCAAGGAGAAGAACAGGGCTTGCCCACAAACGTCAGAACTTCTGTCTTGGAGGAGGAACCAAGATGGCGGCATGGTTAAACAACTAATCTGCTGCCTCGAACAACAATTTCAAAAATACAACTAAAAGACAAAACGTCTACCACCCAGAACCACGGGAAAGCTGGCTGAGTGGAAGATTTACAACTAAGGAGAGAAAGGAGCACAAACGCTGAAAAGCTGAGGTACGGAGGCGCGCGAATCAGGCTGGCGGCGGGCGACTGGGCGCGCGGTTTTTCTTCAACCCGCAGGGAGACAAGCTCCCGATCACTCTGAAACCCAGTTTCTGGGGACTCGCGGGGGACCCAGACACCTACGGGGAGAAGCTGGACTCTCGGCCATCGGGTCAGAAAGTGAGAGTGACTTTTTTGCAGAGGTGCGCCCAGCAATCATTGTTTTACTGCGCTGGAACGCGGGGCGCAGGGACTTGGAAACGTGGAAAGGCAGAGACGGCTGACGCCAGCCATTGCCGTTGGCCACGCCCCAGCCTAGGGACGCCCTGAGATCCCGCCCCGCCCTGAGGCCCGCCCCGCACATTCTACAAACCTGCCCAGGCTCCACACAGCGGCTTTTGCATATAAATGGCCTGTTCTGTGGCAGCTTAACCAAATAAACTGCAGCTCCAGTCAGACTGCTCCAAAACCGCCCAAGCAAAGGAGGAGAAAACTAGTTCTTGCTGTAGCTCCTGCTGGGGGGCACACAGTACACAAGGGTACACCAAGAGTGTCCACCTCAAGTAACTGAGAGGCTGACCCATTGAACCAATAGGACATCTAGTACACAAAGCTACCCTACCAATTCAGGGAAGCAGCGAAATGAGGAGGCAAGGAAACAGATCACAAACCAAAGAAATGGAGGAGAACAAGCGACTGGACATAGAGTTCAAAACCACGGTTATAAGGTTTTTCAAGAATTTCATGGAAAAGGCCGATAAATTCAATGAGACCCTCGAAGATATGAAAAAGGACCAACTAGAAATTAAACATACACTGACTGAGATAAAAAATATTATACAGAGACCCAACAGCAGACTAGAGGATCGCAAGCATCAACTCAAAGATTCGGAATACAAAGAGGCCAAGGACACTGCTCCAGAGAAGTATGAAGAGAAGAGAATTCAGAAAGTTGAAGATAGTGTAAGAAGCCTCTGGGACAACTTCAAGCGAACCAACATCAGAATTATGGGGGTGCCAGAAGAAGAGAGAGAGCAAGATGCTGAAAACCTATTTGAAGCAATAATGAATGAAAACTTCCCCCACCTGATGAAAGAAATAGACTTACAAGTCCAGGAAGCACACAGAACCCCAAACAAGAGGAATCCAAAGAGGACCACACCAAGACACATCATAATTAAAATGCCAAGGGCAAAAGACAAAGAGAGAATCTTACAAGCAGCAAGAGAAAAACAGTTAGTTACCCACAAGGGAGCTCCCATACGATTATCAGCTAATTTCTCAACAGAAACCATGCAGGCCAGACGGGAGTGGCAAGAAATATTCAAAGTGATGAATAGCAGGAACCTACAACCAAGACTACTCTACCCAGCAAAGCTATCATTCAGAATTGAAGGGCAGATAAAGAGCTTCACAGATAAGAAAAAGCTAAAGGAGTTCATAACCACCAAACCAGTATTATATGAAATGCTGAAAGGTATTCTTTAAAAAGAGGAAAAAGAAGAAGAAAGATAAAAATTATGAACAACAAATACATATCTATCAACAAGTGAATCTAAAAGTCAAGTGAATTAAAAATCTGAGGAACAGAATAAACTGGTGAACTTAATAGAATCAGAGGCATAGAATGGGAATGGATTGATAATTCTCAGGGGGAAAGGGGTGTCTGTGTGGGGGGTATGGGAAGAGACTGGACAAAAATCATACACCTATGGATAAGGACAGTGGGGGGGAGGTAAGGGCAGAGGGGGGGTGGGAACTGGGTGGTGGGAGATATGGGGGGAAAAAGGAGAAACAATTGTAATCTGAACAATAAAGATTCATTAAAAAAAAAAAAAGAACTTCTGTCTTGAATCATAAGATGATGTTATAGAATTTACCATTGAAACCTATATGATTTATCAGCCAATGTCACCCCAATAAATTTAATTAAAAGGAAAAATAAATAAAACATAAAAAAGGCAATGTTGTGCTGCCTGCACCCCTTGTCTGCCTGCACCCCTGGGCCTTGCCCTCTGTGGCGAACCAGGTGAGTGGGGCTGCCTGACACGATCATTCATGGAGACGGAGGTTGTCTGCAGAAGGGGAGATGGAATCGCATTCCCACTTGCGTGTGTGCTGAGGACACTGCCCACTGCTGCTTGGCCTGCGTGGCTCCGTGGGTGAGCGTCGATGTATGAACCAGGAGGTCACGGTTTGATTCCCCGTCAGGGCACAGGCCTGGGTTTCTGGCTCAATCCCCAGTAGGGGGCATGCAGGAGGCAGCCCATCAATGATTCTCTCATCATTGATGTTTTTATCTCTCTCTCCCTCTCCCTTCCTTGCTGAAATCAATAAAAAAATAAAATAAAATAAAATAAAATAAAATAAAATAAAATAAAATAAAATAAAATAAAATAAAATAAAATAAAATAAAAAGAAACTGCCAGTTGCCTCTGGTGGAAGCCCCAGGGCCTCCTGGTTTGCCCTGTGAGCTCAACCTAGCTTTCCCTGAGAATAGTGTCAGCTCGTACTTGTACCCCTCTCCTTGCCCCCCAGTTAAAACCCCCGTGAAGCTCACAGTACAGTCATTTACTGGGGAACTGTGCTCCAGAGGCAGGTTAATGAGATGGAAGAGGGCAAACTGCTGGTGTCCAGGAGGGGCAACAGGTGAAGAGCGTTTTCCCGATGACGGACCCTTGGGCTTCCTTCCCACAGGTCACACGTGGGCCGCGTGTCCCCCGGAGTGCATGGTGGGAAACCCCTCAGGGGACTTACTAAAATCAGCGAGAGAAGAATGCATTTTACTACTTAACACTGTTTTAAATATTAATCAGGCCAATGAAACAAAAATTACAAAGCATAATTATTGGAAAGGAGAAATAAACTTTCATAACATGCTGATGAGTTGATACTATAGCCAGAGGATTCCTAATAATAAATTTCAAATGTAGAGTGAAGACAGTATAATTAACTATAAGAAAGTGCTCCACATTATTAAACTTTTTTACATGCAAGTAGTAAAGAACTAAGGCTATCATGGAGAAAAATTAGATATCCATAGAAAAAAACATAAAAGAATTTAGAATATCTCAAAGAAAAATGTAAAAAACCATTAAATGGGATGTGCAATCTTGCTAAGAGTTTTTAAGTGTTTGAACAAAAGGAAAAATATTCTACATTACCTCATAGAAAGACATTATAAAATAATATATCTTTCCAAATTAACTTATAGACTTAATGCAACTAAGACAAAAATTTATTGGGCATTCTTTTGTAACTTGATAAAATTATTTTAAATTTGCTGTAGTTGAATAAAAAAAGAGGAACTAAGAAATTTTTGAAAAATACTTTTCACTATCAAATATGAATACAGATCACATCTTTTATTAAGTATAGTGTGCTATTGGCAATTCAGTCAACAGGTAGATTAATGAGAAAATACGTGAGGGCCCGAGAGAGTAAAAATTGTAATAACTTTATAATAATCATAAATAAATGGGGAAATGATTATTCAACAGATGATGTTGAGAGAATTGACTAACTACATGGAATGGTCAAGTAGCGATTTTTCCTGATACAACAAAGTAAATTTTACAGAGTGTAAGAATATTATTTTTGTTGTTGTTAATCTTTACCTGAAAGCATTTTTTTTCCCATTGATTTTTGGAAAGAGTGGAAGGGAGGGAGAGGGAAGAAAGAAGGAGGGAGAGACACGAGGGAGAAAGAGAAACGTCTATGTGAGAGGGACATCGCTTGGTTGCCTCCTGCACATACACCAAGCAGGGCCAGGGATTGAACCTGCAACCCACGTGTGTGCCCTTGACCAGAAATCGAACCCATGACCCTTTGGTGTGCAGGCCGATGCACTGAGATGCACTGGCCAGAGTGAAAAGCACTTTAAAAAATAAAAATATATACACACACACATTTTATAACACATCCAACACTTTTCAGATGGGCGGGCTCTTCTCTCTGTAACTCTTATACCAATGAGAGTTCCTTTAGCCTGTATAAAAGGCAGCGTTGTGGCCCAGCATTCCATGGGAACGGGCCGGAGCCAGTCCTCACAGGGAAGTAACGGGGAAATGGAAGCTCAGGCTCTGTGTCTCACCGCTCTCCGAGGGTCCCACCAGTGGTTAGCGGGGGGCTCTCTGTGTCCCTGCTGTTTGTCCTTCTAGACCAGCTCTAACCCCAAATAGCCTGAGTGGGCTTCCCCTCATCTGTGTGCAGCCCAGGTACTAGCTCAAGTTCCTGCAAAAACTCTAAGCTTCTGGGTCAGATGTCTAGAAAGGGGTGACATGGCTGAACTCAGTTTTTGAGAACAGTCACACCAATCAGAGGGCGACTCATAGTTTCTCACATAAAGCAGGACTCAGGAGTGAAAGCATAATCAGATCGTGATGAGGGGTCAACCGGGTCTGTTCCAGGCCAGGGGGCTGTTCCCCCACCCAGGTCAGCCTAGGTCAGGGCCAGCCAGCCATTTCCCCCATCCAGGTCAGCCCAGGTCAGGGCCAGCCAGCTGGGCCTTCTGCCCCTCCAGTGTATGCACCCACCACCCCAGCCGCGGCCACAGAGGACAGGGAGCTCGCTGCTGCCCCCCAGGCTGAGGCTGGGGCAGGGTCCCTGGGAAGCAGATGGAACAAGCACTTCAGACCAAGTCCACTCTAACAAGGACTTTGTGAGAATGAGGACGAAGCCTGGCCAGTGTGGCTCAGTGGCTGAGTATTGACCTATGAACCAGGTCACGATTCGATTCCTGGGCAGGGCACATGCCCGGGTTGTGGACTTGATCCCCAGTGTGGGGCGTGCAGGAGGCAGCCGATCAATGATTTCTCTTTCATCATTGATGTTTCTATCTCTCTCTCCTTCTCCTTTCCCCTCTGAAATAAAAAATTTTTTAAAAGAATGAAGGTGAATATATAAAAGTGCACTTAGTAAAAAAAAAAAATCCTCACCAAAATTAATAATAAAACATTAAAAAGCAAATAAATGGAAAATGTATGCAACAAATATTAACCCGTTTTGCTGTATTTCCAAATCTCCCTCTCTTCAGCCAGCGATTGCTTTCCCCAGAGTCTTATCTGCACCACAAACGCTCCACAGAAGTTTTCATTAGCAGAACCACAGTACTTGTATTAACAAACCAGCTTAGACTAAAAAAACAGAAATTTAAGAAGCTTCATATGTTTAATTCATTTCTAACCCCTTACCCTGAATAGAATTATAATCAGCATTTCTAATTACAATCAGACATGCAATTTATAAGTAATACTTCTCAAGGGATACCACTGTAACGTTATTTAAATCAGAGTTATTTCACATAAGCTTATTTAGAAGTAAAAGAGGATCCTAGACATCATGTTTTGAATTGCTCATTCTAGAACATTTAGAATTTAGGACTAGTAATTTTTGTTTTTAATCCTCACCCGAGGATATGTTTCCATTGATTTTCAGGGAGAGTGGGAGGGAGGGAGAGACAGAGAGAAACACTGATGAGAGAGAAACACACGGATTGGTGGCCTCGTGCACGAGCCTCAACCAGGGCCCAGGTCTGGGAGGAGCCTGCAACCAAGCTACGTGCCCTTGACTGGAATGGATCCAGGGACCCTTTGGTCCGCAGGCCGACACTCTATCCACTGAGCCAACCCCGCTAGGACAGGATTCTAATTTTTAAGAAAGACACAATTTCCACTCCGGTCCTTTGTGCCTCTCTCACCCCCGTTGTGATTGTCTGCCGGCCTTCTGCCCGTCTCGCTGGCGCCTTGCAGACAAGGAACCCGGACCGGTGTCTTCTCTACTCCCGCACCACCTGTCCTCCTCGGTGCCACTCCCATCAGCACGGACCGCGCACTCCGCGTCTCAGGTGCTCAGGCCACTCTGGCTCCGGCCTTCCTCCTGCCCAGCGACTGCCTGTCCTGCACCCGAGCCTTCAGCAGCCACGGCCACAGCCTGGCTCTCATCTGCTCGTGCTCTTCCTGGAAGACCACAACCTGGGGCAGCCCGCTCCCTCCCCCTGGTCGTGCCAGCCCCCCACCACCCACTCCGCACCCTGCTACGCCTCCCCTGTCCAGCTCATCAGAAATCCTCATCCCCAGGTCTCCCTTTCTCTCCAAGCCTCCATACCCTCCTTAGTATCTTATGGAGCCGAGATCCCGTCAGTGATCACTTGAGTAAATTCTTGCCTATAATGTAATAGCCATCTTTTTTTTGTCAGAGCTCTTGGGCAAAACCCCCACCCCAAGTGAACATGTCTACCGAGGACCTATCGACATCACTGCTTTGCGGCCGCATCCATGAAGCCGAAAGCTGGCGGAGGAGTCACATGCCGTGGAAGACCGGCTCCACACAAACTCATGGATGCTAGCCTCCGTGGGGCTCAGACCGCAGGGAGAGCGTTTCCATCAGGAGCGCACTCTCCTCTTCTCCAGGGGCGATTTTCAAGCCGGCTTAAGAGTAACATCACCCCGCTGCTCCACATGCATCTACGCATTCTCGAATTCTCTCTATCCCCATCTCTCTCTTCAGCGCCGCCCATGCCTACTTCCAGTGCTCTAATGAAGTGCACCTATCCTTCTCTCGCTGAACTTGTTATATTTTTATAAATGAGAGAACTATATTATATAAATCTAATAAATATCCATTATAAGTGATGTCAACTATACATATGCTATAAATTATATGAACATTTCCTATTCATTCTGTGAGAATTTGTAATCAATAAAAAGCTTACTCACTAACCTATACCTGAGGGCAAGACCACACCTGCTTCTTTTTTTTACTGATTCTTTACAGAGAGGAAGGGAGAGGGATAGAGAGTTAGAAACATCGATGAGAGAGAAACATCGATCAGCCGCCTCCTGCACACCCCCTACTGGGGATGTGCCAGCAACCAAGGTACATGCCCCTGACCGGAACCGAGCCTGGGACCCCTCAGTCCGCAGGCCGGCGCTCTATCCACTGAGCCACACCAGCTAGGGCCCCACCTGCTTCTTTACCATTCCATCTCTACCAAGTGCCGCAGCACCTGACAACAGCGAATGCTGCAAAAATGTATAGAATAAACACATATACCTCAGTCAACACAGCAAGTCTGTAAAGATAGCTTTAAATACTTCATATGCATTGACACGATCGCTCCTTACAACTGAGCTCCTTCAGTATACGTGTCTCATATGAGTGGATATGATATGTAATATGTAATATGATTCCCCTTTAGCACATTCTTCATGTGAATTCTGTCCTGAACAGTCACTGCTTTCATGTACCTTTTAATTGTCACTATTTTTCCATGTCTTGCCTTGTCATGAGGAAATATCAGGAAGTACATTTTTTACCTTGATTACATTCTATAAACGTATTATTTAAAAAATATTCTTTGGCAATTGATATAGGTCATGCCCTGTGTTAGTTGCTGGGAAGTGATGTGAAATAGATGCAAAAGAGGACTAACACCTGCTACCCAGGTCTCACAATCTAGTGGGGGAGATACATTTCCAAAGGTCTGATTGCTAGGGTTAGACTTCATGTCAAATGACCGCAAACCCGAAATAACAGAGACTCACAGTGGAAATGTATTGCCTTCTCATGGAATGTAAGTACAAGATAACTTCAGAAGAACCCCAGGATCATTAAGGTCATAGCCCCCTTTCTCCTCACAGCCCAGCATGGCGCTCCCGCTCCAGCCATCACATCTGTATTCAGAACCGCAACAAGATGGAAAGTGGGGGCGGGGGGGGGGGTACACTTCTTTCCTTTGATGATATTGTCTGGATCTTCACACCAATTCTACTTGTTCCCAAGAGAGGAACACACCCTCCATTCTCTGGGAATGAGGAGGGGGAGGGTGGGGAGGGGTGGAGAAAGGAAGGGAAGGATGGGGATGGGAGGGGAAAGGAGGGGAGAGGTGGAGAGAGATGGGGAGGGGAGGGGAGGGGGGTTACAGGACGGGAGGGTAAGAAAAGAGCCACCCGCAGCTGCTCCTGGCCGACCTTGAGTATCAGCTGTGAAAGCAGCCAGGAGGACGGCCCTGCTAAGCTGCACCCCCTGGCTGCTGCCCCGGGTGTTAGGGAGCAGCAGGCTTTTATTCCTGAGTCAGAATACTGGGATCTGGGGCTTAGTGGGAGCTCTCTCGCTGGAGTGAGCTCGGGTTGGAAAAGTAAAAACCAAACATTCATTCCTCCCACACGTGGGCTGCCCGTCCTCTTTCCTCTGCTCCTGTCATCCCACAGACCCCTCAGAAGAAGCTCAGGGTGACCGTCACCCGGGTTACCCCGGCTCCAGCGCCCACGGCGGCCTGGGCAGGGCCCTCACGTTTTCCGCGTCCAGGGTGCAGCCCCCCGGGATTCCATCCATGACCTGCACCTGCGTGGGCAGGGTCTGCGTGGGGGCAGGGAAAATCACCTCCACGTGGCGATCCGGCTGCAAACCAATACTGCTCAAGTCTAGGGCCTCATGCCCTCCCCCACGGACACAGAAAGCCCCTGTGTCTCCACACCACCCCCCCTCCACATGCCCAACTCTGGCAGCCAACTCTCCAACTCCCCCTCCACCTACCGACCAGATCAAAATGTAATTTCGGAAATGCTCACAAGAACGCCCATCAGCGCTAAGGCAGTGCGAGTGAAGGCGATGCAGATTCACTGGACAGCGGGACCCACGGCCTAGGGCCACATCTGAGCTCCCAGTGGCCACAGTTCCGGGGGGGGGGGGGGGGAGCTAAGATACCAAGTGCCAGGGAGGGCCAGGCAGCGGGGTCCCGTGCTGCTGGCGGCAGCAGACAGCACAGCTGCTCGGAGAAAGTTAGACAGACATTCCCCAGGCGCCTCAGCAGCCCCGGTCGCGGGCATTTTACTGAACAGAAGAGACATGTATGTCCACCCAGTATCTGCGTGTGAATGTTTATTGCAGCTTTATCAGTAATTGCCAAAATCTGAAAAAAAAATTCCGATGCCTTTCAAAGAATAAACAAACTGAAGTGCATCCTATCCAGGGAATACTACTCAGCAACGAAAAGGAGCAAATAAACATGGGGACTCCTCCGTGCCTTCTGGCGAAGTTCAAGCCAGAAGCAAAATGCTGCGAACTGGAGGTTCCTGATGTGACAAGGACTTGGAGGATGAAGACAAGAAATGGGGTGTTGTTGAGCCCAAAGGGGCAGCACAGGCACTCAGGGAGTGGTGGGGCGATGGGGGGGTGGTGGTGGTGGTGATAGTGGTGGGGTGGTGGGGGTGGTGGTGGTGGTGGTGTGTGTTACAGCTGCTCTGCATTACACACTGATCAGACCACAGAACCAACCTCGCTCCACAGACAGCGACTGTGACTGCCCGTGCATTTCTTTCTAGAAACCGGACCCTGACCCCAGGTCCTCGCTAAGGAGCTTGCAGGTTGCCACTCGTTCCACCAACAACAACACACTGACCTACTGGAAAACAAACAACTCTTCTGGGACCCCTCCGGGAGGGGCGCGCCCAGGGGACACCAGCGCCCGAGGGCGGGGAGACCAGAGGGACAGGGAGGACAGGACCCTCCGGGGCGCAGCCTGGGGGGCACCTGCGGGCCCCAGCGCTCGGCATGGAAACCTGGGCCTGAAAGTGGCTGGAGGCGCGTGCGGGCCAATCTCCGAGTGACCAAATCCAGGGGGACCTGGGACGGAACCCCAACACCCCCGCACCCCCAGCGATATGAGAGCTTTACCTTGGGGAGCTCAGGGCCCCACAGAAGGTACTGGAGCAGGGTCCCCCGGCGTCCGCAGGGAGAGGAGGAGGGCGGTGGTGAGATGAGCCAGAGCCCTGCCTCCTCCTGAAATAGGCGCCTCGGGAGGAGCTGATTGATGGAGCCCAGCCTGCTGCCTCTCAGCACCTGCTGGGGTCATGGGTCATCAGAGCCTCTGCCCTGGGAGGGGAGCCACCTGACTCCAGCCCCCCGCCCCTCCCACCCGGGGGGAGGAGGAATCTGAGGCACCTGTGAGCCCACGCTGCCTTCCAGAGAAGAGGAAAACTATGGCATCGTGGAAATGACAGTTTCCCCCACGTCCTCTCATCACGGTTCCCAGTCCCTGTGTGTGGGTTCCTCCGGGCACCCCGCTCGCTCTGGTTTAATTCGGGTCTTCACCCTGTGCGATGTGTAATGCATCAAACAGGCTGCTCTGTGTGGCTAATGACAGAGCCTGTGATCTCTCTGCAGAGAACGTGAGTTTTTATGATACCTACCAACGCCTGTATTGCAACAACGGAACAGGAAGACACTTCACAAAACTCGGCTGGCTACAGTTAGGGAAATCAGACAGGCGTCCAATCCAGAACGTTCTCTGGCTTTGGGCCCATCTCACTCCATTTAATTGCCAACAGAAGGCATTTCCACTCACAGCAATCATTGCCTCCTGGCTCTTGGTTGTCCTGAGAGAGGCAGCACGTGGCACTGACCATGTCTGGTCCCGGATGGCTGCTTTTCCACGGGAAGGACCTGTTTCTGCTCATCGTGGCCAGCTCACGTGGCCACACGTGTGTTGACCGTTCACTAGAAGAATTAACCAGCACGCTTCTCCCCCGTGGCTTGCCGGCCTGCAGCGCACACCCAGGCAGCCCCAGGCTTTTTTAAATAATATTTTTCCTGGCCCCAGCCCGTTTGGCTCAGTGGCTAGAGTGCCGGCCCATGGACGGAAGGGTCCCAGGTTCAATCCCGGTCAGAGCATGTACCTGGTTGCAGGCTCGATCCCCGGCCCTGGTTGGGGCACGTGCAGGAGGCAACCAATCTATGTGGCTCACATTGATGTTTCTCTCTCTCTCTCTCTCCCCCTCCATTCCACTCTCTCTAAAAAAAAAAAATAAAAAAAAAATCAATGGAAAACTATCCTTGGGTGAAGATTAACAAACAAAACAAAACAAAAAGACTATTCTTTTCTGACCTCAATGCAACACTAGAGACAGAATCAGAGAGTCGCAATGTATCATGTATTGTGATTGGAGACAGAAGAGCCTAAGAATGTGACTGTTTTCAGTGATTCCCCGTTTTCCACTCCTTTGAACCCCGTCCCTTTCTCTGCGTGACTGTGTGGACAGGGGTCCCTCCTCCCTGGCTCCCGGGTGAGTGGCTAGTGGGGCACGGGGAGAGGTGGAGATGCGGAACGAGAGAGGTCACGGCATTTCCCCTCCCTTCGCTCCTGCCGGGAGCCCTTCTGCAGGGGCTGCACTGCTGCTGAGAATTAGCTGTTCTGAACCAGACTCTCCTCCTTTCCCCACACTCCGCTGCTAAGCCGGGTGAAGGCCTGTGTGTGTGTTACCATGGTAACCTGCGCACAGTCATCTCTGACCTGAGGACATTTTTTTATGGCATAAATTTTAATTTTACTTGTCTTGCCATGGTCCCCCACCACCCAGAGCCGCTGGGGTTTGGGGTTTGGGGAGATGCTCTTTCTCAAGTTGAGGAAGTTCCCTTCTAGTCCTAAACTCTCCAAATGTTCATCATGAATGGGTGTTGGATTTTTTTCTGCATCTATTGATTAGATCATATAATTGTTCTTCTTCAGCCTACTGATGCGGTGGATCCCATTAAGTGATTTTCAAATGTGGAACCAGCCCTGTCTACCAGGATTCATTCTCACTGGGTCGTGGGGCGAACACCGTTTTTAACATTGTTGGATTAGATTTGCTAATACTTTGCTTAGGAAGCTGACATTTATGTTCATGAGAGATGGTGGCCTGTACTTTCCCTGTCTTTCAATGCCGTTGTCTGTTTTTGATGTGAGGGTAATGCAGGCCTCACAGAAGAGCTGGAAAGCACTCCCTTTGCTTCCGTCTACTGGGAGAGGCTGTGGAGAATGGGTGTGACTTCCGGAGTCGGGGAGGGTCGCCCAGTGGGCTTCCATAACAGTGCTGGTACGTCACTTCTTAAACTCGGCAGTGATTTCACAAGCAGCGATCTCTATACCTTTTATCTTAAGCATTGCCAATAAATAAGCATTCATACTCTGTAATACTTTATAGGTAGAAAAATGAATGAAGTAGAATTAAGTATACAAAATAGGGAAGATCCCAAAACATTGTTCTACCAAAGCAAGCACACACCATGTGAATAAAATGATAAGCATGCTTGAGATGGAGGATAGGTGTGTATAATACACAGAAAAGCTTACTTATCAAATATTTAGCAATGTCCTCCGAGGAGGACAGTTTGAGTTCACAATATGAAAAAGGAAGAAAAATGTATTTATGTTGGATTTTCCTATTTCTGTATTGACTCCTTTACAAAGGAATGCATTTACGAAGGCCATAGAAGAAAATGACATTGTTTCTCTCTCCTGCAATGTTTAAACTCTACGTATGGTAAGTGGGAAAGAGAAAGTAATGAGGAGGAAGGACCAGAGGAGAAGGTGAGAAGGTGAAGCGGGAAACATAAACACTCAACATTCCAAACGGAAAGAAACACTGGAGTTAAGGTGAGGAATCTCTTCTTGAAAGTCATTACAGCAGACGTGTCCCGGGACAGCAGACTCGAGAACCTGTGGGTAGAAAGTAGAGAGATAGAGGAAATGAAGGCTCAGAACCCAGGAACCTGAAATCTTCAGAAGAGAAATTCCTGGAAGAGCAGGATAGTGCCCTTACAAAAGCCCTGTGTATATTCGCACGGTACGATCCCATCACCCAGTGACTACCTCACCCAAAGAGTCTCCCAAGGGAGAGAACGTGCCATCTGCAAAAGGTCTGCTTCCTTTGTAGCTGGCTAATAAACCTCAAAGAGAAACTTCCTAATTGTCCCCTGGTGATTCAAAACTGTCAGCTCCTGGCATTGATTCCATGCTTTGGTTTTGTCCGGGAGAAGAACAGAGATGATAGCTGACTATGCTCTTGAATTATTGCGTAACATTTAAAATTTAAAATTCTATGAGGGTTTAATGCTCACATTTTGAAATTAGAAGTGATAACCTTAAAATGGTGATCGTGTTGTTAAAATTAAGATAAATCAGAGGTCACAAAAAGGCTTTATAAACTTGGAGGAAAGAATATTATGTGCCAATACTTGACATTTTAAGTTTCATGATGATAGGGTTAGACCAGGGGTCGGCAAACTCATTAGTCAACAGAGCCAAATTATCAACAGTACAACGATTGAAATTTCTCGAGAGCCAAATTTTTTAAACTTAAACTTCTTCTAACGCCACTTCTTCAAAATAGACTCGCCCAGGCCGTGGTATTTTGTGGAAGAGCCACACTCAAGGGGCCAAAGAGCCGCATGTGGCTCGCGAGCCGTAGTTTGCCAACCACGGGGTTAGACTATCGACATTCAGTGATCAGAGGCTCAAAGGAAACCGAGTAAGTGCTCAGCAGAGAAAGTCACAAGGGGAGTGAAGCTTCTATTTACATGGGTGAAGGCTCTGTCCCTGGCGAGGTCTTAGTTATGATCATGAAAACGGAATTGCAAGTTAGTTTGGTGCTTGCTTTTCCTGGGACAGTAAGTAGCTCCTATTTCACCCCCCAGGCACAGAACTCTACACCTTCAGGGGCAGGTCAAACACTGTATTTTCAGGGTCGCCCACAGAATGTATCTGTTACAGAAATTGCAGTATCTTCACAAGTTGAAAATGAACAGACAGACCTTGTGCATCAGTAGGTAAAGTACACGGGCTATTCTGCTGGTCAGAAAAACACAGATCCCGGGTCTAGCTTTTTCCTACAGATTACTAATAAAACTTAACAGCGCCGCGAGCTGACCACATTGTACTTCAGTGCAAAGTTCCTTGACAATCATATACAAAATCACCCCAGGTGTGCGTTAGCATAATTTTAGTTATCTCTTTATTCTGTGTATCAATACTATTTAAGCCAACTGGGGTGGTGATTTCTTTATGGTGAGGTACTATGACAGATCTAATGGGCAGTTCTTTTTCATCCATACCCACAGGTCCCCCCTCATTAACTCATTATTTTAACTATGATCATCACTTTTCTCAACACCCATTTGCTTGTTTTTATTGACTCCCTGAATCGGAGAGTCCATTTTCATCTTCATTGATGGTTACATTAGCAGAAAAACAATTATGAGTTTATACATTTGCAATATGTATAAACTCATAATTATTTATACATTTCTACCTAAGAATAAAATAAAACGTACTTCTTAGAGGTCAGAAAGTAAACAAGAAAGAAAAGGACTGTATTTCACATTTTGTAGGAATTACGGTACTTTTTCAGACGAAATAACCTGCAAGAAGAAAATAAATGCATTAAAATCTAATCTTACTACCTAACTGTTGGAAGCCGCCCATTGTCCTCACTAGCAGAGGTGTGGACAAGGAACCCGGAAGGCTGGTCAACCTTGAAGCTCTGAAAGGTCAGAGCCAACCACCCACTGTTAGACAATGGTAGCTGAAGCAACTTCCGCTTTTAGTTTTATGTAAATCCTTGCTGATTGGCTGTTATTGGAATTGCCTGCCTAAAGGCTATGGGTGTATCCCATAGTCTTAATAAAAGGGATAGCAAGGCCAGAGCGGGGTGAAGTCCTTCCCCTTGAATTGGGCTCCCGCCTGGCCCCCAATATTTCCAAATTAATATTTTCTAGTCTCTTTCATTTGTGTGCGGCCTCCTCCAGAGCCTGAACCCTGAACCGGAACCCTGAACCACGCGGGGGGACACTTGCACCTAACCACAATAGTTAGCACTTGGTGCTCGTTTACTGAGGACCAGGCTCTAGTTAAATGCTTTACCTGCATTATCTACTTAAGCTTTTCAGTAACCTCGTGGGTATAAAATTTCATCTCATTTCACTAAGGCCAAAACTGATAAACAGGGAAAGTAACTCGCCCAAAGCACACAGCTGGGTTTGCAAATCAAAGCCAGACAGTTTAGCTCAAGCTTGTTCTTTTGATCTTATCACGATTGTTTCCAACACCCTCCTCACATCAAGTGTGTGCCAGCATCCTGTTCACACCGGGATCCTGATTCACCAGCAGTTGCTGCCAGTCAAACAAAACCACCTAAAATTGTAGTATGAACATTAAAACGGAACACATACCAAACCTATGGCATTGAGTCCTTCTAAAACCTAAAGTAGCCCTAGCCGGTTTGGCTCAGTGGATAGAGTGCCGGCCTGCGGACTGAAGGGTCCCAGGTTTGATTCTATCATGGGCACGAGCCCAGGTTGCTGGCTCGGTCCCCAATAGGGGGCGGGCAGGAGGCAGCCGATCAATGATTCCCTCTCATCATTGATGTTCCTATCTCTCTCTCCCTCTCCCTTCCTCTCTGAAATCAATAAAAAATATATTTTTAAAAAATAAAACCTACAGTGAACATAGAACAATTTCCCTTTTATTTCTAGTATTTGTAAATGTAACCTTAGCAGTTTTATAAGTATTTTCATATTCTTTCAGATACATATGTTCTATATTTTTTTACAATCATTTTTTCACCATGTAGTTTGTTATTCTTTTCCTCCTGACTCCCTACTAGGAAATGGTTTTTATTCTTTTATGCTGTTTCCTACGAAGGCACCGCCTGGTTTCTCCCCTTTCAGCTCGGCTGCCCCGGCGGGTCCTGGTCACCCGGCCTCGGTCAGTCTCGGTGCTGGGCTGTCCCTCTGGGCTCCCCAGGGCGAGGGAAGGCGCCTTCCCTGTGTGCCCTCCGTCTGCTGGGCTCCCCACCCTTTCCTGCTGGTTCCCTGGCAGCCACGGGAAAGGCCAGTCTCTTGACAAGAATGTGTCCCCGCCACCGGGTGCCTGTCCTGGTTGAAAGCGCCGGCTCTGGCGGGGGCTGCACACAGTTCTGCGGGGGCAGCTGGGTGCCTGGGAGAAGCTTGGAGACAGGCCCTTCCTGCTCAGGGCTGATGCGCTCCAGGTGGCTGTGGGGCAGCGTGTGCCTCCGAAGCCACAGGTGCGCACCCAGGAAGCCTGTGCCCATGGAGGGGGGGGGGGGGGGAGCCCGGAGCCGGCGGCACTTCATAAAGCCAACGCCCAGCTCCACGCGCGTGGGGGCAGCGGCTCTGAACTATCTCCCGAACGACGGGGGGAGAGCAGCAGGGACTCACATTCCTGCAAGAGCCTTTTCCACAGACGGTAATAACCCCCCCGCGGAGGGTCCCCCCACCATGAAGGCCAAGATGGGCCCTCCGCACCTCGGTGGACAGGAGCCAGCAGGTCCTCTCAGACGGATTCCTGTCTGTCCGTCCTGAGTGGACCTGGGGATATTTCACCAAAGAGAAAGGAGTTGCGGTCTAAGCTTTGGGAAACCTCTCGCTTTCTAGGTCTCCCCAAGAAGTCTCCCCTTGTGTGTGAAAAGGAACCTACAGGCCCAGGTCACACACGTGTTCCAAGGACCACATAAACGCCAGCGCCCGCGGGCTTCTTTCCACTTACTCACGTCTAATGCGAATAGTAAAGCACATCTCCTCCGTCAGCTGTTCCAAGAAGAACACCAGATTTAAAGGCTGAGACGGGGGAGATGTTCAGCACGGGGAGCAAAAGGACATCAGTTCGCTCCATCCATCCGTTCGGTAATGATAATCAATAACGAACGCGTTGTCTCTAGCGAGCACCTGTGTTCTGTTTGGGGTGTTGCCTGTGTTCTCCACGCGCAGCTGGGAAAGGTCAAGTCCCCCCATCTTCATGACCCCCCACCAGGCTTGTGTCCAGGGCCGGCCAGAAGGCGCTCCCCTCTCCCAGCTCGCAGCCGGGGTGCGGGGAGCCGGAGCTATGCCCCCTGCCCCGTCAGCGAGCCCCGAGGAGATGCCCTGGGCCCGCCAGCCAGTTAGCGCGGGCCGGCGTGCGGGCTGGCAGGTGTCGCCGGAGACTTCGCTTCACCTGTCACAGCACCTGGCAACGGCACCGCCTCTCTAACTGCTTGAAGCCGGAGCAGCAGCTGCGCCCTGACATCGCCAAGTAAACAGCAGGTCTGGCACCTGCTGGGGCAGAGCCGGCCTCCCTGGGGCCCCTGGGGGACGCCAGGTGGGTAACAGGCAGCCCGAACTAATGCCGCCGACCTGGGAGATCAGCCGCAGCCCATCAGCGTGGCTCCTCTCCCTCGGACATGTGATACTTGCCCTGGCTGCCTCCCGAGGGCATTTAATCCACCCCCCGCCCCCCCATGAAAATCAGAGTCACTAAATCTGCCTCTGAACAGTCCCTTGTAGTTCCTCCCCTCCTTTGCCTTCTTTTGAAGATGATGAGAAAAGGGGACTTCGCTCTAAGTTTTCATTTTCTGTGTTGTCAACAATACCTTGCTTAGTTATTTAGATCAATCATAATATTACCTATTTTCTGTTTTCCAGCTTTTTTTAAAGTATGTTTTTACTGATTTTTAGAGAGAGGGGAAGGGAGAGGGATAAAGAGATAGAAACATCAATGAGAGAGAAACATCAATCAACTGCCCCCTGCACACCTCCCACCAGGGATCAAGCCCACAACCCAGACATATGCCCTGACCAGGAATTGAATCGGCAACCTTTTGGTACACTGGTTAACACCCAACCAACTGAGCCACTCCAGCCAGGGCTGTTTCTTTTTTATTATTAAAAAAAAGAAAGAAAGAAAACAACTTTCCTCTGCTAATGTCAGGATAATGTTCTTATACTGACCTAGCCATATGTACATATAATTACATCTTATTTTTACTAAAAAAATAGAATAATATGACACATCTTGTTTTGTAACTTGCTTTGCTCACTGTCATTCTTCCAAATTAAAAGCTCTACGTCTTGTAATTTCTAATTGTTACAGAGATACCATCGCGTAGTCACCACAATTCATAGTAAAGAGTCCTCTACTGAGAGCCATGCAGGTTGCTTTCATTTTTCACTGCATTGGATATTCTTATAATTATATCTTTAAATATTCTTAAAGAAGGATTTCTAGAATGTAAAATATAGATTTTTCTGGTGAAGACCAGAAAAAATTAAATTAAAACACAATTGATTAACAACTAAATTATGACTAAAGAAAAAAACAGTGCAATAATATGTATAAAGGATAAATCTTAGGATAATGGAATGCCAGTTTTACATTTCTAAGGTGATTAAAACCAATATCAAGGAAATTGAATTGAAATAATGGGTAATCAACTTCTTTCTTAATGAGCAAGACAATTAAAAAAAAAACTCTTAGAAAAAGAAAAAGGTAAAAAAAAAAAATAAAATGTCCAAAAGTAGAGAGAATGATTTTTGTCTCATAGTAGAAAAAGCTGATGATGGGCAAAAGTAGTGGGCTATTTTAAAATAAATGATGTCCTTATATGCAGGGGTAATTTTGTTCTCTAAATACGTAAGAGAGAGAGAGAGAGAGAGAGAGAGAGAGAGAGAGAATGGATGAATTTCAGTTTCACAATTTACTGGTCAATTAAGCTACAGAAAACAAAACCAAATAAATTGCATCCTTTCCCCTTTTCCTAACATGGTATCAATCCATCTTTAAATCCATTCAAAGAAATGTTCTGCCCAAACCACTATGGCCCAGTGACTCTGCTGCAACCATTTCTCTCACAGAGCGGAGTTACCATGACGAGGGAAAGGAAGTTCTGGGATTCCACATGGCCTGGGGAGAGGGAGGAATAACCACTCACGATCCCCTCTTAGGAAGGAGAACAGCTCGGTAGGTTTTCGGCTCTCTGCCCCCATCCACGGGCCTGTGCTCCCCAGTGCTCCTGCCGCCTCCGGGGAGAGAAGCCCACGGGGCCCTGGGAAGGCCTGGCCGCCCCTCCCACTGTCCTCGGTGTTTCACACGGAGTGTCCGCTCTGACTTGTATTCTACGAACAGGCTCATTAATGGCAAACTTGGGCGGCAAACTGAGATGTGGGGGAAATACACTGAGTGGCCAGATTATTATGATCTCTGAACGCATAATAATCTGGCCACTCAGTATATATATTTTAGAGGCCTGGTGCATGAATTTGTGCATGGGTGGGGCCTGGCCAGCCTGGCCAGGGGGAGGGGACATGGGCGGTTGGCCGGCCTGCCTGCTGGTCGAACTCCTGGTCGAGGGGACAATTTGCATATTAGCCTTTTATTATATAGGATATACACTGAGTGGCCAGATTATTATGCGTTCAGAGATAAAAATAATCTGGCCACTCAGTGTAGATATACGGGTGACCATTCCACCCAGCCCCTTAGGTGGAAGCAGACACCAGGTGCCAGAATCCTGCTGTCACTTCCCCTTTTGTGTCCAGATGTGGGGGAGCAGGGCATGGCGCGGGCTGCAGGATCCACCGATGAGCCAGCAGTGCAGACGGGACCACTACAGGCCAATGTCACGGCCCATCCTGTGCATGGAACATGGTCACCACACTCAGGGACTGACCTGCTCTTACTAATTTTCTCTGTACGTAAGGAATAAATAACTGAATATGCTGTAAACATGGCAATTTGAGCCTATACCTTAAAAATATTTTTAAATATATTTTTCTTGATTTTAGAGAGGAAGGGAGAGGGAGAAAGAGACACATCAATGATAAGTGAGAATCACTGATCAGCTGCCTCCTGCACACCCAACACTGGGGATGGAGCCTGCAACCTGGGCATGTGCCCCAACCAGGGATTGAAACATGACCTCCTGGTTCATAGGTCGATGCTAAATCACTAAGCCACACCAACTAGGGGGGTTGGGGCATGCTATACTTTAAAAAAAAAACTGTTTTCTGCAAGGGCTACACTCATGTTCCCTCTTCACATTGCATCCTTCTGTCCCCTCAGCTTTTGATAACTCAGGGAGAAGGAGCTGTGGACCAGCCTAGATTTTCACCCGATTTCCTTGGGAGGCCTGTCTGACAGTGTTTGGGAAACTTCTTTAACAAAGCAGAGAACTGCCCATTATCTTTACGGGCGTTAAGTCTTTAGGTCTAAGCCGTAGGGCAGGGAGGAAACTCCATCATGAGAGAAACTACCCAGAAAAAGAGACCGAGGCAGGCACAGCCCACCCTGTGCGGGCCACAGTGGCCCCTGGATCTGCTCCGCTTTTCTTCTTCACGTGACACTACCCGTCCGCCAGAGAACACCCCAGGTCCCACAGGGAACGGAAAGGACAGAGTCCCCTTCATTAGGCGTCGGAGGCCCCCCTCTCGCCCAGCCACCATGTTTTTTAAAAGTTACATTTACCATCGCGCGAGGCATCGAGGGGAGGTCAGGGCCGGGCAAAGCCTCTGCCCAAAGACGTTCAAAACCAATCAGTGTATACCTCTCACCAAGAAGCCTTTCTCATTAGAAATACTGAAAGTGGTCGGAATTCTTCACTTCTATAAATCAATGAAAAATCGTGTATTTGTTCATTCAACATACAGAGAGAGAGAGAGAGAGAGAGAGAGAGAGAGAGAGAGAGAGAATGTGAATGAATGAATGAATGAATGAATCCAGGCCTGTGCTAAGAACTAGGAATCCAGGACCAAGCCACTCCCTGACCTTCAGCAGCCTGGAAAAGGCCCCCAGACCGACAGCCCGATTGATCACCGAACCCTGGGACACATCCTCAGTGTGTGTCTCCCACCAAACCCATGCAGACCTGTGACCTGCTCTCATGGATGAAGACCCTGAGGCTTGGGCTTGCGAAGTACCTGCCCACGGACACGCAGCCACGACAGGGAAAGGGCAGGGCGCAGCCAGTGTCTGAGGCTCTGGGGCACAGTTCTCCACTCACCACACCGCTCTCGTGGGGAACACAGGAAGGCAAGCAGATGGCACCGCGGCCCAGAGAGCTGTGGACAATAATAATGTGTTTGTTCTTCCTCCCTCTGCATGGAATGGGCACTTCATCAGAGGGAAAGTCAATATCGTGGCTGGTTTCATATTTCTGCCTGACAATCCAGATAAAAGGCTCTACTTCTGAGTAGCTCAGAACCCAAGGCCTCGCAGCTCTGAGGCATTGATTCAATAAACACTTGGAATGAAATGCTGTAGCAGGCAAGCCTGGCCTGGAAAGAGTCATGAAAAATGGACACGTTCACTCGATGCCAACCCCCTCTCTCAGCAGGTCATGTTTTTTTCCCAAGAGTGAATGAGCTGATTTCTCCAAAGCCCGCATCCTGTCTATATAGCAGCTATCCCAACATTCCCCCT
Source organism: Cnephaeus nilssonii (assembly GCF_951640355.1). Lineage (NCBI taxonomy): Eukaryota > Metazoa > Chordata > Mammalia > Chiroptera > Vespertilionidae > Cnephaeus > Cnephaeus nilssonii. The sequence goes on from NC_137082.1 coordinate 87,890,800, forward strand.
CGGATCTGGTCCTTTCAAAATCCAATATTTTCAACCCTTAACACCGCTTTCTCGAGTTATTCATCTTTCCAATATTTCCTCACTTCCCTATATCTTCAACATCTCTCTCCCTGACTAAAGGAAATCCAATCCATACACGTACTAAAAGTCTCTTCCACTTAAAAAGAAGAGAAAGGAAAACATAAATCAAACAAAACCCTCTTAACTTAGCATCACCCTCTTCCTGTTGATTCTATCTTCCCCTTTTCTGCATTTCCTGGAACTTTGGTCTGTATTTCCTGTGTTCAATTTCTCACCTTTAATTCACTCCTCAACCCTTTGTGTTGTGGTCTCTGGCCCTTCAGAAAAACACCCTGAATTACTGTCGAACTTTATTACTTCATTCGTTCAGTCATTATATACATGTGAAGTATCACAACATGCTTTGCAAAGTCTTAAGTCCATGGTTCCAAATACACAGGACATCTTTTGATCATGACTTTTACTGGCCCTTTTAGCTGCACGTGACACTGCTTGGTTCCATGCTTCCGGGTTCTAGGATTGTACGAGAATACATTTCTATTGTTTTACGTCACCAAGTGCGTGATAATTTGCCACCGCCGCCCTCGGAAACCAACGTGGAGACTCCTTTAGTGGGGGATGTGATGATGACCTCTTTCGGAGAGTACAGTATGGGAAGGGGACGTTTTAGGGTTATTTTGAAGTAGAGAAACCCAACAAACACTACCTCAGCTGAGGGATCAAGGTCAATATCAACAGTGCTCAATGTTAATAGTATTACCTTTTTTAAAAAAAATTATCTTTACTGTTGAAAGTATTACAGATGTCCCCTTTCGCCCACCCCACTGACCTCCTTCACCCTGTTCCCTCCCCTCCCCAGGCTGTGCCTACACTATTGCCTGCTCATGAGCTAGGCATACATGCATCAAAGTTCACTGCTTAATCTCTTCTAGCCCCACCCCCTTCCCTCTGAAATATGTCAGTCTGTTCCCTGCTTCCCCGTCACTGGATCTATGTTGTTCATCAGTTTATTTTGTTCATTGGATGCCACCTATGAGTGAGATCATGTGATACTTGTCTTTCTCTGACTGGCTTATTTCGCTTAGCATAATACCCTCCAGGTTCCTGCAGGCTGTCTCAAAGGGTAACAGATCTTTTTTCTTACAGCTGCGTAGTAATTCCATGGTGTAAATGCACCACAGTTTTTTAATCCATTCATCTACTGATGGGCATTTGGGCTGTTTCCACATCTGAGCTATGGTAAATTGTGCTGCTATGAACATAGGGGTGTGTATATTCTTCCTGATGGGTGTTTATGGCTTCCTAGGATATATTCCTAGAAGTGGAATGTTATGATGTGATGAAAACGGCACTTTACCTGTTATTCCTCCCTAAAACCCACGTCCCCCATCTAATCATTAGAAAGATATCAGACAAATTCCAACAGAAGGGCATCCCATAAAATGCCTGACCGGTCTCCACAAAACTTACAGTCATCACCAACTAGAAGGCAGGGGAACTGGCCCAGCCAACACGAGCCTAAGAAGACACGACTAAAGGCAACGTGGTGTCCTCGATGGAGTCCTGAAACAGAAGATATGTTAGGGAAAGATAAAGAAATATGAATAAACTAGGGGCTTTAGTTCACAATAATACATCAATATTGTTTTATTAACTACTAGCTTTCCCATTGCAGGAAAAATCCTGCAATAGGATTTCCTGCTGCACTCTACCCCGCCTCCGCTCCTCCCTTGTCGCCCGCCCCGCCTTCTCGGCCAGCCCGCCTGCTTTTCCCTTCACCCCCGGCCCCGCCTCCGCTCCTCCCTTCTCCTCCCCCCGGCTTGCTTGCTTCTCCGAAGCTTTACTCCCTTCTGCAGCTCTTGGGTTCTTTGACGCTGTCTTGATATGCAAATTAGCCGCCATCTTTGTTGGGGTAATTTGCATACTCGTCCTGATTGGCTGGTGGGCGTGGCTTGGGTGTAGCGAAGGTGCGGTCAATTTGCATATTTGTCTATTATTAGATTAGATAATAAACATACCATACTAATGTAAGATGTTCTTAATAGGGAAAACTAAGTACAGGGCACATGAAAACTCTCTACTGTAGCTTCAATTTTTCTATAAATCTAAAACTGCTCTAAAAATAAAGTTGATTTTTTTTTTAAAAAAAGAGAGGGCCTTACTTTAAAAAGTAACTTTAAATCATTAGATCAGTGGTGACCAGGTTTGACTACATGTAGTTTCTGAATCCCCCTCCTGCTGTTCTCAGAACATAAAGATGATATATTTTCTTAGTCCGTCTGAGTGTAATGTGTGTAAATTAGCAAAAAAATTAATAATCAGATAATTAGAAATTACATAGCAACTAACAGCAGGGCTGTGACTCAAGCCCCAGGTCTGAGACTTTAGAGTGCAAGTGCTTTCTACGTTACCTATTAAAAGCTCGGTGGGAAGTTAACCAAAAATAAGCCAGGCTCTTTCCTTTCAGGCTAGCTACTTCCTGCGTATGCCAAATCCACGCGAATAGGTGACATAGTAAATGTCCCGTAGCCCGAGGAAGCAGATGGCATGTTTCAGGAGGATAATACAGAGAGAGCCACAGGGGGGACACAGAGCAAGAAAGATATATAGTCACATGTGTGTCTGTAAGGGTTCAAAGAACCATACTTAGGAATAAAATGAGAACCAGGATAACTCAGCTATTCACATCAAAAGAATCTTTATTGCTCTGTCTTTTATGAGCTTTGTTCGGGGTCATTTGGTCACTGTGGATCAAAAGCTTAAAGACCTCACCTGTAATCTAATTTGTTATGGTTTGTTACTGTTTTATAACCTAGAAGATAAGAAAAATGTAATTAGTTCACTTTATAACAGCCAATTTTTAACACTGCAGCAGTAAATTACCCCAAATCTGAAATATTCTCTTTTAAAATTCTGACCATCAGTATTTACTTCCAATGTACGAACAGAAAAAGTAGGTAAGACAAAACTTAAAATTGTTACATTATGTGTTAGCACTTATGAAAGCAAGTGTTACCCAATTATCCCAAATCTTATTCAGTAATGAGCTGTGCAAATTCAAATACCTGGAGGATATTTTGACTACAATATTAATCCAGGAATGAAGTGCAATAAAATTAATGCCATATTAAATGTGTAGTACATGATCCCACATATATGTAAACAAAGATGATACAAGATATTTAGAATAACACATACTTGTCCAATGATGGAAATGTCAAAAAATGTACACTTCAGGTTTCTATAAGAAGCAAAAAATAATTATAGAACTCTAGTTGATTCAGCATAAGGGCTGATTACAAGTGAGAAAATAAATTAAAGCAAAGAGACTTCATTTTAAACCAGAAGATACACTTGCTTTTCGAATAAAATAGGAAATTATTATTAAGTACATGACAACTCACAGAGTGGATTTCAATTTTTCAAAAACTCACTTTGAGCCCTAACCGGTTTGGCTCAGTATAGAGCGTTGGCCTGCGGACTAAAGGGTCCCAGGTTTGATTCCGGTCAAGGGCATGTACCTTGGTTGCGGGCACATCCCCAGTAGGAGGTGTGCAGGAGGCAGCTGATCGATGTTTCTCTCTCATCGATGTTTCTAACTCTCTATCTCTCTCCCTTCCTCTCTGTAAAAAATCAATAAAATATATTTAAAAAAAACTTACTTTGATCCTCTTACTCACATCGCCTGTGGGGTGAACAGTCAAATACATTAGAAAGGGAAAACGGGAGAAACAGAAACGTTGGAGCTCAAACTAAATTTGAAAAGCAAGGAAAGGGAAACAGATCATTTGCCTTCGTGCAACACCGTGACATGAGCTCGTTTCACATGTTTGCCAAGTCCCAGGCCATTGGGTTCCCACCAATGCGCAAATCAGCCTTCTCAATGTCAGAGGTCCCCATGTTACGGCTTTCCCTGCCCACGTTTCTTCAGGAATTAAGTCCAGAAGAGATGATTAGGATTACACTGCATATCAGGTTATAGTAACCACATACTCTAAATCTCCACGCCACGTATGTCAGAGTCACTTGAGTTGCCTGTTGCATAGAGAGGTCCGTGGGTCCCACTCCTGATGTACCCATTTCCATGCCAGAGACCCAGCATATATACCTTTTCAACAAGCATCCATGTTGATTCTGGGCATACTGATATTGAATAACCTTTGCTTCAAGCTAATATAATTCATTACAGTATGAATATATGTAACTATTGAAAGGGGACTAAAAACGTAAACATCTAATCTAATACTAGACAAATATGCAAATTGACCGCACCTTCGCTATGCCAAAGCCACGCCCACCAGCCAAGCCACACCCACCAACCAATCAGGACGAATATGCAAATTACCCCAACAAAGATGGCGGCTAATTTGCATATCACGACAGCGTAGAAAGAAGCCAAGAGCTGCAGAAGGGAGCAAAGCTGCAGAGAAGCAAGCAAGCCGGGGGGAGGAGAAGGGAGGAGCGGAGGCGGGGCCGGGGGAGAAGGAAGTTGAGCAGGCGGGGCTGGGGGAGAAGGGGCGGGGCCGGGGAAGAAGGGAGGAGTGGAGGCGGGGCCGGGGGAGAAGGGAGGAGCGGAGGCGGGGCCGGGGGAGAAGGAAGGAGAGCAGGCTGGCGGAGAAGGCGGGGCGGGGGAGAAGGGAGGAGCGGAGGTGGGGCCGGGGGAGAAGGAAGGAGAGCGGGCTGGCGGAGAAGTTAGAAAAGCAGGGGGGCTGGCGGAGATCGCGGGGCGGGGGACAAGGGAGGAGAGCAGGCAGGGTGGGGTAGAGTGCAGCAGGAAACCCTATTGCAGGATTTTTCCTGCAACGGGAACGCTAGTATTAAATAAAGGTTTAATGACTTAATGCCTGATTTATTTGCTTACAATGTTAAATAAGAATGTCTCTAAAAATATCACAATATGAATGAAGTGACAGTAATGTAGGTCAAATCTCAAATAGATTTCAGCCCTGTTTGAAGACATTGTGTTTGAAAATTGTCTTTTCCATTCTTTCTTTTTTTTTTTCTATAAGGTAAAAAACAAAACATCTAAACAATGTTTGAGCTGATTTTGAAACCAGGAAAATATAAAAGCACCATATAAGTTATATAACTGATTTCTGCCGGTTTGTTTTTAATCCCAAGCTATTCTTCAGGCTTTGTCTTTGATGATGATAATTACAGAGAGGAAAACAACGCTGGGTAAGGGGAAGAGAGAAAGGTGAGTGGGGAAGACTAGCACTTAGTTTTATAAAGGCATGGCAACAAATTCTTTCATTGGTCTTAATGGATTTCCTGTATTGTTTCGAAAACATGGGTAGTTTCATCAGTAATATATCAACTGCTACTGTTCTGAAACTAATATAAATTTTGATTAAATTTCAACCAGTTTAGAAACATAATTTATTGACTTTTACTTTATTTCTTTATTTTTAAATTTATTTTTATTGTTGACAGTATTACAGATGCCCCTTTGTGTGTGTTTTTTCCCCCATGATGCCCTCCACCCAGTACTCACCCCTCGCAGGCCTTCACCGCACTATTGTCTGTGTCCATGGGTTATGCATCTATGCAAATAGGTTTCCCGGTTAATCTCCCCACACGCATACCTCCCCGCCCCCTGCCTTCCCTCTGAAATTCATCAGTCTGTTCCATGCTTCCATGTCTCTGGGTCTATTTTGTTCACCAGTTTATTTTGTTCATTAGATTCCACATGTGAGTGAGATCACGTGATACTTGTCTTTCTCTGACTGGCTTATTTCACAGCATAATACTCTCCAGGTCCCTCTATGCTATTTCAAATGATAGAATTTAAACAAACATGTGCTAAATCATTCTATATGTTCTCAACAATATAAATCACTCATGTTTCTACATTGGTCGATGGAAGGCAATAAAAAGTTGACCTCTTTGAGGTTTGCTGATTCTCCTAGAGGAGACAAGTCATATACAGAACTCCACAAGCCTTTGAGGCCGCCGACGTCCACCGTCCAAAGCTGCCAGGAGCAAGACCCTACCAACAGGTGTCACACGACTAGAGGCCTGGGACACAAAACTCACGGGAAAACCGTGCCCATTCCTTTGAGCTTCAAATAAGCCCTTAGACCTGGTCTAAAAAAGACCTCTGCGGGAATGAGAGCCCGCAACCCACGTCTCTACAACTGACCAGCCCCCAGCCGCCCTCCCAAGTCTTCAGAGCCGACCTCCCTGGTGCAGAATGAATCCCCCAGGGGCACCGCCGTGAGCCCCCTGCTCACCTTGCGGAGGGGTTTCCCAGCCTGCCCTGCACGGAGCACACACTGGCGGTCCCTGGGGCTCACTCCCAATCGTAAATGTGCCATTATTCCATACAAGTGCTTTTTTAAAATTCGTTTTCCTTTAGCTCCTAAATTATGTTTTGACGTTGCCCTTTCAAAGTTGGATTTAGTATCTGCTTCAGCTTCGTGAGTTGCCTTTCGATTAGACGCCTCCATTCTACATCTGCCTGACCGGGTGGCTATTTAACGGTAGTCCTTACACTGCCCGGCTTTGTGTTGAGGCCTCCGGACCTCACCCTTTCTGACATCCATGTCTGCTTCGGGGAAAATGCCCTTTGACAGCCCTGAGGACAATTCCATGTTGTTGTTCTCTCCTCGGACCCAGAGAAATGCATGAAGAGGCCAGTAGGCCCGGGCTTATTGTATTTTCCTTGATTTCACAATAGACATCGGATAGGCTTTTAAAGCATACGTACACTTATTGTCACGTACACTCCCTGTGACAATTTACAAAGCAGAGATGGGGGAAAGGTCGTTTTCCCCTTCCGGCCCATCCACCTCATGTATCCAAAGGTGATCTTTGGTGTGTGTCTCTCCATTCTCATCTCAGGGCTTCTGCAAGTCGATGCCAGCACCGATTTACATGTCTGACCCCCCCCCCCCCCCCCCCCACTTCTCACCCGGCCTTCCAGATGTGGCTTGTTTTCTCAAATGGCTTTGCACTGGAATTGGACCTTGTTCCGATATTGTTTTTTTCCTCCTTTTCCTTCACGATTTCACTTGGTTTCATTCAAACCATGCTCTGGGGACCTCGCTTCAGCTCGTAGCAAACGTGCCAGCCCCTTTCCGCCGGTCTGTGTCCCCGTGGCACTGCAGGTGGCTGCCCTCTGGGCTGTCCAAGTGCCACTGAGCCTCCTCCTCACCGCTGCTCTTCTCTGAGAGTCACAGGTGACCGGACCCAATCCACTGAGTGAGGGTTAACGACTGCTACTGCGCGGCAACTTCCCGGGCACAGGTCTCTTGGCCCCGCAGCTTCAGGACCGTGCTGCCTGCGGCTCAGTGGGTTGGCGTGTCATCCCGCACGCACACTCAAAGGGCTTGATTCTGGTCCGTTGGGGCGCATAAGGGAGGCAACCAATGGAAGTTTCTCTGTCACTCTCTCCCTCCCGCATCTCTCTAAAATCCATAAACATATCTGCCGGAAACCGATCATTGTCCCACTGATAGAGGTGGGCAGGGAATCCGGAAGGCTGGTCAACCTAAAATGCTCTGAAAGGTCGGAGCGCTCACTGTTTAGTTGAGACATTGGTAGCTGAAGCAGCCTCCACCTGTTAGTCTTATGTTAATTCCTGCTGATTGGCTATTATTGGAATTTCCTGCCTAAAGGATATGGGTGTATCCCATAACCTTAATAAAAGGGATAGCAAAGCCAGAGCGGGGTGTAGTCCTCCCCCTAGAGGTGGGCTCCCGCCTGGCCCCCAGTATTCCCAAATTAATACTTTTCTAGACTCTTTCATTTGTGTGCGGCCTTCTCCAGAACCCGAACCCGAACCCTGAACCACGTGGGACGTGAAAGGGGTTCCCACACATATCCTCAAGTGAGGGTTTTTAAAAAGAAGGACGGTGCTACAGCAAGAAAGAGATTCTAGAATTTGTGGAACAAACAACCCTGTTTGGCAACTTACTCATGTGGACCCTAAACATCGTAGGACTGTTCTATTGCAAGATTTTTTCTTTTTAAAAACATTTTTGTTTAGAGAGAGAGAGAGAAGAGAGAGACTTCTGTTACCTGATAAGATTTAAGGGTCAGCTTAGGACTAGAAAACCCTGGCTTCTTCGGGGCAGGTTGATTTTACCTATGAATGACGCATTCTCCAAGAGCAACTTGTCTGGTCCATTAGCTCGGTGAGCAGTACAAGCAAAGCAGATTGGGCAGCCACTGGGTGGCAGCAGAAATGTGGTCAGTATACTTTCTCGTCGTTTTATGCTCTCTCACTGTTTAGCATACCGAAAGACAACATTTTCCACAAGATGTCTTTTGATAGATACTATTAATTTAACTTAGCTCTCTAACATAAACTAGTATATTCAACTATGAGAAAATAAATATAGAAAACATTAAACCTTATCAGCCAATAGTCTATGAATATAACATACATTTTCAGCATTGTTCAGAATGACTTTGTAGACCGACATAAGCTGTTTTCCTAACAATTAAAAGTTTCCATTACTTTTAATAGCTCTAAAAATCTGCTAACAGAAGTCATATATATTCAAAGAAGAAATCTTGAAGAAAAGAAAATACAAAGGATAACATTAAAATTACCCCAATCCCAAACCTAATTAAACCACTGATAGTCACTTGCTATTATATCTATTGCATTTTCTCAGATATAGTTGCTTTTTCAATAATGTTTTTTTTAAATATTAATTTTTTTTAGAGAGAGGAAAGGGGCAGGAGGAGAGAGGAACAAGGAATCCATTTTTCAAGGACAAGAAAGTAATTCTTTTTTTTAAAAAAATCACCCCATGTTACCTTGTCTGTTAATGTCAAAATCTGAATTTGAACAAGTCTTTCTGGTGACGTGGCTTGTGTTCATGCGAATCTAGGGCTCTGTCAGGCCATGGACAGAACGGAGCATGTGTCCATGGCGGACGAAGCGTCTTCCTGGTGGGATGTATGTGCTGCTGCCGCTTCACCTCTCCCCCAGGCTACTGACCAACGGCCAGGGAGCAAGTCAGAGCTGACGCTGTAGTAATCATAGTTCCCCGAGAGGAGAAACTTGGATTTATGTGTCCTTTTCATTGTTTGTAAGCTTCTGCATTGTAAATGGTGTAATCATCAACTAACTAAGGTCAGAGAGTGGTGTATACATTTTTCAAAGTTTTTTTTTTTCTTTAATGTAATCAAATGCTCCACAAGACAAAATCATGTCCCTGATGAAAGTTTCTCTTTTAAAATTTACAGACATTTTAAAGCTACTCACAACTAGAAGCGGGCTATGGCGGAGAAGATAACTCTGGAGCGATTCGTTCATGCCAACAGGTACCTAGAACTGATTCATGGTCTGAAAAGGGAAGGCCCTTTCCCGGTGACTTAACCTGTATGACTGTGACTTTTCTTATCAGGAAATGGGGGTCAGACCATTCCTCAGCTCTCAGTGGGACTTCTGACCTAGCCAGGCATTAGATGATCTGATACACGAGGCCCTTTTAATATCTTGCTTAGTGAATAAATAATCCAACTTTTTGTTAGAAGCCTAATAACATGGGGGGAAATAAGTGGTTTGAATCATTTACTGGGAAAGTTACACTTTCTGCTCAAGTTGGACCTTTGGAAATAGCGGATCCCATCAGGAAAGCAAGAGTCTTGGTAAGTGGGAGGCCTGGAAGTTCATGATGTCGCCTGGTGTAAAAGTCTCCCCTTCTCGGACAGTCTAAGCATTCGAGGTGGTTTTATGTAATGCATCTACCACAGCAGCGTGCTGAGACTCGGGGCCTCACGTCTGCTCTTGTCCAGACCGGGAAGGCCTCTCCATCCGGTGTGCCCTTGGTGAGCTCCTGCACCTCAACCTTCCGTGCGAGTCAGGGTGGGCAACCACAACCAAAGGCCACGGACTGGGGGGCTGAAAGGACAGAAAAGTGTTTCCTCACAGTTCTGGGGGCTGGAGGTCCAAGATGAGGTGCTGGCTGGTTGGGCTCCTGCTGAGGCCTCCTTTCCTGGCTTGCAGATGTCCCCTTCTTGCTGAGTCCTTTCATGGAAGAGGCAGGCACCGAGGAAGAGAGAACTCTTGCATCACCTTCAAGATGAGAGCTTCTACATGCTCATTTTGGAGCTGATAATTCATTGCTTAGCACTGTCTCGGTGAGGCCTTCCCCAGGAATCCTGTATGTATTCACGCACTCCATCCCACCACCCTCTCTCTGCTCTTATATGCCTTTTCACCGCTTCATAGCACTTTTCATGTTCAAGCATGCTTATATGTTACTAGAGGCCCGGTGCACAAAATTCGTGCAAGGGGCGGGTGTCCCTCTGCCCAGCCTGCACCCTCTCCAATCTGGGACCCCTCGAGGGATGTCCGACTGCAATCCTGGTGGGATCGGGCCTAAACGGCAGTCAGTCTTCCCTCTCACAATCCAGGACTGCTGGTTCCCAACTACTCGCCTGCCTGCCTTCCTGATTGCCCCTAACTGCTTCTGCCTTCCAGCCTGATCACCCCCTAACCACTCCCCTGCCAGCCTGATTGATGCCTAACGGCTCCCCTGCCAGCCTGTTTGCCCCTAACTGCCCTCCCCTGCAGGCCTGGTCACCCCTAACTGACCTCCCCTGCAGGCCTGGTCACCCCTAACTGCCCTCCTCTGCAGGCCTGGTCAACCCCAACTGCTCTCCCCTGCAGGCCTGGGTCCCCCCCAACTGCCCTTCCCTGCAGGCCTGGTCACCCCCAACTTCCCTCCTCTGCCAGCCTGGTCACCCCTAACTGCCCTCCCCTGCAGGCTTGATTGCCCCCAACTGCCCTCCCTTGCAGGCCTGGTCCCTCCCAACTGACCTCCCCTGCTAGCCATCTTGTGTCCACATGGGGACAGGATCTTTGACCACATGGGGGCAGCCATCTTGTGTGTTGGAGTGATGGTCAATCTGCATATTACTCTTTTATTAGATAGGATAGAGGCCGGGTGCATGGGTGGGGACCAGCTGGTTTGCCCTGAAGGGTGTCCCGGATCAGGGTGGGGTTCCCTTGGGGCGTGGGGTGGCCTGGGCGAGGAACCTGTGGTGATTTGCAGGCCGGCCACACCCCCAAGTGGAGGCCCTGGTATCTGGGATTTATTTATCTTCTACAATTGAAACTTTGTAGCCTGGAGTGGAGCCAAGTCTTCTGCTCGCTCAGTGGCAGCAGCCATTTCAGTTGGGATTTATTTATCTTCTATAATTGAAACTTTGTAGCCTAAAGCGGGGCTGCAGAAGCTTGGCTTCCTCCATCACCGGGGGCAACCCTAGCCTCCTGCTCTCTCCAGCTCCGTGGCTGCTGCCATTTTTGTTGGGATTTATTTATCTTCTATAATTGAAACTTTGTAGCCTGGATTGGAGGCCTGGGCCAGCCAGGGTGTGCGGAAAGCTTGGTTTCCTCCATTGCCAGGGAAACCCAAGCCTCCCTCCTGCTCTCTCTATGGCCACAGCCATCTTGGTTGGGTTAATTTGCATACTTTGCTCCTGATTGGCTGGTGGGCATGGCTTGTCGGTGTAATGGAGTGGTGGTTAATTTGCATATTACTTTTTTATTAGATAGGGTGTATTTCCTATTCCTACCTGTGTCCTGATAGATGAATAAAAGCTCAGGGAGTTTTGAGTGTTCGTGTGGGACATTGGTACCCAGGACAGAGCCTAGCACAGAGGAAGCCAACCACACAAACTGTTGTGCACAGGAAGAGACGATCCTGTGTTATGCACTATGGAAGCTGCTAGAAATACCCAAATAGATTCAATACTACACCTGCTCTTCAGTAGGTCTCAGCCAGTTACACAGAGGAGGCTCACCACAAATGAATGGGACTCTCCACAACCGTCACGATGACTCGGCGGATGATCGAAAGGGAACGGAGAAATCGTTACATGCACAGGCCAGGGAGACATTCATTTCCCGTGCAGGAGCAAACCTCCTCAGATTTGCATAAATCTATTTGCTGAACTGCGGGTCAAGAAATCAGATTTCCCATTATTAAAGTTATCCTTCATTCTTGGTAATATTTACATGAGCCAACTGCAAACTCTTAGAACAGACCACATCTATGGGCTGAAGTACAATTTAAATATCCGTCCTCACAGGAATTTTACACATAGAAATAGCCCGTGACAATATTTTAATAAAGGACCTAGTATAAGAATAGCTGATTGCAGAGCCCAGGTTTTCCTTTTTTTTATAAATTAGTTTGATATTCGCTTTTTTAAAAATGATTTACTAGATCTTGACCAAAGGGCTTTCTTAGTCAAGCCCTTTTATTAAGATTGCAAAGGTATTTTTTAAGCATCCCTTTATAAATCTGAATGTAAAACCATAGGGAAAAGAATCTCTAATTTAGCTAGAAGATGACATTCATTTCCCTGGGAAGGCCTAGTGACAGAAGAATGTGAATGCCTACTGCTTGCTACCTCTGACTGCAACAGTGCAACCCAAGTGTAGTGAGCAGGTGCTGCCTCACCTGCCCTAGCGAGTCACGCAGAACATGAAACCACAACCCCGACACAAACCAGACCATCTGCGCTGTTTTCTCCAGATGAGCCACATGTGGTGACATGGCTTTCTCCATACAAAAGAGTTTCTTTCTTTTTATTTTTTCTCCTAGAGGCCCGGTGCACAAAATTTGTGCACTTGGGGAAGTCCCTCAGCCTGGCCTGCTCTCTTTCCCAGTCCGGGAGCCCTTGGGGGATGTCTGACTGCTGGCTCACCAGCCATGAGCCCGGCTTCTCGCTAAGCAGTGCTCCTGCTGTGGGAGTGCACTGACCACCAGGGGACAGCTCCTATGTTGAACGTCCGCCCCCTGGTGGTAAGTGAGCATCATAGCGACCTGTCGTTGCACCATTTGGTCTATTTGCATATTAGCTGTTTATTATATAGGATTTTAAGCGAGAAGATATACCTTCTCCAGTAGAAACATATTTTTCTTCTTGCGCTAGATTCCCTAAATATTTTTATTCTGAACCTAAAGTAGTCAAGAAATTAAATGATGACTTCAAAGGAGATTTATCTTTCCAAAACTTCCATGTCCTCAAGTATTCCCCCTTCCCCACCCAAGCTGTTCTGGGAAATAGAAATGTTTTCTAGAAAGGCCCTCCTGCATCGCATTGTTGAGAATATTCCTTCCATCTTATGACAATGTTTCATGGTGCAATGCTGATGGGCACTAACGAAGGGTTTGGTAACATGTTTCTTGAATAATCAAGTCCTCAGTAAAACCCTGTCTCCCCCATAACCCAGCCCTTGGCATAGAAGTGGTGATCCAAACAATGCTTGCTCATTGGATGATGGATGAAACTTGGCACCAAAGTGCCCCAGTTGTTGGAACCCCCTCAGAAGTCCTGAGGGTCACACTCCCCTTAAGTAGGAAGAGACGTTGAACATCTCTCTTTGGAAATAGCAAAATGTAATTTCTCACAAATCTAGCCTCCTAACTAAATTTGTGATTACTTTGACATATCTGTAAATAATTACTTATCAAAATACTTAAAATAGTAGCTTGCCTGTTTGCTTTAAAAAATAGTTACAAGTGCTCAGACAGTGTGGCTCGGGGGTTGAGTGTTGACCTATGAACCAGGAGGTCACAGTTGAATTCCCAGTCAGGGCACATGCCCGGGTTGCTGGCTTGATCCTCAGTAGGGGTGGTGCCAATTGATGATTCCCTCTCATCACTGATGTTTCTATCTCTTTCCTTCTCCCTTCCTCTCTAAAATCAATAAAAATATATATTTTTTAAAAAGTTATAAGAGGTGGTGAAAGATGGTTGTGTCTTGTGGGGAAGATGGTGAGTCGGACACACAGGGGAACGTGAATAAGCCAGAGCCGTGCTCTTACAGCCGCGGCACAAGGACAGACAGCAGGGCCGCAGCCACTGCCATTCATGTTCTCAGGTCCCCGGATGGAAGGGGTGAAGCGGTCGGATTCACGTAACCAGTCAGGGCTCGCTTGGGAAAATGCCGACACGGGTGAAGCTTACCTCTGGCACCGTGTGTCCTGGTGTTATGTGTTGACTGCCTCTTGTATGCGTCTTTATTGTCCCCAATGACCACAATGTTACCCTCTTTAAAAAAAAAAAAAATATATATATATATATATTTCATAGAGGAGAGGAGAGGGAGAGAGAGATAGAAACACCAAGGATGAGAGAGAATCACCGACTGGCTGCCTCCTGCATGCCCCCCACTGGGGGTCAAGCCCACAACCCTGGGCATGTGCCCTTGACCAGAATCAAACCCGGAACCCTTCATTCCCCAGGCCGACACCCCATCCACTGAGCCAAACCAGGGAGGGCACAATGTTCCCCTCCTGTGGTCATCTGCAAAGTGGGACACTTTTATTTCTCAGGAGCACTGGACAAGGACCGGGAGCTGGACTTCGACCCAACCCTGCGACCTGCACGTGCAGGACTCCCTCTCCGTTCCTACCTGAGTCCTATCGAATGATGTGAGCAGTCAGGAGCAAAGTCTTCACCTTTTAAAAAACAGCCTACATTGCAATTACATCAGGACACTGCCATTTTTTTTTACTATAGCCTCTGTAATAGGATGTGACTTTTTTTAAAAAAAAATATATTTTATTGATTTTTTACAGAGAGGAAGGGAGAGGGATAGAGAGTTAGAAACATCGATGAGAGAGAAACATCGATCAGCTGCCTCCTGCATGCCCCCTACTGGGGATGTGCCCGCAACCAAGGTACATGCCCTTGACCGGAATCGAACCTGGGACCTTTCAGGCCGAAGGCCGATGCTCTATCCACTGAGCCAAACCGGTTAGGGCAGGATGTGACTTTTTAATATGGGAATACATATCGCATGGATTTTAAAAAGTACTAAAAAGCCAGTGAACACCAGGAGCATGGGACACCACAAACATCACGACAATGCGTTAACTTACAAAAACAATGGTCAGCGTTCCCTATATCTACACAAACGCCTCGATTCACGTACGGAGAGCTTGGGGACCGTCTCTACTATGTGCCAAGGATCATACACCGTGCACAGGTCATTGCTGGGAAAGGCTGTGTCTTTATTTTATTTCATTGTTAATCCTCCATTGATTCTGAGAGGTTGTGGAAGGGAGCGGGAGAGACAGAGAGATAGAAACAAAGGTGTGAGAGAGACACATCGATTGGCTGCCTCCCACAGGTGCCCCGACTGGGGCCAGGGATGGAGCCTGCAACTAACTGCATGCCCTTGACTGGAGTCGAACCCCGGACCCTTCAGTCCATGGGCCAGCGCTCTATCCACTGAGCCAAACTGGCCGGGGCAAGGCTGTGTCTTCACTGATGAGCCCTGCTCCAGGGACATGACAGACGCTGACGGGGAAGAGCCTGCCCGCCCCTCAGTGGACGGCCCGGACACGCGGCTGGTGCGGGCGAGGAGCCTCCGGGGCCTTCACTCTCCTCCAGCGGCAGCCTCAGTGGTTTCCCCCTCGTGGTGGCTGTCTGCCCCCCTGCACCTTGCACAAGTCCTGGTTACACTCACTCTTGTCACATTCAGATTATTTGATCATCTTTCCCACGAGCGTATGACTTTTTTCAAGGTTTGCGCCTCGGATTTTCCTCCGAATGCCCAGTGCCCGTGGTCGGTGCAGCAGTCTCGTGTCTGGTAGTAAACAAGAGGATGGGCTTTGGCCTCTGCACCCCTTTCACACTCCAAATCCTAGCGGGGCGCTCTTTTCCTCAAACTCTCTACGCCTCGGTTCCTCGTGCATAACACGGTAAACGAACAGGGCCTGCACGGTCGGCGTTTTCTAATGCTAAGTGTGATACTGCCCGTGAAATGCTTGCAGCACGCGGTCCATAGCAGCTCACAGGCATTCTCCATTTTATTTTCTGTTAAAGACAACCTGCCTTGGGGGGAACCACTCTGGAAACGGCCATATTTGGTGTAGAATATAGCTAAATCTCTACAAGTTTACTTACGTGAAGGGAATTCAGAAAACACTTCTTTATATTCAGGCCATGAAGCCTACAGACTTAGAAATGATTTGTTTCGGAGAGAATCACAATTAGAAAACTGAGACTGTAGAGTGTGGTGTCTGATCACTCTCAGTTGTTGCCAGGCAAAGCTTTTTGGACAAGAATTCCACACAGAAAAAGCCTTTCCAAACTCCATATAGTCCTACTCTGAATGTAGTTTTGAAAAGTGTTTTTGAGCTTGGCCGGTGTGGTTCAGTGATTGAGCGTCAACCCATGCACCAGGAGGTCTTAGTTCTAATCCCTCAAATCTTGGGCTGTGGGCTCGATGCCCAGCAGGGGGTGCAGGAGGCAACCAATTGATCTATCATATCAGTTCTATCTCCCTCTCTCTCTAAAATCAATAAAAAAAAACATTAAAAAATAATTTTGATTGTTTCTTTTTAAGATGTAAACTCATTCCAGATAGCTTTTCCCCCTGGAAGATTAAAGATTATTTTAACAAAAAACTAGTACAAAAAAACCCACAAATTCAAATCTACATGGAGCTCACATCTTAAATAAAGACAAGGTCTAAAACATCTCAGTGGCTTCTGCTTAGACACCATTATGGAGAACTGGCTCTGCTCATACCCCAAACCTTTACATTCCTCATTTTGAGATTTAAACTGATTGGCAAATAAACTTTCTATTGCAGTAAGAACTCACGTATTTTATTTCTGTGTAAGTGGACATGCATAAGTGTTGTAACTTCTCTACAGAAAGAGAACGTCCGGGAAACGCTTGTGTGGGTCCTACAGTCCTTGAGGCCAACCTCACTTTCCTGTACCTGAAAGACGTGACACCCAGAAGTGGATCCTGAAGGCCAAACGGATCAAGGAAAACAGGACGACAGTTCCGCACTCCGAAACCCCTCCAGGCTCCCTCATCCATTGCATCTGGAGCATAGTGTTTTCTTGAAATAAACCCAGATTTTGAAACTAGAGATCTAAGTTAGGGTCAAAGGTAAAACTTCTTTTTAAGTTATAAGCTTACGATAAAATAATCAAGACTTTCTGCCCCAGCTGGTTTGGCTCAGTGGACAGAGCGTCGGCCTGCAGACTGCAGGGTCCCGGGTTTGATTCTGGTCAAGGGCACATACCTGGGTTGCGGGCTTGATCCCCAGTGGGGGGAATGTGTAGGAGGCAGCCCTTCTATGATTATCTCTCATCATTGATGTTTCTATCTCTCTTTCCCTCTCCCTTCCTCTATGAAATCAATACAAAGTATAATAAAGACTTTCTGATGAGCCCAGAGGAAATAAGATGGATCTTACATGTCAAGCGCCCAGCACTTGGTGCTCCTACCCTTTGCTGTTTATGGGAAGTGTCCACTGAACAGGGTACCTGGAAAAAGCCAAAAGGGGAAAATCCTGGATATTTGATTGTGTTTGGGTTAAAGCTCACCTTCGAACCACCTTTAAATGATTTCCTTAAAAAATAATATAAATGAGATTGCAGATAGAAATTCTAGCTTGGGAAAAGTATCTCGGAAACAAACGTTCCCATACATGCAATGGATAGACTAAGGATAAATCCCAACTATTAATAAAAGCAGATCCAGGCGCTCCTTTGTTCAGAGAGCTGGGATTCAGCCAATCGTCACTGGTTTGTTGTAAGAGCAGCTTCTCTTTTGGTTTGTTTGGCATCTGTGTGGACTGGCTGATGCTTTGCAGGACTACCACCAGTAAATACTTACAGCACCAGCTCTACGTATAGTCAGGTATCCCAATGGGGTATTACTTAATGTAGCAGAAAAGCAAAACAACACTGTTTGTTTTAAAGAAAATGGCAAAAAATACCCATCCCTTACTTTGCAAATCATATGACCTTCCTCCATTTAGTGGAAAGGTATGATAACTCATTAAACTGGCACCTTGGGTAAAAGTTTCCATAAAGAAGAGAGCGAGACCCATGGTGCAATTTAGATTTCCAGATTAGCTGTCACATTGGGTTACTCCAACTTCCTATTTCTGTGTATCGCTGTGGATAATTGTGTGTGATCTGAATTTGAAATATTAAATCTAGGCAATGTATAACTAAAGTCTTTAAATGATTTTGTGGAGAAACACTTTCTAGGATTCCTGTTCAATTGTGGGATTTTTGTTTTGTTTTTTGTTTGTTTGTTTTTGCATAAAGAAGCCCCCAAATGTTTTACCAACCACTCTCCTGGCCAGGCTCTTTAACAACAGCGTCTTACCATTGATGACAATGAAGTATCTATGTGGAAACTGATCGATCACTGGGTAGGTCACTTGTCCTCAGATAAGCACTATGATGGATACAAATAAATACTTTAGATCCTAAGAGCAATTGTTACTCTTTAAAGCCACAATATTATATTAAGAATAATGGATTCTATCTATATAAAAGCCTAAGCGACCGTTATGACTGGTCAACTGAAAGACTGGTAGCTAAGCTCAATGCAGGAGCTGCCCCCTGGTGGTCAGTGCGCTCCCATAGCCAACCTCCCACGGCTGGCCAGCCCGGATCAGGACTGGGTGAGATGGGCCCCAATCGGCCCCAATCACTGGCCAGGCCAAGGGACTGCACCTGTGCATGAATTCATGCACCGGGCCTCTAGTATTTATATAAAATCATGTAATTGTACCTACTTTATGAGAATAAATGAATTAAAACATGTAAGGCATTTAGTCAGTTTCTTTTCTTTTTTATCCTTACCTGAGGATATTTTCCATTGATTTTTAGAGAGAGTGAAAGAGAAAGAAAGATAGAGGGAAATATCCATGTGAGAGAAACGGAAATATCCGTGTGAAAATATCAATTGGTTGCATCCTGCACGAGTCCCGACCAGAGCCTGGGCCAGGGAGGAGCTTGCCCTTGACCAGAATAGATCCTGGGACCCTGCAGTCTGCAGGCCGACGCTCTATCCACTGAGCCAAACAGGCTAGGGCCCGATCATTTCAATAAATGCCAGTTTAAAGAATGTTGCACTGTTCAAATTTCTCTAATATAAAATTTGGAAGAGACTGTGGAGTAATGCAAACAAAAAATCCCATAACACTCAGTAAAATTAGTATTTTGTAAATATTTTAATAGAACAAAAAAGGGACGTCATCCTGTACTGAAAAGAATTTAGTGAAACTCAGAAGCATCTATCTCCCATGGACTTACTTGGGTGAGGTGGACCCTCATTATTATGATCATCTGAGTGAGTTTTAGGAGGAGGAAGCATGCTTTCTTCTTCTCTTTTTCTTTTCAAAAGTAAACATCCTCTTTCGCCCTCTGGTGGCTAAAGGCGACATTTTCCGTGTGGATGAAAACAGTTGAACTCGGGTAACAGCCAATTATGTTTAATGCTTCCGATTCATCTCGCTGTAAAGATATGCATGTTTTTAACCAATGTAAATATAACGGAGGCAGGTTTGCTCTAATGGGTCCCAGCACTTTATTCAAATTACCCTAGTTGTAATATCTAATCTAAGATAAAAATACTAATGAGCAACGTCAAAATAATTTTTGAAAGTTAACTCATTTTGAAAGTTAAAACTAAATAGGGAAGTAACTTTACGTGAACGGAATGTCTTTTAGCATAAAGAATGAGCAAGCTCTTTATGAAAACAGGAAGATCCTAATAGATTTTCAAACGATAAGCACAGTAGATATAACTAATCTCAAAGAGGTTTCAGTTTGGTTTTGGCTGTTGTAACAATAGTTATAATCATATGCTCACAACTCACCACACCAAGGAGAAGGTAGACAATTTAACAGCATGTGGTTTGTCTTCCCTTTAAATTTTTTCTTAAGTAAAATTTTCAATGTACTTATCAGTGCATTTTACGCAAACTATCTCACTTCAGGAAAGAATTAAACATGACAACTACTTAATGTTGAATTTCTTTATTTTCGCCAGAATAGTTGAATATTGAAACCCAAATTGTTACTTTGAGGAAGGGAAAAATCGAGAAACATGAAAAGACAAACATTTTGTTTAACTTATGGTATTGTGAGCAGTCACTTTTGTAGGCAACACTTTTTTCTTTGTAGAAAAGAAGAAATAAAAAAACAAACAGCACCATTAAAGAATGCATGATCCCTGAATTCCAAACAAAACGCCGTCTAAAAGCTGTTCAAATGCTTGTTGCACTCAGTCAGATTTCATCGGGTATCCAAGCAAGCACACCAGTTTCAGATTGCAGCCGCCTTGGGGAACCCCCTGCCCCCTGCTGAGGGCTCCCCACTCCTCTGCTGAGCTCCCCGCGGGGGGATATATTCTTTGGTAGAGGACCGAAGGAGGGCTTCCCCTCTCTGGATGCTGATAAAAAACGTCTGTGTCTGTCGGGGGCCTGAGCCCCCAGTCTGTGTTTGTCATGCACGTGGTGTTGGGGCGATTTCACATTTTCCCGTTACACTGTAAGAGTAATACCACCTTTAAAAAAAAAAGGCATTAAATGGCTAATGTCAAACAGATGTAAACATTCAGAATACTGACCAAAGAGGGAAAAAAAAAATACACACAAACACATATATAAAAAAAGAAATGGCAGTGAACAATATGAATCGGATTAGGTTTCCATGAAGCAGGGGAAAAAATACAGCAGTACCAGCAAATGATGGCCACCAAGTAAAGCACTTTCTCGGAAACATTCATGAAGAGTACAATACAACCGAGTTTTCCTACCGCCTAAGTTCTTCTGCGACTATCAAATATAGTACAAAGCCAGAGTATGTGCTATAAAAAAAAAAAGCAGCTCCTTTAAATTATCGTAAAAATGCATTTTGTTCGCTTTACAGTGACCGAGCACGAGGACTGAAGACGACAAGGTTTTTCTGTCGAGTGACATTCTGGCTCCGCGGGCCCCTGGCAGTCTGGAGAGTTCGTTTGCCCGGACTCGTCATGTCGTTGTCTGGAAACACCCACGGACGGTGGCTCTGGGCTCTGCATGTTCCGTGGGCTCCTGCCCACCGGGCAGCCAGCATGGTGCTTGGCCTTGACCCCAGAGACAACACAACCCTAACTTGGCTTCGGCTTCTGTAACTGGGACTTGACCAGACCAAGGAGGAACCCAGGCCAGGGGAACCCCCTCACCCCCTTTTGAAATTCTGAGTGTCAAGGACACTGGTGCATGATGGGTGCTTCCCCCTGCCTGCCTCCTCAGCCTGCTTGTGTCCGTGTTTATTCGGGAAGAGGAAGACTATCCAAGGTCTGGAAGTCAATAAACCTTCTACAGCGCGTCCTAGAAGCACGGATCTCCGCAAAGTCTTTAGAGCGACCAGGCTCAACCTCATAGGCTTTTCAAGTTTTCTTTTTCACACTAGACCTTCGCAGGGAAGGATGGTAACCGCGGTGCTTGGGTCACCACCAGCATCCCTGCACTTCTCGCTTGAGGGGGAAGGACATGCTTTTCATTTTGAAAATGAATTTGCATCCGGACGTTCTTATGAACATGCCCATTGACCACCTGAACGTCTTTGTACACCTCAGGCATATGCATATCATATAGGAGGGGGGTGGGGAGTAGCGCTTCCCTCCGTCCCCTGCTCCAAAAGTGCTACTTACGGAAATACATCCTTTGTGATAAAAAAAAAAAAATTACATGTCACATGTGCAAGTTCTACTCCTGATGAGGATAGCATAGTGTCCAAGGATCAGGACAATGCACGTGCTAAGATTTGCACATTACACCACAATAACCATTTAGGAAATCACATATTCCATTTGCACACAGGCAGACACCTGTGGGAGTGAGGAAATCAAGAACCTACTCACCTCATCCAAACAGACTGGCGTTTGTGTATCTAGTCAATGGACCTTCTACTTCTGAATTTGTTTCTTTCTTTCCATTATTTTTTAGCCCAAAGATACTAATTTTTCAGTAATAAAAACCGTATGTCAACATTAGGGCTTTAAACTGGGGCAAAAAAACAAACAAACCAACAAAAACAACAACAGCCAGGGCAGGGAAAAATTATGCTCTTTGGACCAGGGGATAGAATCCATGCATGGTCAACGACTGATCTCCCCACCTATTCTGCGAAAAATCAAATCATACAGAAGGACACTTTTCTTCACTCCCAGTAAGCGACTTGCAGGCAGGATTCTACCAGGATGGAGCGGACAATGGGCTCAGCACCACATCGGCCTCAATCGTACCTCATCTACAGAGTGCAAAGGTTTTGTCGGCTGGAGTTTCCTTCCACACCGTGTCAGTTACTGGGAGGATAGATTGGAATCTGCTGGTGTAGACAGTACCTGACACTGGTAGAGCAGCAACTGAGTTTGGAGGGAGTTGGCATGCACGTGTCTAGATTCAGGGGTGCCCCTCTGAGAGCATGATGAGACGAGAGCATGATCGTCCGACCCGGGATGACATCGGAGCCCAGCTGACCACTGAGACGCCGGGCCGAGGATGCCGCCTACGGGCCACGTGGAGCAGAGGCAAGGTTCGCGGGCGCTCCGCTGCGCCCCTCATCCCGGGGAAGGGCTGCTTCGGTGCATTGCTATTTTTCTCGGGTGTGAGTTGACTTTGTTCCTTTTCGTGTGGAAAACAGAAGTGACAGTCCTGAAGCACCAAATGGAGGCCACAAAGCAGGCCCTTCTTTGCTTTTCTTGATTGGGAAGATAAAACACCTCCCGCTATCAGCAATGCGTTAATCGTAAGGACATGTCTGCCACCTAACAGAATTTGGCAACATCACAGTAATAAATATGGAGGGGCGGGGGCACATAGACCATAGTTGATTATTGTAAAAAAAAGAAAAAAAAAGAAAAGAAAATCACAAGTGTGTTTCTTTTCTTCTCCAGAATGTAATTTCTGTTCATTCCAGTTAATTTTTAAGACGTATTTTAAGGGAATGTCAAAAGTTTACATGGATTAGGATGATCCCACGTGAAAATGTCCGTCATTCTCCCCATGGGCAGATGCTATTTCCCCCCATGTTTCGTATTTTTTTTTAAATTCTACAGCCTCAATCAATCAACGGGTTAATGGCACTCCGCGTTTTGTGCTCTGTAATCGGAAGTTAAATGGCGTGGCTTTTGTTGCCTTTCATCTTCTCACAACATGCGTGTGCTTTTGAACTTGCTTTAGGGAACAGAGCCTCTGGAACTAAAGCTGTTCTCTGGCACGAGGGCGGGCAAAGCGCGGGGGCGGGAGCTCAGACCAGCAGCACTCAGACTCACGGGGCACACCCGGGCAGCGTGTGGAAGATGCCGCACCCCCTTCCCGGAGCCGGTCCGCTCCCCGCACAGGAGGGCTGTACTGAGCTCACCTGCGGGGGAAGAACACAGAACACGCAAGGCCTGGAACCATTTCAGAAATGGGGGCCATTTCAGAGTCAAGTAGAATCGTCTGGATTGTGAATCACGAGGAAAAAGCTGTTCAGAAACATGTCGACCCTTCAGCCTTCCGTCGTCCCTTTGATCACCAAGGACACTTTAAACACGAGGTGGCCAACCTCTGCGGAGCTGGGAGCCAGAGGCACCGGTGCCGCCCACAGGGTCTACGGTAACTCCCCCCATTTTAATACCTGGGCATCGTAAAGGAGTGGAGAGAATGGGCCCATGTTCACGTGATCCACCCACGTGTAGCTGTTGGCATCCACGGCATCTTCCTTTTAATGTTAAGGCATGTTTACAATACTTGCTCTTAAAGCCCCACAGGAAGCTCTGACATCCTCTGGGCCTAGGGCGCTCTGGTGGCCAACTGGTCCTCCAGGGTCAGGTGTCAAAGGGCGCGGACCAGGCTACTGCAATGCCATGTCCAGCCCGAGACGCATGTCGGGACAACGTGTGCACATGTCCGAGGCCGTCTCCGAAAGGAGGGGGAGGGAGGAGAGAGGAAGGAAGGTGGCCTTCGTTCGCCGATACCCCCTGGACTGCAGCTTTAGTGGTGGGAGTGAAGACAAGGAATGGGACACGGGAATCAGAGTGCCTTTCCAACTAGGACTTCACCGCGGGGCAAGGCGGTGCCAGAAGAGCCAACTGAAAACGCTCCCACCCTCGCCGTGACGGCTCAGCTGCAGGAAACGCACAGCCACCGCACATCGCTCTGGCCCGTCCTCCCCCCGCCCCGGGTCAGTGCTGAGTAGCTGACAGCGTCCTTTCCCGCCTGCCCTGGATGGAGACAAACACAACAAACAAGCCAAGGCGGGCAGTGACCTGCACACACGGGCAGAAGCTGTCCAAAGCTGGGATGCCAACCACACACGTGACCGACATGCCGCTGAGCCCTCGGAAGGGATGGGAGGCCCTCTGGCCTTCCCGAGACACGCGCGGAAACAGCCCCGCGGGAGAGGTCACCTGGCCCGGAGGAAGGAAGGAGCGCACCTACGGCTCCGGGTTCTCCCCTGGCCGCCGCCGCCGGGCATCGCACCGGGAAGAGGGACACTGCACCTCGCACCGCGCTCACCGCACCCCCAGGCACGCCACGCACACGCACGCTCACTGCGCCACCAGGCACACCACGCACACGCACGCTCACTGCGCCACCAGGCACACCACGCACACGCACGCTCACCGCGCTACCAGGCACGCCGCCACGCACACGCACGCTCACCGCACCCCCAGGCACACCACGCACACGCACGCTCACCGCGCTACCAGGCACGCCGCCACGCACACGCACGCTCACTGCGCCACCAGGCACGCCGCCACGCACACGCACGCTCACTGTACCCCCAGGCATGCCACACACACGCACGCTCACTGTACCCCCAGGCATGCCACACACACGCACGCTCACTGCGCCACCAGGCACACCACGCACACACATGCTCGCTGCACGCTACACACACGCACGCTCACTGTACCCCCAGGCACGCCACGCACACACACACTCACTGCACCACCAGGCACATCACACACACTCACTGCACCACCAGGCACATCACACACACTCACTGCACCACCAGGCACATCACACACACTCACTGCACCACCAGGCACGCCACGCACACACATGCTCACTGCACCACCAGGCACACCACGCACACACACGCTCACTGCACCACCAGGCACTCCACGCACACACACGCTCACTGCACCACCAGGCACTCCACGCACTCATGCACGCTCACTGTGCCACCAGGCGAGCCACGCACACGCCTTGCGCCACCAGACACACCACGCACACGCATGCTCACCGCACCAGGCACGCCACGCACACGCACGCTCACCGCACCACCAGGCACGCCACGCAGAGCTTGGAGGGCCCTATGCAGTCGTCGTGGCAGAAGGCCCCGCAGCCCTTGCACACGATCATGGCTTTCAGGCGGCAGGAGCACTTGAGCTCCAGCTCCTCGGCGCTGCTGCTGTCGGCGAAGTTCTGCGCGGGCATCGGGGCGCCCTGGCCGGGCAGGCCCGCGGCGGCGGCGGCGGCGCTGGCACCAGGGCCGCTGCCCAAAATCCCGATGGACTTCTCGATGGCGGAGGCCGCCCGCTTGAAGCTCGTGCCGCCGAAGTGGATGGCCGGGTAGCTCCCGCAGAGCGGCGGCGGCCCCGGCAGCTTCTGCGCGGCCAGCGGGGGGAAAGGCTTCTGTGGCTCAGGAAGCAGGTAGGGGGGGAACTCGGCGTTTTTCAGCGCCAGCGCCTTCAGCTGCTCTTTCACCTCCTTCTGGTCGTAGGCGGCCTGCCTGGGGCCCAGGTCACAGCTGCCGCCCGGGCCGTCCTCGAAGGACACAGGCTCGGATTTGATATTGCTGCAGACGCCCGTGGGCGGCCAGCCCAGCCGCTTGGCCGTCTCCCCGGGGCCGGGGGGCTGCTTCTGCTCGGCGGGGGCCTCCGCGTGGGGCGCAGGTGGAGGTAGTGGCGGCGGCGGGGGCGGCGGCGGGGGCAGGGCCAAGGGCGGTGGGGGCGGCGCGGGGAGCACCAGCGCTTTGCTGGGCAGGGCGTGTGCGGCGCCCCCCACGTCATCGCCCTCTTTGATGGGCACGTTGGGGGGCAGCATGTTGGCCAACCTCAGCTGGTGGGGTGCCGGGGCCAGGCCCGCCTCCCCCAGCCCCTTCTGTTCGAGGTGCCGACTGAAGGCGAAGGCCGCGCAGCCCGCGGGGGCCTTGGCGGGGGCCGGCAGCAGCGCCGCGGTGGGCACGGGGCCCCTGGCCGCCACGGGCATCGGGTAGAACTGCTGCCGGTGCGAGGCGCCCGCGTCGGGATGGGGGTGGAAGCCGCCGTTCTTGTCCGCGGGGAACGGGCTCTGCTGGAGGCTGCAGGCGGGCAGCAGCCGCTTGTGCTGCTTGACGTCGGGGCCGGGGGCCGCCCGGGCCGGCGGGGCCTGCTTGCCCAGCCACTCCTGCTGGAAGGGCTGCCCGGGGCCCAGCGGGGCCAGGCCGGGGCCCAGGACGCAGGGCGCGGCCTTGACCTCGGGCTCCGCCAGCAGCCGGCCGGGCTCGCATTTGACTTGAACGTGTTCCCCCGCCGTCCTGGCCGCTCTCTTTTTGGGGTGGTTCTCGCGCTTCCGCATGTGGAGCGGCGCGAGGGTCCCCGCCAGGTAGCCCTTCCCGTCGGGGTTCGGGGAGCTGGAGGGCATTTCCAGGACGCTCCTCTCCGCGGCTGCCTTCCCGGCTGAGGTAGGTTGGAGGGGCGCCGGGAGCCGGCTGATTTCCAGCTTGGCTCCCAGCCTGGGCTGCGGCAGCACTTTCTCCAGCGGCAGCTTGCCCTGCAGCAGCTGGGTCACCAGGGGGTTGTTGGCCTCCACGGACGACAGCCGGCAGCTCGAGCTGCCTGCGTTGGGCGCTCTTTTCAAGGTGTCCGCGGCCAAGGGCGCGGCCTCGTCCCCGGGGCCCGAGATGGGGACCTTCCTGTGCGGCGTCTGCTGCACCCCCGGGGCGGCCTCCGTGGCCGGAGGGGGCCGCTCGGGGCCGGGGAGGTCCCCAGTGTCCACTCGGAAGCCCCTGTCCACTGCATGGGGCTCGGGCTTCGCGGGGAGCGGGGCCCCCGGCAGGAGGCTCCTGGGGTGGAGCTCCGCCGGGTGCGGGTAGCCGGCCCGCTCGGCTTTGACGGCCTTGGCACAGCCCAGCTCAGGACGCTCCTTCGGTCTGCTCGGCCCCGAGTGACTGCCCGGCGGCCCCGCGCTCCTCGCGGCCTCCTCCTTCCAGCCCAGCCGGCCACCGGCGGGGTACGGGCCGCCACCGGCTGGGTCGGCTTCGCTTTTGAAGGCGGCCGGGCCGCGTGCCTGCTCAGCAAAGCTGCTGCCAGTCGCCGCCGTCGCCTGGTGTGATTTCTCTGGAACGAGCAGGGGCGCCTCCCGGAGGCCTGGGCAGGGGGCCTGCAGCGGCTTGCAGTCTGGCTTGGCTGCAGACCCAGCGATGACGCTGGCCCCGGGATCGAGGCTTTCGCTGGCAGCCGGCTCTGGCCTGCTGATCACGGACACCTGGGGACAGGCCACGGGCTGCACGGCGACCTCTGTCCTCCCCGGCCTGCCCTGGGCGTCCGCGCCAGCCTCTGCGCTGGCCACGGCCACGGCCAGGGACACCGCGGAGGCCAGGGCGGCGCTGTGGTCCACGATGACCTTACAGGGGATCGACCTATTGACGGCCGCCGGGGCGAAGGCCCCCGGGTGTTGAGCTTTCCCACAGCTCTCGGCCCTGTTTCGAGGCCCCGAAGTTTTGTCCAAGCTCTCGGCACTGAACTTGGGGGGGCAGTCGTAAGAGTTGATGGTCAACATGCTTCCGGTAAACACGGCGATGGGCGGGCGGGCCACCAGCGGGTCCGTGACGGCTCCCGCCTCCCTGAAGCCGGGGGCCGCTTGCCCGGGGGTCCCCGTGGGCACGGCCTGCTCGTCACCCCCGGGCATGGCTCTCTTCTCGGGAGGGAACCTGGGGCTCATTCCCGGCGAGGGAACCAGGACAGAAGTTGTGGCGAGGTGGTTTGGCAAGTTCTTTGCGATGGAGAGGGTTGGCACAGAGGTGTACTGCCCGGGGACCAGGCCGCCGGCGCCGCTGCTGGACGTGAGCGCCTGCGTGTCACCCACGGAGCCCGCGGTGCTGGCGCCCTTGGGGGCGGCGGGGAGGGCCGGGCTCTCGGCGCATTTTGGTACAACGGCGATGCACGGAGCGTCCGTGCCCTGGACGGCGGCTAACACGCTTAGGTTGCAAGCAGAAATGGTAGTGTTTGCACCGTCGACGGACACGAGGACGGAGGGCTTGTCGAGGACGGAGGGCTTGTCGACGGGACTCACAAAGGGATGCTCTTTAATGGCTCCCGACACAGCGGCGCTGCAGACGGACACGGGGACAGCGCTGGTACCAAACAGCATGGGCACGTCGCTCTTTTCGGACGAGGTAGAGGAAACCGTGTTCTCAGACACGTGGGACACGGGGACGCGTTCCTCAGCACCATGCACGGCTAAGTCAGAGGCTGCGTCTGGGGGTCTGGTGGGTTGGAGAGGTGGCTGGAGGGCAGGGGTGACCTCCCGGAGGTGCGTGGGCTTGCTGCTGGGAGACCTGCAGTTGGGGTTGACAATGATGACGCCGGTTGAGCCTTCGAGTTTGGCCTCGGGGGTAGAAGGGACCTCGAAGCTCGGAGCGCCTTCCTTGCAGCCGAGCGGAGGCGGCCGGGCCTCTTTCGTGCCCTGGAAGAGGTGGGCTCGGGCTTGGTGCTTTGCGAAGAGCTTCGCCTTCGTCTGCTCCTTGATATGTGCCAGGGTCCTGGCCTTGCCACCCTCTCCCGGGCCACCCATGGCCCCCGAGACGATGCTCGCTGCGGCGGCTACAGCTGCGGCCGCCGCTGCCTCTCGCTGAGCCCTTGCCTGCTGGGCCCGAGCCTTGATGTCCGCCAGGGTCCTGGCCCCCGTGTTCCTGCCTCCGCCCACGGATGTGCTGGGGGAGGCTCGAGACTCTGGCTTGGAGACGGGCTGGCTCTTGATGATGAAAGGCGGCCCGATCTTGGAAAGCTGGATCTGCAAGGAGGGAGAGCGGAAAGATAACGTTGGTCCGTGGTCACAGAGGAGACATGACACATCACAGTAGCTGCATTTTTTCATAATGTGGCAGGAGCTACCCCTGAGTCCCCGATGGGCCTTCAGGGTACAAAGGGACATGACATGCAGCATGGATGTGAGAATTAAACATTTAATCTCTGTTTTTACACTATGAAGACATCAACCCGGTGATTTCATTTGGAAAGGAAATGAAGCATCATCCTAATGCCTCCTATAGATGGAAACCAAGTCCAGCCTGTTAAAATGAGGCTGGCTAACAAGACAATGAGGTTAGCTAATAGAGAGATTTAGCTTTTAAATGATCTTCCTTGCTGCCATGAAAATCTGGGACCCTAACTCTACTTGAGTTTATCTGTCCTAATTACACACACCCCTCCAGCCAGGGGTCAGGAGATGAATTCTCATCCTGACTTTATTCAGAGAAACGTTGTGATGCTACGCAAATCACTGTGTCCTTCAGTGTCTCCAATACCCTTCCCAAGCCAGAGACCCTAGTTGTGTATCCTTGTTTTTATGCATCCTTGTATCGCCACACCTGCTGCTTTATACACATGTAATAAGCACACACAAAAAGTGTGTGTCCAGTTCCTTCACAGGACTGTTAGAAAGATGGGACTCTGGTTTTCCGCCTCTAAAAGGAAGTATGAGTCAGGCAGTTTCTTTTGATCCTGGTAATCCACAATTTGCTGAATTTTGTAAATGTCCCAACCCACACTGTTCACCTACTCATGCTAATGAAGAGACGCAGTCATGGCCAATCAGGAGGCACAAGACCTAACAACCCACACACCATAGCAACGCCTGCGATTCTCTAGTCACGGAGAACAACCTAGATCATAGGCTGGTAGAGCTGGAAGGGACCTAGCTAAGGCCTCATTTTACTCTGGAAGAAACTGTAAGTAATGCAGATCGACATTGGGCCAGATAGCACCGAGCCTCAGGGAGAGCCTTTGGGACATGCCCTATACGTCCTCCTTCCCCGCCTAGAAAAAGCTTTCATAGAAAACATCTCTCTTCTTAACCACTGTATATTCACCTTGTAAACACCTGACACATACTCCAGGATCATGCCACTTTGGAATTGGGGTATGGAAGGCTGGCAGGTGGAATTACCTTCCTGAGCTACCTCATTTCTCATTTTCAAACTTGTCATGTCTCACTTCTAATTCAAACGCTCCCAAGTGAGGGTGAATTCAGAGAGGGGATTCCGTGTTTCCTTTTCAAGATTTCCCTTAGTCTAAGAAATTTAAAACATTAAAAAACTAAGCCTCGATACACTTAAGACCTCAAGACCAAACAAACATACCAAGTACACCTGTAGTATCTACCTATTTATCTATCTTTACATAAAGTGTGTATCACTTTGAAAATAAGCTTTTGGCAAAAAAGAATATGTTTAAAAAGATTTCCCATGAAAAGCATGCTAGTATTTTTCTTTCTGTTGCTTTAGAAATTAAAACACGTAGCAGTGTTTTATGTTCATCTTTTACAGCTCTAGAATCTCATTTACTAGGGACTGCTTTATTAAACAATAACTACAGCCACACTCTTAAAAGCCAACCTGATGGAGATCATGAGTCACATATAAAAAGGTGTCAGAGCACAGCAAATAAAAAGAGATTCAGAAAAGCAAAGCTTGTGTGTGTTTATGATTCTAGACCAATCCTATGTGGAATAATCCATTTTATTGTAGAGCAATATAAATGGACTCAGATAAAAGCACCAAATAAGTTTAAATTATAGTGGGTAGAATTTTTTTTTTTATTATTAAACAGACTTCCTTTGAATTATACTTAATTTTCAGTTTATCAGGAAGAGCCAACTTATATAAAAGGTTTGTTTTCCACGAGTTAAAATCTACTGGGACCAAAAGGAAATATTTACATAGAAATGTGTGTCCACAGGCTTTATGTTTCGTCTGAAGTTAAATACCTCTTTCACTAGCTCAGAAGTTAAAAAAAAAAAAAAAGGATTTGTATGCTTATATATCCACAGCATTCCCCTTCAGGGTTCAGAAAGCAATTTCATTGATTTGTTGAAGGAAATTTAATGAGGCTCTTCCAAAAGCCAGGTCCCTCTATGCGAGGCACTGGTGGAGTTCAATGTTTGTTGGAAAATGAATGAAGGGATAACAAGTACCTTCATCTCTTTAGTGCATGCCTCGAATTTCTGACTTCTTTCTCTAGTTCTTCTGAGCTTTTAAAGGCCACGAAATTAGCTTTCAAATTTTCCCAAGTTTTTTTAGTGCTCTGTCCTACACCCTGGAATCCCCCAAAGACCCTGCATCTCAGTGGCCTGTGGACAAGTCCCAGGCCCTGTTCTCCCTCCCCACTTCGTCTCCCTTAAATGCTGAGGTCTAAACACATACATGCATCTAAACTCCTATTAGCTCAACGCACAGTCTTACAAAGGATGCCTTCATATGAGACTGGTGCGGGGAGTGTCCGATGATCAACTGCTACATAACACCCAGAAGGAGCAAAATCGCATTTCTTTTGGGGAAACTCAGAATCTAAGCAGGGAAAGCCTATGTATGGAAGTGCCTTTTTCCCTCTTCTTCATTTTTGTAGAATACCGTACCTTGAGAGGAGGGACCCTGGGCTCCTCTCTCGGGGGCTGCTCCTTCTCCGCTGGGCTGCCGGCTGACGCGCTCCGGGCGGATGGGTCATCTTCGATCCTCGCCCTCTTTTCCTTGCAGATCCCAAAGCTGTGCTGCTCTGCGGTTTTCCTCTTCGCGATCTCGGACTCTCTGCTGTCGTTTCTTCCGCCATCAGGTGACTTGGAGGGCTCGGACAGCTTGGGAGTGTACGGGGTGTCCAGCCGGTTCTGTGAGCTTCCTTGCTTATGGGTTTTACTTCTGGAGCCTTCTGGAAATGAAGCCTTCTCCCCCGGGGAGACATACTGCTGGTCCTGTGACTTTGCGGATGGGAGCTCATTTCCCTTACTCTCTGTCTCTTCAGGAAAGACAGACAGTTGCAATGGTGAAGACGCCCCTTTCTTTTCCGTTCTCGGCAGGACGTTCTCATTTTTACCTTTTGTGATTTCTGCAGGAGGAAGTTCGGGAATCGAAGCAGGATAGGGCAGGTTCTCTGTTTCAACGTGTGATTGACAAGGCTGCTGAGTCGGGGGCTTGCTGTGGAGTTCTTTGGGGGGGAATGCTTCGGGAGCAGTGGCAGAAGGGCTCAGCTTGGTGGGCTCCAGAGCATTGGACAGAGTCTTCTGCTGAGAGAGAAGGCTCTCTCCCGGGGGCTTGGCAGGGGCAGGACCTTCATCCTGCTGTGGAGAGAGTGGTTCTTCGGATAGGGAAGGGGACTTTCTTTGTTGCTGCACTGTTCTTTCATTCGGGGAAGAATTAGAAACTGGAGATGTTTCTGAAGGAGGTGGCAAACTGGATGCGAAAGTGGTCTCAGAGGTGAGAAGCATGGAAGACACCGAAGACGTTTCTGAGGCCAGCGGTAAATCGGACATGGGGGATGCTTCTGATGTTAAAGGTACATTGGATACGGGGGATGCTTCCGAGGTTAAAGGTAAATTGGACATGAGCGATGCTTCTGATATTTCAGGTGAGGTGGATATGGGAGATGTTTCTGATATCAGAGATGCATGAAGGTTCTCATCAGCGGGCTTTCTCTGATTGTATTTGTCTGCATTTTCAGTGCTGGATACCTCAGAACAAAAAGTTGTCTCAAGAGAGGCTGGAGTGCATGATTCTTCGGAAGTAGACTGGGTTTCCCCGCCGGGGGATGGCGTGCTGGTACAGGCTCTCTCTGGGCTCTCAGAGGAGAAGGAGGTTTCAGAGATGCAAGCGTTCTCAGAAAGCTGTTCCTCAGGATCGCTCTGCAGCTCCATGTCCACAGCGATCCCTCCCTTTGGAGACTGGCCTTCTAAAGGAGATGACCCTGTTTTCATTTTTGGAGCATTGGTCTCTATTTCAGCTTCTGGCTCCTTATGTTCTGTGTCATGGAGGTGAGTCACAGAAGAAGTGGAAGGAATGAGAGAGTCACAGACTTCTAGCTGCTCAATAACCACTGACATTTCTTCCTGGGGAGATTCGGATTTCTCTTCCACCTTAAGTTCAAGATGAGGCACAGTCTCTAAAGCATCGTTCATTATAACACAAGATTCCAAGTTTTCTTCAGGAATTGCTATCTGGGGCTCTTCGTGAGCACTGGCTGGAATTTCAGACTCCTCCAAAAATTCAGGTATTGCCTTATGATTTTCATCCTGGCATTCACAGATACTGGTCTCTACCTCTTCTGCAATTTCCTCCTGAATCACAGATTCTTCAGGGATCAAGGTATCCTCTGATTCCGACTCTGCCATTACCTCTTTTCCTACATCTACCATAGGGCAGAGCCCAGCACAGAACTCGGGCTCTGCAGAAGTTGGACTTTTCATGATTTTTGGCTGTTGTTCTTCCGAGGGAGCCTGTGAAGAAAGACCTGGAAGACTTGAGGTCCCACATGAAGAACTACTTTCAGCTCCATCACTGTTTGGTCCAGCAGTGAGCTTTGTAGATTCCTCTCTTGACATGCCCAACCTGCACAGAAATTGGAAACATTGTTGTTCAACCACAAAATGCAAGAGGTACATTTCGATCTCTCACAAATATAGTATTTAATAAAAGCAAATGCATCAAATGAACTTTATAATCACTAAGTAACATGCTCAATTTATATAAATTAGTTCATAATGACTTGGTTTTTCTACTTTATAATTATAACTATTTCTGGTTACCACAGATATAGATTTTCATTCTGTAAGCAAAGAGATATGAACCTTACCAACTGTTTGTAAAAGGAATAAGAAAATTACATACTACAAAAGATCAGAAAATATGGGCAGAAAAGCAAAAAAATGTATAAGATCTAAGAGTTTTTAAGTCATAAAGTAGAAATCTGTCACTATAGAAGAAAATAACAGCCTTCAAAGGATGCACCATAACCAAATAATTAAGATCCATGGAAGATGGGTATGTTATAAAATCTTGACACTGAAATGACTTCTGAAGATTAAGTTCTCTTAAACCAATTAAAGAACTGTTGTTCAATCACCTTATTTTAGAATCTAAGCATCTAACCTAAGACAACATGGAGATTTCACTGTTATTCTTTTTGTTAAAGAATAACAAACATATTTGGGGTCATAAGAGTGGATTCTGCTAGGTTACATTTGTGTGAGGCAAGACGAACTCTTTCATGTAGATCTCTTACTGTAAAAATATTCCACAAGAAAAGAAGATTAAGAAATAATCCACCCTAATGTTCAGGTCATAAGGCAAAGTTAATCAGGATTACAATCAAAGATACTGTGAATCACTGTTTCCTGTCATACAAAGCTACCAGATCAGCATCAGCTAGCAAGGGAATAGGATGATCTAAGTGCATTACATTAGAGCACTACGGGCAATTACAGAGATAAGCAGGAGAAAGAACATTTCCAGAGCAAGAAACACGGCTGAAATACAGCTCTAATAATATCAATGCAGGAAAACACCTCCGAGAAATCTTCAACCTTTTACTTAAATTAAATCCTCAAAATGAAAGGGGAAAAAGTTGAATACACTTTGTGGGTGTTTGATCATTGCCTTCTTTACTAAAACTCTCTGAAAAGAAGATAGAAGGTGCTGCTTTCATAATTAGTCTCTTTTCTTTCAGCTTTCCCTAAGATGGGTTCAAACTAAGCTATCATTTATAACTATACTGTACTGAGAGGAACAGAATAGCTACATTGCAGACAAATTTAAAGCAGAATTATCAGCTAGAAATAAGGTATTTGGGGGCTAGGTCAAGCAGGGATACCAGCCTAGATACTAAATTAAGTGTAGAACATACAGAATCTATCCACTAGCAGCCAAATTTCTGCTAGAATCTGGGAAGAAAAAAAAACATCAACTGAGCTATCAGAAAAAAAGTGTATATACACTTATAAATCATACAGGTCATGTAGAAATCATATAAATCATATAGAAAACAGCACTGCGTGAAATATGCCTATATCAACATTTTATTTTCATGGGAAAATAGATTTAAGATGGCAAAAGGCATAGAAAAAAGAGGCTTAGACCACACCACATAACCACACAAAGGAAACACTGCCCTCAGAAATCTAAACTGCAAATCAGAACAACTCTTATAATTCTGAGTTAGCATATGCGTGGGTGATTTCTAAGTAACTAAAACAAATATACTACAGCACTGTATCACAAGCAGAGTAAGCCAGTAAGAACCATCATAAAGACCTCAAACAAAGAGAAAAAAACGGAATCAGACAGATTTAACTAGAAGTGAACTTGGATAGCAACATTTTGGGAAAAACTTAGAGCAATAAAAAGGCACATGGTGTCAGTCAAGTGAAAATGTGTGATCCTAGAGGAAAAACCCCTGACAAGTTGGGGAAATATGGGTAATCTGAGAGTAACAAAACTAGAAGGGCAGTCAATGAAACGTCCAGAATACATCTGTCATCCGATATGAAATCAAAGGCAGGAAAAAGCAAGCAAGAAGTCCAGTAACTTGAAGAGACAGAAACTCTATGGAAAACTATGGCAAGAAAGGTGTTCAGTTAAAAAGAACTGTTTGCATTTGGAGCCTTACTTACAGTATTGTAGCTGTCACCCTCTGGGGCAGGGGCCCTTAGCCTGATCAACCTATGAGAGTCTGTGAAACCCCAAATTCCATGTAAAAGAATGTATGTGGCTCAGCTGGTGTAGCTCAGTGCTTCAGCATCAACCCCTGAACCAGGAGGTCACAGTTCGATTCCCCGTCAGGGCACATGCCCCGGTTGTGGGCTCCATCCCCAATGGAGGGTTTACAGGAGGCAGCTGATCAACGATTCTCTCTCATCATTGATGTTTCTACCTCTCTCTCCCTCTCCCTTCCTCTCTGAAATCAATAAAAATATATTTTTTAAAATGTATGTGTATGAATTTTTCTGAGAAGAACTTGTAGGATTAAGACACTGAGCAAACTCCTTAGCTATGCCTTATAAATCAGGTAAAATTAAGTTTCACTGTCCTTCCGTTTTGGACACCATTTTTAAAATATCAGGATAATAATGCTATCCACCTTACAGGATTGTTGGGAGAATTACGTGAAGTAACATTAGCAAAACTCTTAGAAACATGTCATAGCCAGAGTATGCGCCATGATTATTTGTTGGAGGAAGGAAAGCTACGTGGACTCTGGGATGTAGGCCTTCTGAGGGCAGAGCCAGGAAGCTCACAGGTGACTGTACCTCTGGCATCTCGGATGGTGTCTGACACCGAGGAGAAGCTGGATAAATGTTGGGTTCATAACAGAATGGGCCCCACACCAGTCATAACTCAGGACCGGCGTGTTGGAGGTAAATGCCTCAGTTATGCTTCTGCCGTAACAGAAAAGAGTGCTCCCAATATTCTGTTCGTCACTCCTGGGCATGCCCAATCATTAGGTCTGGGGTGGGTTCTGGAAACCTGTACCTGTTTTCCAAAGCTCCAATGAGGACCGGATACGGCCAGGCTTGAGTAACACTGCCAGTGACTATCTATGAAGGCATACAACTAGCCTGCCACATTTGTAATTTATCTCCTTTTACTTTCTGCTTAAATACGTTTACGTGTCCAAGGTCCCAGGACAGCACCTGAAAACAAGCCTTCCTACTCAAGAGCACCGCTTTGGGGCCAGTCGCCAAAGGCTGGCAGCTGGGTAAGGAGGCGGGCAGGCATGCGATTCCTCTCCGCGAAGACGGCCCCTGTGACGTCCCTTCTGATGCTTTTTCCTCTTTTACGGGGGCGGGAGGGGGCGGTTGTGAAATGAGTCCAAAGGTAGAGGTGTTGTTACCTACATGACCTCAGTATCTTTTACACAAAGTAACACTGGAGCATTAATCTAAGCATTACTCGTGTACATGGGAGTTAAAGTTCAAATTCATCGACTTAGGAGGATCTCAAGTTACTATCAGTTGTCAGCTTTTTAAAAAATTTTTTTAATATATTTTTATTGATTTCAGAGAGGAAGGAAGAGGGAGGGAGAGATAGAAACAGCAATGATGAGAGAGGATCATTGATTGGCTGCCTCCTGCACACCCCCCACTGGGGATCGAGCCCATAACCCGGGCATGTGCCCTTGACCAGAATGGAACCTGGGACCCTTCAGTTCGCAGGCCAACACTCTATCCACTGAGCCAAACCGGCTAGGGCAGTTGTCAGCTTCTTAATCCCTCCTCCTCCTAGGGATCGGATGGTCTCTGAGACGCCGATTCTGCCCAAGTACAATATGTATGTCCCGCTAACCGTGAAGCAATGGAGAAATACTTTCAATTTAGTTCCGTCACTACCACACTATGTGTGGCCAGTATTATTTTGAAAAGAAACACACACGATAAAAATAATAATTTAAAACCGGTTGCACCGGAAGAACAAGATGGATAGAGTGAAGGGTAACACCTCAAGCTCTCCCCGAAATAAAGACTAAACAGATATATTTGCATGGTCAGTATTTTGGGGAAAATGTGAGAATTAAGTCTAAGGTATTCATTAATAAAAATAACTTGGATTAATAAAAGCGGAGATTTTTACTAAAATCCAGTTAAGAAGGCCAAACTTGACTTCCATGGGATTTCATGCTGTTTTCAGTCCAAAATGAATTTTCATGGACTAGTTATAAACCCTTGAAAATGCATTTTTAATAACTTAAGTGCTGATATGCCACTAGAATTTTCCCTGCAGTTTCTTACACGGAGGGACTATTGCCTTTTATCACGGGTTTATTGAGTTTTACAGCATATGAGTATGCTATGCGAAGCAGAGAATTACATTTTCATTTCCTTCTAAGAGAAATGAGGAAAAATGCTCTAGCACTTACTTTTCTCCATAAAACCTTTCAAAGAATTTTTCTTTCCAAGGTTCTGTTTTCTTTTCCTTCTCAATTTCTTGCCTTATCCGCAATTGCATTTCTGGCGTAAACTCTCCTAGAAAGAAAAGGCTTATATGTTGAATCAAAGGGGCCACATCTCTTGCCAATTAATAAAGAAAACATGTCATTAATCTGAGTGGACGTTTATAGATGTTGAAAACGAAAAGCGGAGTACCGGTAATGTTTCTACAGCTTCTCTCTTTATGAACATCGCTTAAACAGTCATCGAGGCCCAGATGAACCTAAAGCATTTAGCACATGTCCTGCTTGCTCAGGCTGGGAATGAGAGGGACCCACTGTCCTTAGTGAAGTCTGTCTGGCGAGAGAGGAGGCATACCTTTGGCTGTAATACGATGTCAAAAGCCCTGGAGAGGATAAATGTACTAAAAGTATAGAAGGGAAAGCATTTAATTCTGCCTAAATCTATTAGAGAAGGCCACGTACTGGAACTGATTTTTTAAAATCTTTATTGTTGAAAGTATTACATATGTCCCCTTTCTTCCCCCACTGACCCCTTCTAGCCTGCCCCTAGCCGCCCCAGGCCTTCACCACCCTATTGTCTGTGTCCATGGGTTATGCACATATGCATACAAGGTCTTTGGTTGATCTCTTCCCACCCACTGCCTTCCCTCTGAGATTCCACAGTCTGTTGGAACTGATTCTTGAGTTAGCTTCTCAAAGATGATCAAGCTTCATAAAGTAATTAACTCAGAAGGCACAGATATAGGAATCTGTATATGTATGTTCTTTTGAGTGGACAATGGTGAATAGAACATAGGATGAAATGCAATAGGAGAGGCAGGCTGCCGCCAGTTACCCTACGTGTGTTCTAAAGGGAGCTCTGAATGTTTGCTGTCAGGCACAGAGGGGGGTCCTGGTGACGGTCCATGAGGGAGAGATCTGGCCAAAGGGCAGTTAAAAACAGGGCGAAGACATTGAAGGACTCCCCCTAGGAGCCCACTGACGACCACAGAGGAGATGGGAATGCAGTCAGACAGTAGCTGTGGGACCAGGAAGGGGACTCCGACTCACAGCACCGTTAACACTTCATGGCCAGATGGACCTGGGGAGATAGAAGATGATCCAAGATGCTGTCAAGGTTTAAAGCGAGGAGCTGTGAGGAGAGGGTGGCGATACTAACCTCGAGAAGGCAGAAGGAATCGGAGATATTACAGGGAAGATGGGGAGTTCAGCATTGGCCTGTTGGTTTTAAGGTGCCTGATACCAGCTAGGGCAGTGGTCGGCAAACTCATTAGTCAACAGAGCCAAATATCAACCGTACAACGATTGAAATTTCTTTTGAGAGCCAAATTTTTTAAACTTAAACTTCTTCTAACGCCACGTCTTCAAAATGGACTTGCCCAGGCCATGGTATTTTGTGGAAGAGCCACACTCAAGGGGCCCAAGAGCCGCATGTGGCTCGCGAGCCGCGGTTTGCCGACCACGGAGCTAGGGGATCCAGTAGGCGCCAGGACTAGAACACCAAGGAACAAGAAAGAGGAGTGAGAGCCAGATGTGGGCATTTTCAGCAGATGGGCCATAGCGAGGGGAATGAGGCTGGGTAGAGACTATGTGTCAGTTACAAAAGAGAATGCCAGGGAAGAGAAGGGTGGAGGCGTTCACAGTTACCTTCGGAGGAAAGAAGAGGGGATCGGAGAGAAGCCGGGGAATGGCTGTCAGAAAGGCAGCTTTAGGAAGGGATGTTACATATATGATGAATGCCCACAGGGGATGGTGTCCAGGTGGATGGGATAGAAAGCACATGAGAAACTGGAGCGGGAACATGAGCTGTTAAGGTCTGAGGAGAGGACACTGGACTTGGCCATTAGGAAGCCGTCCGTATTTCCTAGGAGCGATGATCCCATTGTGTACAGTGGGGCCACGCCCGAGCATGACAAGCTGAGTGGGTGAGGGAATCAAGTGTGGTGGGTCACACCGACACGGTTAGTCTTTCAAGAAGCCCGGTGACAAAAGGAAGGATAAGCTAAAGTGGTGGCTTCAAGGGAAGAAAGTATTAAAAGAAGATTCCTTACGCCCCAGGCCATTAATAGAATATAAAATGCATCAGACAAGTAACTAAATTTAACATTTCCCCCCAATATCTTGCTATAGCAACATTTTTATTATGTTCCAGATAACATCACGCTTTCTTCAAAAATGTCTGATATCAAAGATGCCAAGTGTAACAAGAGAATTGGTGAAGTCCCTTGGAATAGAATGCGAATTTTTTATTAAATTAAAGTAGACTCCAGGGGGGTAAAAAGATTGGAAAGCAGAGGAAGGTGCAAGCTCAGTTCAGCGTGTGTACTCAAATATGTCAAGCAGGAACGGGAGATAGGCATTTACCTTCTGCCAGCCGCTGCTTCCATCCTTGTGCCGCGTATGCAAAGAATTCATTATTTAGAGCTGAAGTGCTGAGGCGTAAAATTCCATCACTTCCCATCTAGAAAATAAGCCGAAAAAACAAGATTCCATGAGGACTAATTCAAAGGCAACATATGCAGGAAAGAAGCAAAAACTGAGGATGAGAGAGAGAGAGAGAGAGAGAGAGAGAGAGAGAGGGAGGGAGAGAGGGGGGAAGAGAGGGGGGAGAGAGGAAGAGAGAGAGGGAGAGGGGGGGAGAGAGAGGGGGGAGAGAGAGGGGGGGAGAGAAAGAGAGAGAGGGAGAGGGGGGGAGAGAGAGGGGGGAGAGAGAGAAGGGGGGGAGAGAGAGAGAGGGGGGGGAGAGAGAGAGAGAGAGAGAGAGAGAGAGAGAGAGAGAGAGAGAGCCTGCGCACGCAGGTAGAAGGAAGGGAGGAAAGGAGCCCAAGGAAAGAGGAGCCTCCAGTGTGAGAGGCGCACTGTTCACAGCAACTGGTCCCAGGACAGAACCCATCCACCCACAGGAGACCCTAGGCATTTCCGTTATTGGTGGGGGGTAAAATGAATGGCCCGTTTGGTTAAGTAGTGTCGGCCTGGGGACCAAAGGGTCACAGGTTCAATTCCAGGTCAAGGGCATGTATGGGGCTTGCAGGTTCTATCCCCAGCCCAGTTGGGGCGTGTGCAGGAGGCAACCAATTGATCTCTCTCTCTCTCTCTCAATCTCCCCCCACGCCCCTGCTCACTTTCACTCTCTCTAAAAATCAATGGAAAAATATCATTGGGTAAGGAGTACAGTAAATAAATAATAAAATCAGTTTTATATGTTTATTCTAATACTAGAAGCCCGATGCACGAAGATTCGTGCTAGAATGCCCTTTCCTTTCCTTGGCTGCTGGCACCGCCTTTCCACTCCAGCCCAGCCCCTTTCTGCTTAGGCCCTGGAGCCGCCCCTTTATGCTCCGGGAGCCGTCTCTTTCCGCTCCGGGAGTGCCTCTTTCCACTCCGACCCAGCCCCTTTCCACTCAGGCTCTGGAGCTGTCTCTTTCTGCTCTGGGAGTGCCTCTTTCCGCTCCAGCCCCACCTTCCCACACTGCCCAGAGGCCCTGAGAGACTGGGGGTGGAGCAGAATGCCTGCGTCGTCACCATGGTGATGACGCAAGCATCCTGCCCCCATCACTCGGCACCTGTGTATGCAAATTAACCACCATCTTTTTTTTGGTTAATTTGCATATCACTCCTGATTGGCTGGTGGTGTAGCAGAGGTACGGTCAATTTACATGTTTGCCTATTATTAGGTAAGACTAGAGGCCTGGTGCATGAATTTGTGCATGGGTGGGGTCCCTCTGAGTGGCCTGCAGGGATTGGGCCGAAACCCTCAGTCCAACGCTGCCTGCAGCTCTTACCTGCCACTCCTGCTCTTCCCAGCCCCACTGTGCCTGCCGTGGGCTCGCACCCAATCAATCCCAATTGGGAGAGGCTTACGCTGCTGCAGCAGTGCTCACCAGCCATAAGCCCATCGTCTGGTGCCCTCCCAAAGGGAGTGGCCTGCAGGATCAGGCTGAATCCAGCTCTCGGACATCCCCCAAGGGGTCCCGGATTGCGAGTGGGTGCAGGCCAGGCCAAGGGACCCCACTGGTGCATGATCGGGCCAGGGAGGGACCCCGGGAGGGCTCCAGGGTGTGTCTGGCTTATCTCGCTCAGTCCTGATTGGCTGGACCCCAGCAGCAATCTAACCTACCGGTCACAGCATCTGCCCCCTAGTGGTCAGTGCACGTTATAGGAAGTGGTTGAACAGACTTAGCATATCATTAGCATATTACTCTTTGATTGGTTGTTCTGTCGTTCAGTCTATTTGTGTATTACCCTTTTATCATATAGGATGCCTCAGATTGTACCAAATAAAACATCAACATATGTTTCTACCTTTAGATTAGGTTTTATAAATGAAATTTTCTACAGTGTGTGAAAACTAAAGAAATCCAGCCTGATCACTTGGATTCCTTTCCTGTCCAAGGTTTAGACAACAAAAAGTTATGAAATATATTAAAACATGTACACCCACACTATCATACCTACTGTTATCACCTCTTTGGATGCACACAAAATTGGATCTACAACAAAGATTAAAATATGTGCAACTACACACCACTAGCCTTTTCCTCAAATACACTAACTTTTTAAAAACTCGCGTATACAAGAGATTCAGGTAAGTATCACCAAACTGGATGCTTTTAACTTTCCAACTACTGTGTCTTCTCTGGGCATGGAGTCTGCTGGCTGACCTAGGGGATTGAGAATGTCGTGTCCTTGGCTGGCTCCTTATGCAGAGTGAAGATAAAACACATAAATAGGGAGGCAATGCCAGCATTAGACAGGTGGGAAGAACTTCACGCCAGAGGTGACCCTGGTACAGGGTCTGGAGAGAGGACAGACTGAGACGGAGTGGGGTTAGGGGTACAGCACATAGTAGACGGACTGTCAGAGAGTGTGAGCCGCGCTGGGCAGGCAGGGCATCGTGGCCAGTCAGTAACTGGCCTCTGTATGAAGGTGTGAGGATGCTGTACGTAAGCCTGCTACTCCAAGGCCCTGCACACGGTAGCTCCAATCCTATTTGCACAGATTTCCTTTCTCCCAGGTGCACACTTTGTACATCCTGAACTCGAATTAGTCACTGTTACCTGGAAACACACTCAAAGGTTTCTTATCCCCACGTTTGCTTGTCTGTGGTCTTCTCTATGCTCCAGCTTTGCCCACAGACACATGATCCCTATTTTAACCTTTT
Organism: Cnephaeus nilssonii; assembly: GCF_951640355.1. NCBI lineage: Eukaryota > Metazoa > Chordata > Mammalia > Chiroptera > Vespertilionidae > Cnephaeus > Cnephaeus nilssonii. The sequence goes on from NC_137082.1 coordinate 87,933,676, forward strand.
GCACTCGGATGTCGAGTGTGACTCGACACGGTTAGCATCGGTAGAAGCTCGTATGTCGAATTGTATTGAATGTATCAATAATTTGAAATATAAAAAAATCCAAATAAATAAGTTTGTATGAAAAGAAACTCCAGTTTTTATTCTACTGCCGCGCTTTGTAAAATCTGGGGTATTTAAAAAATTAAATCCCGAGTAGAATAAAGGAATCGAGAAAAAAGCAAGCGAGTGCAAAGGGTTAAAATTTAACGCAAATAATGCCTTCAGGAATGTGTCAGCTAAACCACCAGGCAGGAGCCGAGGAGAGCACACACTCTGAAAGTAAATGTAGACTTGCTCCTCTACACTGGATCCTGGCCAGTCAAATCCAGAAACAGCGACATTGCGAACAAATGTGCGATATGCCGAAGGCTGCCATCCCGTCTATAGAAAGGTACAGGTTTGAGATCCCGTGACTCTTCATCTACAAAACATTCACCTAAGTTTCACTCTAAGTCTCTTCATCTAAGAAACACTAACATACTGAATACCCCTGGGAAATTTCAGCACACTTTCATTCATTCGCTCGCCGTTTACTTACTCAATTATTTCATCTGTATTCAGCAGACACTAAGCCACTCAGAGGAAGCCATGGACTGGGACCTGTATGGGTGTTGGCAATAAGGGAGAAGCCTCTGCCCTTGTGTTTTGAATGTGTCCTACATACAGCAGATGATTCTGGTCTCTGTGCATCTCTTCCACCCACCAGACTCCGGCACAGCTGTACGGCACAGCTGTATTACCCGCCAGCATCCCACCTCATGGTCTCACCATAGCCCCAAGATGTGAGTACATGAATGCCCAGCCTTCCCATCTTCTGACTGGACAATTCTAGGATACTGTTCTCTGGAGCACAGAATACGCACTGAACTGTTGGATGGGGTGAAGGGGTGAAAGGCTTCAAGGCCGAGGAGGTAAAGGCACAGGAAGAGTATTTCAGGCCCGGCTGCCATGGCTCAGTGGTTGTCAACCTAGGAACCAGGTGGTCATGGTTCGATTCCCGGTCACGGCACATGCCTGGGTTGCAGGTTCAGTCCCAAAGATGGGACGTGCAGGAGGCAGCCGGTCAATGGTTCTCTCTCATCATTGATGTTCCTATCTCTCCCTTCTTCTCTGAAATCAGTAACAATATATTTTTTTAAAAGAGTATTGCCGGAGACGCTACACGTGCTCAGGCTGATGCTGGGCGATGGGGTGAATGAAAAAGGCAGCCGGCTGGTTAGAGGTCCACAGGGGCTGTGATCAGGATGGCTAGCACACAGGAAGGATGAGAGAGAAGACTCGCCTCCAGGGAGTCTGACGTTTTCTGTGAATATTGACTCTGAACATTCGTCCTTGTGGTTTGGGCACGGTGAGTCAAAGCAACTCCACTTGGGAGGACCAAGGAGGAAGAGGTATTCTTATCGCACGGATTCTAATAGACTAGGAGGTGGGAGGCACGTTCGCTCAAAGGGTAGAGGAGTTTGTTGGCTGTGAAGTGCATGTGCACACGGCAGGTGGCCAAGGTGGACTCTTCTCCCCTTGAGGTGATGCATGGTGCCGCCTCCCCCTCCGTGGTCCGTGCGAGGCCCAGTAGAAGGCAGGCACTCAGTAAATGCTTATGGCCCCGCCCTTGCTTTCTGTAGTGAAAGACTGAAAAGTTAACTCCAGGAGCTGATAAGCAAGGTTTTAGTTTCGTGTTTTCTGCCAGGCCAGGGACATGATTAGCTGTTAATTGAAATTTCCGCATTATTTTAAGACACCAAGAAATACCAGTTCCAGGTTAGCTCTGACAGAGTCTGAAAAGGCAAGGCGCTGTGAGATAAACACATTCGAGAATACGGAAGCTGGCCCTGGAGGAAATGTTTGTCCTTTAAAACAGAGAAGTCATATGAACCGCCAGGTTCCCAGCCTGTAGGAGACGGCACAGTTAAACACTGGGGCTAAATTAGACTTAGGAAATAGATGCCAATAAAGCTTTTAAAATACACTATTAATTTTATGGCCCTTAAGAAATACTGTCCGAGACATAACATTTTAATGAGCTGGAACAATAAACATTTCTGAAATGATTATTTATTTATCACTGAGCTATAAATTCTTGTTTTCCTGAATTACCCTTAATAGATATGTTCATTCTAAAACTCCCCCTCGCCTCTCCCTCTTCTAATAAAGTGTCTAAGCTATTGATAAGTACGCCCCCTTTTAAATGAGGAGAAAAACTCTGATCATACCAATGGCTACAGAGAAGAATAAGTATCAGTACAGGGAAACTTATTCAGGTAGAGATCCTTTTACAAAAGCTGAAACTGTGGGTGAGTATCTCATTTGCCTTTAGTATTGGTTACATGAATATACATTTTATGGGATGAATGTCAGTGGGATTTAAGGGTTAAAAGGTGGCTATTTGCATATCACCCAATGTTTAAAGTTCAATGAATGTTACTTCTGTGTAAGAATATAACTACATTTGATAAAATCCCTTCGCCCTCCACCGTATTCTTTATCACTTGTTCCCTGTCTTGGGTTTCTTGTGAGTGATTCAGAGTGCGAGGCATGCCAGCTGCTTAGAGGGGTAGTGAGGGATGTGCTGGAGAGTGAGAAAGTGGCTAAATCGTAATGGGACGCCTAGATTTCCTAAGCCCGTGGTCGGCAAACTGCGGCTCGCGAGCCACATGCGGCTCTTTGGCCCCTTGAGTGTGGCTCTTCCACAAAATACCACGGCCTGGGCGAGTCTATTTTGAAGAAGTGGCGTTAGAAGAAGTTTAAGTTTAAAAAATTTGGCTCTCCAAAGAAATTTCAATCGTTGTCCTGTTGGTATTTGGCTCTGTTGACTAAGGAGTTTGCCGACCACTGACCTAAGCAATTTGGGCTTCATTCTGCAGACTGTGAGGAGCCGTTCAAAGTGAAGCCAAGCCGTGTGAAAAGGTCCCTGCTGAGTGTGTGCCGGTGAGCCGACTGTGGCTTTAGATACCGTGTTCAGAATGGGCCTCTCTAATGCTTCCCGCTGATAAGGGACATTGGAGCAGACACCTGAAGGAAGTGAGGAAGTGAGGCTCACAGCCCTGGCCGGGTGGCTCAGGCGGTTGGGGCATTGTCCCACACACCAAAGGTTGCAGGTTCGATTCCTGGTCAGGGCACATGCCTAGATTGCGGGTTTGATCCCCAGTTGGGGAACTTTTGGGAGGCAACTGATTGATGTTTCTCTCTCACATCAATGTTTCTCTCTCACCCCCTTCCTCTCGCTCTAAAATCAATTAAAAAACAAACAAACACCACACACCCTCCGGGTGAGGACTAAAAGAAAAAGCAGTGAGGCATGCAGCCATGTGGGGAGGAGTGGGCGACGCGGAGGAAGGGATGTAAGTGCAGAGGCCCTCCGGCGGGCTGCAAGGAGCCCCTCAGAGCTGAGAAGACCTTAGAGAGTGGGAGGCACAGGAGCGGAGGGGACAGATCATGCCAGGCCTTGGGCCCAGCGGAAAGACTGGCTTTTCTGTGAGTTAGCTGGGAAGCTTGCGGAGGGCGTGGGCCTGGAAACGGCGAAGATCTGACATTTGGGAGGCCTTGCTCTGCCTGTGTGTGTAAAGACGACTGTTGGAAAGCAGATCTGTGGGAGCCACACATGTGATTTTAAAACATATTTTTTAAATATATATATATATATATATATATATATATATATATATATATATATTATTGATTTCAGAGAGGGAGAAAGAGGGAGAGAGAGAAACATCAGTGATGAGAGAGACTCATTGATTGGCTGCCTCCTGCACGCCCCCTACTGGGGATGTGCCTGCAACTGGGCATGTATCCTTGGCCGGAATCAAACCTGGGACCCTTCGGTCTGCAGGCCGTTGCTCCATCCACTGAGCCAAACCAGCTAGGGCGTGATTTTAATTTTTCCAGTAATCACACTGAAACAGTAAAAGAAACCTGGGAAATTAATTTATTTCTAATTCAACTGATCCATATGTTGTTTCAGCATATAATCAGTATGAAATACTGTTGAGATATTCTTCATTCTCTTTGTACACTAATTCTTCAATATCCAGTGTGTGTTTTTACAACACATCTCAATTCAGATCAGCCATATTTCTGCTGCTCAACAGCCACTGGTGGCTAGTAGCTACTAAATTGGACAACATCGTTTTAGGAGATAAGGACTTACCAGGGACATGAGTAAGTAGTTATTGTAAAACTCCAGGAAAAATGACGTATGGACTAGGGCAGTGGTCGGCAAACTCCTTAGTCAACAGAGCCAAATATCAACAGTACAACGATTGAAATTTCTTTTGAGAGCCAAATTTTTTAAACTTAAACTTCTTCTAATGCCACTTCTTCAAAATACACTTGCCCAGGCCGTGGTATTTTGTGGAAGAGCCACACTCAAGGGTCCAAAGAGCCGCATGTGGCTCGCGAGCCGCAGTTTGCCGACCACTGGACTAGGGTGACGGCAGCACAGGTGGTGAGAAATATTTGGGTTCTGATTATATTCTGAAAGTTGAACCAATAGGACTGGATGATGTGTGGGATGTGTGATATGAGAGAAAGAGAGCTGGCAAAGATGGCACCAAAGACTTTTGGCAATTGAGGCAAAAGGGGGGTAACTGGGGATGGAAAGAGACTGTGATTGGGTGAGGGGTGCATGGTGCAGAGATGGTTTTGTTGAGTTGTACACTTGGAACCTGTATGGTTTTGTGAGCCAATGTCACCCCAATAAAGTCAATGAAAAATTATGAAATGGCTATTTCTTACAGTGGAGAAGACCAGGGCAGGAGGAGGTTTGGTTTTGAACCAGTTAAGGGTGAAATGTTTATTATAATTCCAAGTAGATGTCTCAGATAAATCATCCTGCATGTAGCATAGAGGGTGCCCTGGACACAGGCAAAATGAGAGACAGGGACTCCTGTCAAAAAGCATCAAGAAGCCCGGCTGGTGTGGCTCAGTGGTTGAGTGTCGACCCATGAACCAAGAGGTCACTGGTTCGATTCCCGATCAGGGCACATGCCTGGGTTGCGAGCTCAATTCCCAGTGCAGGGGCAGGGGTGCAGGAGGCTGTCTATCAGTAATGTTTCTTTCTCATCTATGTTTCTATCTCTCTCTCCCTTCCCCCTCTCACAAAAATCAATAAAAATATTTTTTTAAAGCATCAAAACAAAGGCCAAGGAACAAATGATGCAAAGTTTGTTCAGGCAGTGGGAGTAAAGATATATATCAGTCAAGAGAGGAACCAGCATCGATGGGGCCGAATGAGCTTGTGTGTGAGTGGTGAATATGATAAAGGCATGAAAGACGATTCCTAGGAATAAGGCTTGTATAGCTGGTAGACGCTGGTAGCAGACACCAGGACAGGAAAAGCCACAAGGAGGAACCATGTTTTGGACAAAGAAATGGTAGTTTGTTTCTTTGGACATGCTAATTAGGGATATCTGGAAGGCAATCAATTGCTTAACCTCATCTGGGTTAATCAATAACCCAAACGAGGGCATGCAGCTCCACAGTGACGGTGGGACTGCACACGGAACAGCAGGAATTATTAGCGAAGAAAGTATAATTGACAACATGGATGTGGATGGTCACACACAGGAAGAATGCCCACAGGAGAGGATGACTTGAAGCAGAGCCCTGAGGGATGCCAACATAGAAGGGATGGGCAGAAAAATTCATGCTGTTAGGAAGACCGAGCCAAAGCAATCAGAGGCAGGAAGAAAATCGGAGCAAACAGCATCACAGATGCCAGGAAAGAATGTGCTTCAAGAAGATGACCTGTATGGCGCACGTGCTAATGTCTGTCCTGCCGTGTAGGATTATTTAGGCCAGCAGTCTGTGCAGTACACCACGTTAGCTGCTGTGTGCAACAAAAGCAATCACAAGGGTCTGTCGAGCAAAGCCAACCTAGGCAGTTAAGAGTCCAACCGGGAGCCGAACACAATCGCAAAAGAGTAAGGAGCAGATGAACTACGCAAACTGTTACCACGGACCCTCCTATATTCTGATCTGAGGGTCTGAGCCATTTTATCCATAAGAGAAAATGTAATTCCATAAGCATAAAGTGAGGCATAAAAATAATAGAGGATGGCTGAGAGTACCAGGAAGGGAGATAGGACCAACAATATCCTAAAGACAATATGGACAATACTTTTTCAGTGCCGTTTCCAATGTTGCAATCTATAATAATAAAAGCGTAATATGCTAATTAGACCAGATGTCATTCCGGACATCCTTCCTGGTGAAGCCAGGCCAGAAGGAAGCCCGGGTCCTGGGTGCCAAAGGGAAGCCAGGGCCGGCAGCCGGGGGAAGGAAGACCTACTCTTGCATGAATTTCATGCATCGGGCCTCTAGTAAGACAATATTTCTCAAACTGGGCTTTGCAAAATAGGAATTTTAATAGGAGATTTTAATTTTAATGGGTAACCTATCCAAAAGGAAAACTGTCCTAAAACCCAATAAATATAGCCTATACTTACTAAATATGGCCAAATGGTTTTCTTTGCTACATGTAATGCTAGATATGCTAGAATTTGTTTTAAGCCCCTAAGAATACATTTATCATTCAGTATTTCCCAAATGTTTTCACCTGTGACCCTCTCACAGGAAAATTATCACTATGTCATAGAACAAGAGACCTTCTGGGAAACGACGCATTCAGGGTTGTGAAAGCATCGTCGTCAGAAGCAGTGAAACGAGAAAAACCCAGCACAATGGTTCGCACACGCTAGATGCTAAATCCCTGTTGAATAAGTGAATGACAATCTCTAAGATCTAGATATAGAATAATATTCAGGCCATTGCAAAAACCAAATATTCAAAATAAATGAAACAGTAAAGGGTGATGGAATAAGCTTTGGTCTACAAATGTAAATGACTGTGGTCTCGAAGCCCACTTCCTGAAGCAACTGCTTGACTTTCCTTCTTAAAAACTGTATCAAAATCTAAGTGCGCGTAAAATCAGAGACTGTCACTATCGAGTGGTAAAAAAGACCATCAGGAATCACATGGATGTTCATGAGGAAAAAAAGCTACACGATTTCCATCCTCTGTCCATCTAATTAAAATAATATGCATGACATTCAGCTAATGTGAACAAAAGGGAAATCTCATCATTGATGTTTCTATCTCTCGCTCCCTCTCTTTTCCTCTCTGAAATCAATTAAAAATATTTTTTTTAAAAAAAGGGAAATTCAGAGAGAAAATATCACCCAAAAAAGTCAACATTTTGACACACAAGTGGAAGGCTTTGTGTCTTCGCTGTTATTAAAGGGCTTCAAAGCTGCTTTTATAATAAAAGCCTCCCTTCCGGGCCAAGCTGATTCCTTCTTTTCCTCTCCTTGTGGCTTCGGGGGACACACTAGTGCAGCATCGCCAGGAATAAAGTCCCGCCTGCAGGATTGGGAGCTCCCATACTCAGAATGATGTCAGCTGCAATCCTTCCCTCGGATAAAGTTCTAACAGGCAGAGGAGTGGACAGGAGGACTACAAAGCAACACTGAATTATTAAATGAGATTTGTGAGTATGTACATTGCACAGGGCTTTGAAAACCAAAGATTCTATGATAACATAACAATAACTAATCTTGCCCTGGCCAGCGTAGCTCAGTGGATTAAGCATCGTTCCATGCACCAAAAGGTCATGGTTCTATTCCTAGTCAGAGCACACGCCCGGGTTGTGGGCTTGATCCCCAGTAGGGGGCGTGCAGGAGGCAGCGGATAGATGTTTCTCTTTCACATGGATATTTCTCTCCCTCTCCCTTCCTCTCTCTCTAAAACAAACAAACAAAAATCAATAAAAACATATTTTAAAATAATAATAATAATAACTAGTCTTGTGGGAACTGACTATAGCCTTCTCATTAAAAAGATACATATAAACATATCTATGTGCATAGCCATATATCCTTATCTATTTCTATCTACACATACATGTACATATGTGTGTGCGCACACACACACACACACACACACACACACACACACACACAAAATTTTCTTCTTATTCTGGAAACACCATTTGTAAGCCAGCTAACCACTTGGCTAAGACAGATGACGGTCTTCTTTGGAATGAAGCTCTTGCATCTCCAGGAGAAGCCTTCTTCCTTCCACCAGGTGACCAGCTCAGGCTCACAAGTCTAGGAGGAGACCTCGTTCCATTAGAGCAGTGGTTCTCAACCTTCCTAATGCCGCGACCCTTTAATGCAGTTCCTCATGTTGTGGTGACCCCCAACCATAAAATTATTTTCGTTGTTACTTCATAACTGTAATTTTGCTACTGTTATGAATCATAATGTAAATATCTTTGTTTTCCGATGGTCTTAGGCGACGCTGCTAGTGGTTTTCAACCTGTGGGTCGCGACATTAGAAAGGTCGAGAACCGCTGCTGTAGAGCCTAAGACCATCGGAAAACACAGATATTTACATTACGATTCATAACAGTAGCAAAATTACAATTATGAAGTAGCAACAAAAATAATTTTATGTTTATTACAGTTCCACAACATGAGGAACTGTAATAAAGGGTCGCAGCATTAGAAAGGTTGAGAACCACTGCATTAGAGGGTGGAAGGCATGCCCTCGAGCAAGATCTCTTGGCAAGCGATTTCTCCAACCCCCATGAATGGGGGAAAAGAATTCACTAGGAATATGAGAAAAATATTTTCTCTTAATTGCTGAAAAGAATTTCAGCATCTACTATATGAGAAATCATTCTTGAAGAATGTATATAATATTAGAAACATATTTTATTTAAAAAGAAAATTTTGGTATTGATTCTGAAAAGGTTTTAATTATTGAGCTTCATTTACTATACTTACATGGGATTTCCCTTCACTGCTCTACAATGTTAAAAACCACAATCATTCGCTAGGGACTTTAGTCTACACTTTCACATTCTGCCACCTTTCCTAAGAATCATGCTGCTTTTAAATTTCAAAGCTCTATTCAAAGTATCATAATGCCCCGATGCTTTAGCAGTCCTGCTCAGAAGACGTGTAGCCTGTGGTGAAATAGGTAAGAATACCAAAATAAAGGCATCTAAAGGCAGAAGTGAAGAGTCAGATCAAGAGTTAGTTAACTGCTCAAAATTAAAGAAGAATGCTTTGATATTTGTGGTTCATCTTTTTCATTAAACTGTGTGGACAACCCCGGCCACATATTGGGACAATCTGATTGGCCTTGATGAGAAATGATTTTTTTTAATCCAAATGCATATAAATAAAATTTGAACATGCTGACAATATGTGTTTGTCTTAAAAGAAAATCTCTCTTATAATTTGCATTTTTTATCAATGTTTCCTCTGGGGGAGGAATATAAAAAAAGCAAACTTTCTTTGTACCCAACCATGAAACAGAAAACGAATGCTCTATTTAGTGCAAATCAAGCTCATGTTCTTGTGCAGATGAAATAAGGTTATGTTACGATGTAGTGGGAATCAATGAATCACTGTTTCCACTTGAAATACGCGGAGCAGCTGTGTGTAAGTGACTATTAGTCACTCGTGTCTTTAACAAACATTTCATAAGCATCTACTTCGTGCCAAGAACTGTGAAATGTACAGTTTCTGCTGCCACAAGAGCTTAGCAAGCGAGCGAGAGGGATACTGTCCATTATAATAGTGTGGCAAGTGCCCGGAGAGGAACAGAAGCTGCGAAGAACCTCCAGGCGGAGTACCTAGTAGGCCTTCAATTCCCCTCTGTAGTCCGTTAATATCAATGTCTTTTCTCCTCTCCCCAGTTACCCAGTGGCCCCCATCCATCTAACTGTTCAGTAGTAGCTATAATGCATCCTATATAATAAGAGGCTAATATGCAAGTTGACCGAACGGCTGAACGACTGGTCATTATGATGTGCACTGACCACGAGGGGATTGTCGCTCAGCCAGAAGTGGGGTTCAAGGCTGGCGAGTGCAGCGGCGGTGGCGGGAGCCTCTCCCACCTCCGCAGCGCTAAGGATGTCCGACTGACGGCTTAGGCCCAGCAGGGACCAGGCCTAAGCTATCAGTCGGACATCCCCCGAGCGCTCTAGGGACTGTGAAAGGGCGCAGGACGGGCTAAGGAATCCCACCACCCTTAGTGCACGAATTTCGTGCACCAGGCCTCTAGTAACTATAATAATAACTAAAATCAATTTAGTACCTACAAACATGAAGGTAGGTTCCCAGAATTTGGCCCCCCAGAATGTAGCTTTTCCATTCCACAGCGCTTCCTTTAGTAACATGCAGGCACCTATTCTTCCACTCAAAACCTTTATGTGCTCAGTGCTGGGAACACAACAACAACAAAACAGAAAAGAAACGGCGCCTGTGCTCTGAGTCCGTCCTAATAAACGTGGAAGGACCCCAAAGGAGCAGGAACCAGCGCCAGTGAGAACACTCCAGTGTGCGAGGAGGGGTGTTCTGAGGCGTTCGCTTGCAGGAAAAGATGCCCGTGACGAGGGGAGGAGTGAGCCCTGGTGAGCAAAGAAGGGAATCCACCAAAACTGAAAAGGGAAGAGAAAATGCTTGTTGCCAGGGAAATGGGGGGGTGGGGGAGAGTATGGGAGCTGAAGGAATATGTGGCACCACGATTTGTTGTTTGTGCCTCTTTACTTTTTAAAAAGTATATTTTTATTGATTTCAGAGAGGAAGAGAGAGGGAGAGAGATAGAAACATCAATGATGAGAGAGAATCACTGATTGGCTGCCTCCTTCACGCCCCCCACTGGGGATCGAACCCACCACCCTGGCATGTGCCCTGACTGGGAATCGAACCGTGACCTCCTGGTTCATAGGTCGACGCTCAACCACGGAGCCACACTGGCTGGGCAAGTGCCTTTTTCCTTTTTTTAAATGAATATTCTTACCTGAGAAGGACCCTCCTCTCATGTTTCAGGTTTATCATTTGTAAACTAAGAATAACAAACTATGTACTTCATAGACTTTTTGTGAGAATTAAATGAATACATAGATGTAACATGCTTTGAATAATGCTGTTTTTGGGAAAGATCTCCAGAAGTTCAGCTTTAGCAATAATCAGTTGTATTTGGTAGCAGGTGTGCCAGACTCACCCTAGGGTACCCCCAATGAGTCCCACTTTCATGCAGCCCCCCTTCCCTGGAGTGTGGGAGAGCCGGGACTTGCTTCTGGCCCATAGGCACTAGAACGGGGATGCTGTCACCCTCGATTACGTGGTGAAAGACTCCATCGTAACCCAAGAAAGCGGAAGCACTCTCGCGCTGGCCTGAGGACACACCAAGCCATGCTGTGAATTTGTCTGCGGCCCCTGAGAGCTGAGGGCATCGGCCCCACAGCTGGCGGGAAGTAAAATGGGCCAGCGATCTGCATGAACTTGGAGGAGGACCCCCAGCTGCCTGCGAATGCAGCTCAGACCCGGACTCAGTCTGAGGAGATCTGAACAGAGTACTGAGCTCAGCAGCGCCCGCCTCCTAACCACGGAGCTGTACGGTATACATATGTGCTCTCCGAGCCTCTAAACGTGTGGAAACGTGTTACACAGCACAGAGAACTAATACAGGGAGGCAGAAAGCTCATTTGACTGCTTCTTCTTTATCAGTTGAGAGAGAACATTATCGGTTGACAGGTGTGAGTGAGTGTGTGTGAGTGTGAGTGTGTGAGAATGTGTGAGTGTGTGTGAATGTGTGTGAGTGTGTGTGAGTGTGTGAGAATGTGTGTGAGTGTGTGTGTGTGAATGTGTGTGTGTGAGAGAGTGTGTGTGTGTATGTGTGTGTGAGAATGTGTGTGTGTGTGTGTGTGTGAGTGTGTGTGTGTGTGAGAATGTGTGTGTGTGTATCTGTGTCCAGGGATTAGGGAGAGAGAATGCAGGACTCCATGCAGTGCTATCGAAGGTGGATGATGAAGACAGAGCAGACTGTAATCACCATGAGGCCTGGGCTCTGCACACCAGGACAGGGTAGGCGCGTAATAAATATTGGTGAGTGAACTCATGTTGCTGCGGTTTAGCTGTATCAATATTTAATGTATCTGCATAACCCTATCCGACCCAGCATGCTCTTTTGTTAAAGTGTGTAAATAACTACTTGTACAAGGTGCAGATAGCAGTAGCGACTTTTAGTTGCTGTTTTTTATGCAAAGTGACAAAGAGGGGAGAAAGCAGACAATGGGTTTTAGCTTTCACCTAGGGCTTAGCGACACCAGTGAGTGACGGTCACACAGCATTCCAAGGTGTAAACAATGTTTACTTTCAAACTGAAGCAAGCCATTGTGTGCAAACCAGAAAATGGAAGGACTACTCTGGGAGGATTTAAATGCTATGTCTATCCTGATCCCTCTACTATCCTTTAAGAGATTTTATCAAGTTCTGATACATGCACGACACTCCCTGGCCCGCCCCTGAAGGAAGCAGCCCCCGCTGTCACTGGGGACAGAGGGCTGGGCTCAAGGTTAACAAAGGACTGTGGGTCCTCCCTCAGGTCTTCACACTGCCTGACGGTGCTCCCCCAACTGACCAGACAGAGTCTCTGTCTGTCGCATTAGTCACATGGGAAAGACAAACATACTTGCAAAGCTGTTACACAAATTAGAAATAATAGCCCTGGGCTGTTCTGCTCAGTGGTTAGAACGTCATCCCATAGACCAAAGTTTGAGGAGTCGATTCCTGGTCAAGGCCACGTACCTCAGTCGGGGAGCGTGCAGGAGGCAACCATCCATGTGTCTCTCTCATATCAATGTTCTCCCTTTCTCTCTGTCCCCTCCCTCCCCCCCCCCCCCCCGCCCCGCCTCCGCTTCCCTCCCTCCCTTTCACTCTCCCTAAAAATTAATGGGGAACAAATATCCTTGGGTGAAGATTAAAACAAAACAAAAAACAACACAACGTTAGAAATACTGAATGTAAAGACTCTCCTACACTCCCCAGCGAGGAGTGGGATTTTATACACAATGGCCCTCACCACCACGAGGGCGTAGCTTGTGGTCTTTCACCTCTCGGGATTCCCCGCCAGGCCCTCCTCAGTTTACCCACCTGAGCGCAGAGGCCTGGCGTCTCAGCGGCAGCGCTGGGAAGGGGCTGCCCGCTTGGGGACAGGGATCGGAGCTGGAGTGGCAGGTGGGGGCCGGCTCTGCTGCCCTGGCGCTGGCTGGTCACCTGACTCGCCCTGAGAGCAGCCCCTGAGCTACCTGAGCCGAACCAGCCCCACTCCCAGGCCCTGGCTGCCCGCCCCAGGATCAGGCCGGAGCCGGAGCTGCCGCGGAGCACAGCAACGTCCTAGGACAGAACAATCAGTGAATCCCCCCTCGCTGTCTCTGGGAGAGGAGAGGTGTGAACTACCCACCGCCAGAGAGATGCCCCAGGACCACCCAGCCAAGGAACAGGGAGGCGGTGCCTGGCAAACTCCCCGCCCCCTCCTGTAACTGAGGGGTGGCTTCCCCCTCAGATCTCTAATCCATGCCACCTGACCAGGGCCAAGCGAATGCTACTACAAAGTATTACATGGAGTGATCGTCCAACACTTTCCCCTGCGAAGAGGGAGCACCGTGTGCAGGAGGAAGACATTCCAGCTGCCGAGGAAGAGCCGAAGGCCACGGGAAGGTGACCGTCAATGCCAATCCTAAGCCAGCAGCTCCACAACAGCAGCACCCGCACGGGCAGAGGCTCACAGCGAGAAGACACTACCCCACCTTTACGCTTTCCTAAGGAAATGCCGAGGGAGCCCCCAAACCCCACGGACACCCAGCATCTCGGACGAAGCCCCAAGACTCCAGCTCTCCTGTCCTTGGTGAGGAGAAGGCGTCCTCTCCTGACCTGTGAGATACGGTGTCACGGAGCAGGGCCAGCCGGGCCCAGCCTGCACTGCTCTGCTTCCCCATCGCCCCCAGCACATCCCCCCACCGCAACCCAGGAGGTGTTCCCTGGGAAATATACAGCTTTTATGATCGCTTCAGTTTGAGAAACATTTTTTAAAAAATGTTTTATTGATTTTTTACAGAGAGGAAGGGAGAGGGATAGAAAGTTAGAAACATCAATCAGCTGCTTCCTACACACCGCCTATTGGGGATGTGCCCACAACCAAGGTACGTGCCCCTGACCGGAATCGAACCTGGGACCCTTCAGTCCACAGGCTGATGCTCTATCCACTGAGCCAAGCCGGTTTCGGCTGAGAAACATTGCTTACAGCAAGTTCAATAATCTCCCTCCCTAGAGGGCTTTGGGGCCGTCATCATGTAAATGAGGGCAACATCACTCAGGCTCCCAGGAGCGCCGAGCATGGCTCTCCATGGCGTGTCCTGTGGGAAGCGTGTTCTGTGCTTCGTGTTCCCATAGGAAATGCCTCCCCACAGGGTCTGGGCCACACGGGCGCACCCCAGAAGCACAGGGCGAAACCCTACCACGCTGTCCCTGAAGGAAGGCCTTCGTAAATTCCAATTTTTAAAAATATATTTTTACTGATTTCAGAGAGGAAAGGAGAGGGAGAGAGAGAGAGAAATATCAATGATGAGAGAGAATCATTGATCGGCTGCCTCCTGCACGCCCCCAACTGGGGATCAAGCCCCAAACCCTGGCATGTGCCCTGGCAGGGAATCAAAATGACCTCCTGGTTCATAGGTTGAAGTTCAATGACTGAGCCATACCACCCGGGCTGTAAATTCTCATTTAATGAACTCTCAACCTGCCGTCAGAGGCCAGAGCACGAAATGGCCTTTGTGACCAGTGTCCTGGCCATTCTTACAAAAGTGCCATTGAAATGTCATTCTGATGCTGTCTGGTTCTTCCCACATATGAATTCATGATTCCTTAAAAAAAAAAAAGAGGTCTGTGTGACTTCTTGTGTTTGACTGTTGTCTTTGATCTCAGGAATCTTTGAAATAAATTGTGTCCTCCACGGCAGGCCCTTTACTTGGGGTGGGTTTTGATATAAGGACCACATTCTTTTCTCTTTGTTGGCTGCTACGTATCTCTTTACTTATATCTCAAAATCTTAATTTTTTAATCAAATGTATTGGCCCGCTGCTTTTTAAATGTAAAGAGATCATAAAAAAATAAAACCAGCTTTAAGATCCTTGGTTTTCCTGTAAATATTTGATAAATATGAAAAAAAACATATTGTTCTTGCTCAAGCTAAAGATAAAAATAGAAACATCATTGCTAATGAAAAAAATGTTACTCATGCGAAGAGGATGTTTGAGGCACTAATCAATGTATTTTTGATACTTCCAGTCCACACTGGCCCACGCCCTGCAGCGAACCCACTCTTCCTCTGGCGACTGTGCCTGAGGGGCAGCAGAGGGCTGACCTGGACGTGATAAAATGTCCAGTGACATTTAGGAGAGCTAACGTGGAAGCAGAGGTAACGCTGGGACGGAATGGGAGGCCACTGTCTCTCCTGGTACGATGCCAGCACGCATGGCAGACCTGGACGTGCCAGGTTGGCTTATCGGCGGGAGGAATGGATTTGCTGAGAAATGGGTTTGCTGAGTTTTAAAGAGAACTTGCTGGTTCAGGAGCAGGAAAAAGAAAGAAAACCCCAGAGAAAACAGGGAGTGTAGGAAGTCCCTGCAAGGTCATGGAGACTCAGAATTTCAACTGAAAACATACATGTGTCAGGTAGCAAGCTGGGTGGACTCGGGCAGGGATCTGACCAGGATCTCCAACATGCCACTCCGCCCAGAGTGTGGGCACGCGCAATGCTCCGCTGGGAAGCAGAAATGAAATAGAGCAGCGATACTCAACCTTTTTCTTCTCATGGCACATAAACGAACTACTAAGTCCTGTGGCACACCAATCTGACCCCCCAAAAAAAGTATAATTTTGATTCATTCACACCGAACAGCAGTTGTTGTGCTGGCTGTTGTCATTTTGTTCTTTGGCAAGCGAAGGGAAAAGAGGTCAGTGCCCCTGACTACAGTCGGGTACTGCATGTTTTAAACATTCTTGTGGCACGCCCATGTTTTAAACATTCTTGTGGCACGCCCGTGTGCCGCGGCACACCAGCTGAAAATCGCTGAGATAAAATGAAACACCGAACCTCACCTGACCTTCATGCCCATTGCCCTGAGTCACTTACTGCTGGGGAGGCAGTGAGGGAAGAGGGGGGGGGGGCTACTCCCACGTGCAAGCACCTCCACCTTCCTTCATTCTGTTTGAAAGCATCACGCTCAGCGAGTCCCCAGTGAAGTAACTGACCAACGAGAGATTTTAACCAAACTCATCATCAAAAAATGGGCGAGGGGTTTGAAAGGTCCCTACCAAGACCTGGACTCAGCACTAATAAGCAAACGTAAGTGATCAGACATCCAGGGAAGCTGGCATCGGTCCTTCTAGTATGAATTCATCATGAGCCACATGGAGAGAAGGACCAGGATGAGGAGCGTGGGGGACCCGGGCGGGGCGGGGTGGGCGGAACGGAGACGTATGCACCAGGGGTCTAGAAAACACCACCAGCTCAGGAAATGAGCTGTGGTCAAAAGCTGAGTTGGAGGAAACTTGGACGGAATAAAAAGGATGCTTGCTTCCCGGGGGAAATATGGGAGCAATAAGAAAGATCCTTGGCCCGAGTTAGAGTTAGAAGAAACCATATGTCCCTGGGCAAGTGACTGCAGCCATATGAAACTCATTTACAAGGTCTGTAAAAGCAAGTGATTAAAACAGAAGATCTCTAATGTTTCTTCCAGACCCAAGAGTCTACGGCATAGGTAGGAGCAAAGGGGAGCGAAATGACAGTGATCCCATGAAGAAGTTGAAAGATCAAGCCCCAAAGAGCGCCGCTTAATGGAAAGAGGGTGAAGCCGAGTTAGGATGGAAGGGGGTGCTGACACATGCAATACGCGGGGTGATTCCATGAGCTGGTGGCCACCTGCAGCGAAGGCAATCTGTCCTTGAAGGTGGCTGCCCTAAAACACGGGAACTGACACAGCAGAGACGCAAAGGGCTAGCGTGCACGTGCGTGTGAGAGCATGGGTTCCATGAAGACCCGAAGCAGGGGAAACCTTTCTACAGGTTGTGGGCTCAATCCCCAGTAGGGGGCGGGCAGGAGGCAGCCGGGCAATGATTCTTTCTCCCTCTCCCTTCTTCTCTGAAATCAATAAAAAAAATATTTTTTAAAAATATATATGTGTGTGAACCCACAACTTGGTCATGTGCCCTGACTGGGAATTGAACTGGTGACCTCTGATTAATGAGTCTACACTCAACCACTGAGCCACAACGGCTGGGCAAACCCTATTTTAAAATACATTCGCTTTCTGTCATTAATAGAGGGTAAATATCGAAAGCAAATATCTTGCAATAAATAAAGTGGGAAAGACAGAGCTAAAGTCATACTTTATGATGAACCACTATGAACAAATACACTTTAAAAAGAATTTAAGAATTTTACACAAACAGCAACTGTAGAATCAATAATTCCCAAATTTTTGCCAAAACAACATGATCTATTTCCTATTCACATCGTAGCAAGCAAATAATAATGACTAAAGAATAACCTATTGTCCCGGCACTAGAAAGTGCGGGAGTGTGTGAAGCTAATTAACTTCCGAGAGTATGAAGATGCAAGAAAACGAGGACTGCACATTCCATGGCTGCACTGCTGTTTTTCCAGCAGCTGCAGGAGTGGGCAGAATTTTAATCTTCCTGACCGAAGTTTTGTACTGCGGAATGATACACGAGCGGCTAGACCAACCATCTGCGAACGTGGGACCCCTGAAAGGGACCCTTAGGGAAGCAACCCTGTAAAGCGTGGCCCTGCCTCTAAGGGGACACCCCAGGCCCCCACAGCACAGGCTGATCCAATCCCACCAGATGCTCTCAGCCGCAGGATCCTTCCGACCCAAGTGCAAACAATCACTTCAACAACCGCATTTTATTCACGTGACAAAGGGAATGAATGGCTTTGAAGAGTCCAAGCTGTTTACAGATCAGTTGCCGATGACACAATCCATTATCATAATAACTGAAAAATGTGTCCATCCAATTAAATAATAACCACATCCTGACAAGTTAACAATTAGTTCATTGGGGAGTTCAGAGCGTCCATAATAGGTTCTTACCTCATAAATGGCAATTACATAAATACTGAATAAAATTAGGGAAGCGGAGCCAAACTAAATTCTGGAAGAAAATCATGTGTATTTTCAAAGCCAGTGGAAGCATATGGCACAAAATCAAATAAAAAATTAAATGGGAAGAATATTCATCAAATTTGCATATAAAGAGCAAATGTGAAAGCCATCGACATTAGAAATAAATAAAAAAGGATCTATTTTACCAAAAGGAACAGAGAAATTATGGCAATAAAATAAATCCAAACATCTGTTTACAAAATAAGATGTAATTTAGTTAATTTAGAAATCAATCCAAGAAAAACCATGATAGTTACATTCATCCTAAAATGACAAAACTGCTCCGTTGGGCTAAAAGACAAAAAACTACACAGAAAATCTATATGAAATAATCAAGCTGAAAAAGTGAAAAAAGTCAGGATATCTTAAAACATTAGTGAAAATAATATTTATATGCCTAAACAACACTGATTTATATATACATTTATTTTATCATCAATTTAAAAACATATTTTATAAAATCAAAGCTAAGTAAAATACTTCTTTTCCAAAAACAATCAAACAAAATTTTCCAAATATTCAATAAAGAAATATTATCAAGAGTTAACTATGGTCAGGTAAACTGCAAATCCATATATCTCATCAGATGGTTAAAGGCAATCATTTAATGCACACACTTTTCATGTTTGAATGAAACAAAAGAGAAAGTAAATTTTTTAAAAAAATATTCATCAATTGATTAATATCTAAATAATTAGGGAATTCAAAATTAGATAATCGAATCAAGGACAAAGATTCAAGGAAAATACTGGTTGGAATCAATACTATTAAAAAGAATACAGAGACATGTGTCTTTAACAATCAGATAACAGGGTGTCTGAACATATATTCAGAGGCTCCCAGCATCCCTTCCCCTAACCACAATCAAGTGAAAGAGAAAACTAAAAAAAAGTAAGTTAATTAAGAACAACTCTGTCTAGACAATACTTTTTTCCAATTATGGATGCAATTTTTGAAACTGAAACTAATGCTAATATGGTTTCCTGACTTTTAATGAGTGATCAATGAGACAAGGTACAAGTAGCAGAAAAAAATTAACACTTTGTCCACGATTCCATTCTTAAGTCAGGACAGGTGGGCTCGGGGTAGCTGTGGGAGCAGAGGTGATCAGAAGCAGTGGTGAGAAGGAAGAGAAAGAGAACTCCAGTTGCAGGTATGAGGGAAGAGACTGGCCATTGCAGAGGCAAATTATGGGAAGAGTAGTGTTTTTTTAAACAATGTTTATAACTTTTTATTGAACACTAGAGGCCCGTTGCACAATATTCATGCAAGAATAGGCCTTCCTTCCCCTGGCTTCGCTCCCAGCCGCCCGGGAGCCTGCAAGTCCTCGCTCCCAGCTCCCTCTGCCGTCCTCCCTCCCCCTCATAGCAGGCATCCCGCCCCTCCCAGCCGCTCTTCCCCTGCATATGCAAATTAACCCGCCATCTTTGTTGGGTTAATTTGCATACTCACTCCTGATTGGCTGCGGGTGTAGCAGAGGTACAGTTAATTTACATGTTTGTCTATTATTAGGTAAGATATATAGAAAGTGAATAAATTACAAGTACAGAGCTTGATGAATTTTCACAAACTGAACACTCTCATGTTATCAGCATCCAGATTAAGAAGTGGAACATTGCCTGGCTAGTTTGGCTCAGTGGTTGAGCGTGGACCTATGAACCAGGAGATCACTGCTTGATTCCCAGTCAGGGCATATGCTTGGATTTCGGGCTCCATCCCCAGTAGGGGACGTGCAGGAGGCACAGATCAATGATTCTCTCTCATCACTGAGGTTTCTATCTCTCTCTCCCTCTCCCTTTCTCTCTGAAATCAATATCTATCTATCTATCTATCTACCCACCCACCTACCTATCAAGAAGGAAACAGAGCAGTGACACCACTCAGATGTGCCAGGTGCTAATTCCCAAGGATAATGTAATGCCCCAGATTAGTCCTGCTTGTCTTTGACCTTTATAGAGATAAAATTACACAGTACGTATACTTTTGTATTGGGCACATCGGCTCAACGTGTTTGTAAGAGTCATTGACTATTGTATATGGAGGTGCTTTGTTCAATCTCACTGTGGAAATTCAAACACTGGAATACTACACAACAGTTTACTTATCTGTTCTGCTGTTCGTGGGCATTGTAGTAGTTTCCAAATTTTGAATCTTCTGGCTATGTGAACAGCATGGCTATAAACATTGCTGCTCATGTCTTTTGGTATGACATTGAGTATAAATGTAGAAATTTAAATGCTGGGTCAACTTTAATAAATATCGTCAAATCATTTTTCAGGTGGTTGCACACTCCTGCCAAAGCAAGAGTTCCAGATGTTTCCCTTCCTCACCAACATTTTTTATTGTGCAGATACACACACACACACACACACACACACATATACACACACACACACATATATATATATATATATACACATGTATTTTTTTATGTTTGCTTGCAATACTAGCCATCTTTCTATGTGTGTGGTTGGATTTCATTCTGGTTGCATTTGTGTTTACTTGATGACCAATGAAGCTGAGCACCTTTTCATATGTTTATTGGCCATTTCCATAACATATATTTTGAAGCGCCAGCTCAAGGTGTTTTTTTTCCCTAAATTGATAAAAATTATTAAATAAAGCATTAATAAATAAATTTAGCAAAGCTGTTGGATCGCAATCCAGAAAAACCAATGTCATCACTAAATATCAGCGCCAAATAGAAAATGAGTTCTAGAAAGGTACTGTACACGTTAGTGTGAATGATACTGTCATACTCTGGAATAAGTAAATCCAAGTGAAAGATGTGTGAGAGCCTCCACGCCAGTGACCTCAGCCTCGCAGCCCGGGAGCTCTGTCCCGCAGGCACGCGTAACAATATCTACAGAACGTTTTCAGTTGTTCGGAGGGAGGAAGGGGGTCTTCCTGACGTCTTGTGGGCAGAGGCCAGATGTGCTGGCAAACGTCCTGCCATGCACGGGACAGGCCGCCCCAGACCATTCCCCACCCACAGAGGATGACTCAGCACCGGGCCCTGCTGAACACCGAAAACTACGAAACGCCTGAGAAATTAAAGACCTCAGTATAAGAAGGGGATGGGGCAGACCATGCTTACGGATGGGAAGGCTTACATGGTTTAGACGTGAGAAGGAAATGAGGGCATTCTTTGGGGTGAGGAATCTGTTCATTATCTTGACTGTAGGACTGGTTTGGTGTACGTATCCGTATGTCAAAATGTATCAACTTGCACACTTTCAATGTGTGCAGTATATTTTATGTTAACTGTACTTCAATGGAACTGTTGATTTTTTTTTAATTCTCAAAAACCAAAATAAAAATGACTGAAATTAAAATAAGTTCTACATCTACTAAGGATACTGGATCTGTAATTCAAAGCTCTCCACACAGAGATCTCCAGGCCTAGAAGACATTACAAGTGAATCTTTCCATTTTGAAAAAGCAATGATCTTACACAAATTTCCCCACCAAACAGAGTATTTACTCAGTGACTTTAAGAGGCCAGCATTGCTTTTACTAAGCAAAACCTGACAAAACATTATCTGAAAGGAATATGATAGGCCAAACACTCCCTCTATCATAAATGTAAAAATCCTAAGCAAAATAGTAGCAAATTGCCTTTTATATGTATGTGTGTTTTGTTTATTCCAGAAATATACAGCTTCTTTAATATCTGAAAAGAAATTGGTCATTAACCACTTGAATATAATAAAGGAGAAAACAATCATCTTAATAGAAGCAGAAAATATCATTTGCGCTTAAAACTCAGAAAACTAGAAAATGTATAAAACATCCTTAATATGATAAAAATTATTTTTTTAAAAAAATCTACCTTAAGCTTCCTGTGTATAAATGAAACAATACAATCTTTATCCCTGAGGTTGAAAACAAGATGCAGATGGAAGCTATTACCACTTCTATTCAAAACTGTACTGAAGATATTATGCAGTGAAATCATGTAATAAAGATATCAACATTTTAGAAGAATAAACAAAGCTGTAATTGTTACAGACAATATAATTGTATATGCAGAGAATCCAAAAGAAACTATACACTTTATAATTAACAGGTGAGTTAGCACGTTCACTGAGAAAAATCAATATACCAAAAATGTATTTCTATATCATTAACAAAAAATAGAAATAATTTAGAATAGCAGCAAAAATCAGCAGATATGTAGGAACAAATCTATTAAAAGATGTATAAGACCTTTCCTAAGGAAATTATCAAACATTATTGAGAGAAATTAGAGAAGACATAAACAGAAGAACAAACTATATTAATGGATTACAAGATTCAATGTGGTGAAAGTTTCAATTTTTTCCTAAATTGATCTATATATGAGATGCAGTCTCCAATATGTTTTGATAATAAATATATAAAATGTTGCTCAACTGCATTAGTCATCAGAGAAATGCAAATTAAGCCCAAAATATAAAAAATTATAAACACTGACAATATCCAGTCCTGGTCAGAATGTGGAATAGCCTACATGTTCTTCTATTCCCGGTGAAATAGGGGTAACCACTTTGGGAAGCTGCTGAATACTATTTTTAAAAGCTGAATATATGCAAATTCTATGACCCAGCAATTAGACCTGTAGGCATCAACCCAAATATTTTGTTCTTAGGCAAACCAAAAAAAAAACATAGAGAAAAAAAGTGTTTAGAGCAATACTACTCAAAATAGCTCCAAAATAAAATGAACCTAAAAGTCCACCAAAAGAATCAATAAAGAAATTATGGTATAATTCCTCAGTGGACTACTACACAGCAATGAGAATACTGCATTAATCACTGTAATCACTGCCACATACAACAAGATATATGAATCTCACTGAGACTATTAAGTTTAATGAAACAAATAGGGTACGCACAATGTCTTCATTTACATAAACTTCAAAACCGGGTAACACTAGTTGATGGTAGCACAAGTCGGGATGGTGGGTTCCTTGGAGTGACTGCTACTTGAGTGAGTCACAAAGAGTTCCCAATAGGATAGGGTCCCTCTTTAAAAAAAGATCTATATGCCAGTTACAAGGGTATGCCCACTTTTTAGAAATTCATAAAACTACAGAACTATCAGATGGGCATTTATCTGTATGCATGTTATACTTCAAAAAACATTCATATAAAACTCAAGGAACAATTCTGTTTCCCTTCCATCACTCCCTCCTGGTAAGAAATAGCTGGCCTACAGACCAGAAGAAAAATGAGTGTGACAGCCAACGAAGACCCAGGGCCGATGAACTCGGACATGGCCAAGGTAAGCTGGGAGCTTGCTCAAATAGTACAGGCTTCACATTCTCTACAAGGACCTGCCGTGTGGCATATGTTTTTTAAAAATCTAGAGGGGAAACGTGACTTTGCTGCTGAATATGGCTCCCTTTATGTAAAGTAAAAGCTTATAGGAATTAATTGGCCACATCATTAAATGTAAATAAAGTTGTCACACACATTTGGTATAAGGGAAATATGTTCAGTTCAATTTTTTAAAATGCAGCATATGGCCCGGCTGGTTGAGCATCGGACCATGAACCAGTAGGTCATGCTTTGATTCCTGGTCAGGGCACATGCCCAGGTTGAGGGCTCCATCCCCAGTGGGGGGCGTGCAGGAGGCAGCCAATCGATGTTTCTCTCTCATTGATATTTCTATCTCTCTACCCCTTTCCCTTCCTTTCTCTAAAATCAACAAAAGCATATATTTTTTAAAATGCAGCATATCTTCAGGACTTGGATATGCATCTGTATAAAAGTGGTGGGATGGTATCCCAATGTTTTTCCTTCCCAAATGAAACATATTTAGTAGATATTAAAAACACAATAATGTTGTTTTATCTTTTGTCATATGAAATATATGCATGTGTATTTTAAGATACCCCCCAAAGCAAAAAATATACCTTATTTATTAAGAACCAAATGTATATTAGTATTTGGATTATATTAATATAATAAATATACCTAAGCTATTGAAAACATATCAAATAATATCTGAGTATCAATAAGAGCTTATTCAATCCTGTTTAACAGATTTTTTTTCTAGTTTCCTTCTTTTCCTTTCAATGGAATCTCTGAATAGATAAAACATTAGATGAATAATTTAAATGAAAACACAGAGTACAAAAGTAACTTTCTGGAAACAATCCCAAGAGGAGATGAAAGAAAACAGAGAAATTGAGCCACTTGAAACATTTCATCAACTATCCATTAGTGAACTTTTTCTTTCACGTACCAATTATTTAATGATATCTCTATGTACAAAACACCAGACTTAACCAAAAATTTGGCACTAAAACACCAATTAATAAAAACAAATCTCTAAAGTTTTGATGCAAACTTACTCTAGGCAAGAAAAATAAATGAAACATATTCTAAGTACCATTACAACTCGAACTCCCCCATTTCAATGACATGCTTCTGATTTAGAACTTCTCACACTATTTTCGAAGGTCGTATATCAGACTCTTCTAGATTGTAAAGTCCTTGAATACAGGCTTTAACTCATTAATCTTATTCCCAGTGGTTACCAAAGAAATAGGGTGCTTAAAAACAGGCTCAATAGTTATGAGTTGTAAAGTGCAATTTTACTGTCACCATTGAAAATCTAATATAAATTAATTATCCCTTTCTCCAAAGCAAGTATAAACTCCTCAAAATTATGAAAAGTAACTATAAGTTAAATGTACAGTGAAAAGAAATATCCTTCGTGGAGGAAAAAGTATTCAAACAATTGTAAATATATTACTAATGGAAACTGTCAAAGTCTATGTATTGTTTTTTCAAATCATCTATATTCTAATACAACTCTCTCTTTACAACCTTCTGTGATATAAAAAAGCTTAGCAAAACTACAACTCTTCTCTTTGAAGTCTGAATGTAAAATGTAATCTAAGATGATAGGAAGACTATAAAGCAGTTTTCTTGAGGTGTTTTACTCATAGAGTTAAAATTTCAATCTGAATTTTATTGAAAAAAATATCTGATATGAACATATGGCTCATATCAAAACATCCATGCATTACTAATATGTCACTTTTGTAAAAAAAGATGGTTTATTTAATAAATTCTTCAGTAAGCCAGCAGAAAAAATATTGTATTTTATAGACTATTTATTATAAATAAATTATTTATTACCATATATAAAATTTCATTAAAATTCTAAAGGTAGCAGAGCTCCACTTTCAGAATGGTGATGTGAGGAACTCAGTGAAACAACCATAATAGTGAAAATTATTTAAAAAAAAAACACATTTAAAGTTTTTGGAATACAGCCAGTGAGAAAACAGTTGTTCAAAAAACCCACTAAATCTCTGTAACCACAACAAGAGTCTGTGCAACTTCAGCCCAAACCCACTCCCCCCCCCCCCCCCCCCCCCCCGCCGTTTCCTCTGAGGGAAACTCTCCTCCTGGTGGCTGTGCCCCAAAAGAAGGGGCTCCCACTCCCTCAGCCCCCCCCCCCCCCCCCCCGCCCCCTAAGGAAGGCAGTGCCTCATGGCAGAGGCGGGCCAGCCCTGAGGCGCAGGGGCTCACCTCCTGCAAGCACAGCCAGGAGGCCAGGGCGCCCTCTCCACCCAGCGAGCTCCGGGTCTCCCCAGGGTGGTGGCTCTGGCCCGGGCGTGGCAGGCCCAGGGTCCTGGGACCCGGTGCTCTTGCTCCAGCTCACTCTAGGGTGAGGGTTCCATCCGGGCAGAGGCAACACGAGAAGGCCAGACAGGGGCTGCCACCTGCACCCCGTGCTCCGCTTCTGAAGTCGGAGACGACTCCTGTCACCGGCCCTGGAACGGGGCTCTAGGTCTGTCTCAGGTGGGAAGGGAGCCCGGAGGACAGAGCTTCGATGGCCTCGTGAAACAGAGCGGAGAAAAGTTCAAGCCCAAGGGCGCTCTTCAAAGGGATGGGGTTTCCGCTGGTGAGCAATCAAGAGGAGGCTGGTACCCGAGAGCAGCCAGCTGACCCTCAGGCCACCTCCTTTACCAGCGAGAAGGGAAAGGGAGTCCCATCATGGAGACATTTATGCCCCGGGGCGTGGTTGAAACATAAAGCCCTCAGGCAGCCAGGGATGGGGCCAAAGGGCTGGGTGTGATCCAAACGAGATTGTCAAGTCCTTGAATGCAGTCACTCTAACTGCCCATTAATCTTTTGTCACTGATTAGCAGGGAAACGAAACTCTCAGAAGTAGGCTTACAGTGTTTATGAATGGGGGATGTAATTTGAAAAACTTGTTGCTGACTACCCCATTGCCCAGGCAAATACAAACAAAACCACGCTAAATAATGATACAGTTACAATGAAAAGTGCTCTCTTTAAGAAGAATACTGTACACACTAACTACACGTCACATATCTCGGCTTAACAGAGAGATGAGGAAAAGGGACAGAGAGACCTCCAGGAAGACTGTGACCATGGCCACGCCTCTGCCCTCCAAACGCAGCAGGTGCTGCCTCTGTATTAGGTATCGAGATGGTTTCCGCCAGAAACTCTTGGACCTTGTGTATGTTTTTCAGGCTCACATGAGGGATCAGGAAAAAGTGTATGTTAGCTCCACGGATGCTTTCTGCCCAAGGAAGGTTTGTTACTTGTGAGGAGTAGGAATGGATTCTTTAACAAAGACCGACTCAACCACATATTTAAGGGTCCCTCGGTGAGGTCAGGCCTCCCTTTAGCTAACCATTCAGCCAGCCTTTGGACACAGGACACAGCAGCCCATTAGCCAGTAGGGACGGGAGCATTTTCTGCCGTGTGCCCTCTGCTGAGAGGCTAAATCCTAAGCAACATTTGAGCAGAGACGTGCTTCACTGAGGCTCACCCTGCCTCTGGCCCCGCCCACCCCGAGCTGGTTTTGTGGGGGGCAAACCCACAGTCCTTTCAGTCAGATCCCAACCTTTCCAGGCACTTACTTTCATTTTAGGAATCTCTTAGCTCAATCTGGTCCACGCCCGCGCCCCTCCCCTCCCCCCCCCCCCCCCCCCCCATCATCTCCTGCAGAAATTCCTCACAGTGTTTGGCTTCTTCCCCTGGGTTCCAGGACTAATAAAGAAATAGAATAATGAGAAAAAGCCAGTGTCATTTTCATGAGAATTTAGAAGCCAGAAAGGGAATTGACTATGCATAGTTAAGCACCACCTTAGTCCAAACATTCAGACATTACAGCAGCGTTCACGTCAAGCTTACAGCTGACTCTTTATTCCTTGACAATGATCTTTAATAAATGGTACAAAGGGAACCCAAGGATTTTCTCAGGCAACTATTTTTGAAGAGTGTGTCATACCTACTAGAAGTTCTAAAGGTGATTTAATAAGGAAATCCGTTTTCTTCCTTCTTACCCTTGAGCCTGACTTAGGGGTGAGTCACTGCATGACACCTGTTCCTAAAGGCCCCTGGTGACCTTGGCATTAGAACTGTGGAGAGCAGCTACAGCATTTGGACAGGTTCAAGCCTCAGACTGACTTGTGGCAAACTCACATATAAGTCTCAGCTTGGAGGGCAAAGCCCTCCCAGCACAATTATAGCCAGAAGGCTATGGTTGTAAGCTTGACCTTATAGTCCAACCCTGCAATCCTAGGTAGCTAAGGGATGTAGGCTGTGGGGGGTGCAGCAAGTGCTGCCTAAACAAAGCTTGATAGAGTTCAGAGAATGGCAACAACAGGAAAGAAACTTGTAAGAGCATTGTAAATATCTTGCCCTTGTTTTGCTTTGTGTGCTCTGACTATAAAATAAAGCTTCAGCTTACAGGCTGGGTCACTGTTTCCTCATCCAGGCACAGTGATCCACCGGGCCCCAACTGTATTCTCTTGTTTGTTTTCTTCACTGCCCCTCCTCAGGTTCACCGCCGGCCGTGCTGGACGGGGTTCAAGAATGTCCTTTATTACAGTGACAGACACTTACGTATAATCTGCTCTATGCATGACTCCCTTCCTCCTATTCTAGTCATTTGTCATTTGTCTGATAAAACGAGGTTAAAGTTCCTTATTCTCCATGCTCACATAAACTGACAGTTGAGTGTTACATGTACATATATTATTAAGTTACTTATATAAGATAACAAAGGTAATTATACTATATAATAAAAGGCTAATATGCAAAACGACCAAATGGCGGAACAACTGGTTGCTATAATGCACACTGACCACCAGGGGGGCAGATGTTCAATGCAGAGCTCACTGCCTGCGCAGGAGCCTCTCCCACCTCCACAGCAGTAGCCCTAAGCCATCAGTCGGACATCCCCCGAGGGCTCCCGGACTGCGAGAGGTGCAGGTCAGGCTGAGGGAGTCTCCCGCCCACCACCCCCTGTGCACAAATGTCGTGCACCGGGCCTCTAGTGTAAATATGAAATGCCAATATTACATATGTAACAATCTGATATGGGAGGGGTGGCAGTTGATCAAACACTCCCTCCCAGGAGCCCAATATAAAAGAGGAAGAAGTGGAGCAATGCACAGCATGGGGTGCTCCCCGGCTTAAGTGAGCATGTGCTCCTCCCTGTACAGGGTTGGAATGAGCTCTGTTCTTCTTATTGCCTATCACTTGCAATGACTTGTTCATCTGTAATCCAATCTAGTTGATTCATCATTTGACATTTATTGAAGTAGATACCGACAAACAGGATTTGAGGTTCACTATCCAGTTAGTTAAGAAATGAATACTATTCAAATGAAGTCGCTTCCCTTCATAAGCATAATGCCCAAATGCCAAGAATGGAGATCTCCAGGCGGGGTCTAAAAGGACATCTCTGGCCCCAAATGACTGACCACCCCCAGGAAGCGGCTTGGGCTGGAGGGAATGTGAGCTTTCCTAAGTTCTTTCAGATACGCTTTCAGACGCAGGGAAAAGCCCAAGTGTCAGTTCCATTAAAATAATTACATCTCAAGCACACATTTACTTTCACCTAAAGGCTTAAGATCCTAGTATTTTTTCATATCCTTAATACCTTTGAATTTTTATAATCTGTTAGGCAAATTGACATTTCATTATATACGCTATTTGTAGAATAAAATAACTGTATAATTTTAAAATCAATATATACGGTACATAGAGCAATTTCTAAGAAGAGTCTGAATTATTGCAAATGTCTGAGCTATTTCCATCGAGGAAAAAGACGGAAAGTCATTTCCCATTTGCATTTATAAAGGCTGCGTGACTTCTTTAAATATACACACTGATGCCAACAGATATCAATAAATCACACCCCCGTGTGCTGTAAAATGTCTGACACACACATTCATTTTCCTAGTCCCAAATTCTCTGCAAAGGGGACTGTATAAATGTTCCATTTCAGTTTAATGACATTCACCGTTCAAATTATGTGCATTATTGCCAGTGAGTGCAAAAACCTGAAGAGCACAGAGCGAGATAGGATTTTAAAGCTCCTACACAGTACATATCCGTCCGTGGCTAATCACTTAACAGACCACAGCAACACAGATATAAATGCAGAACAAAATTGGGAGATCAGTAAGAATGCGTTGAAATGCTGCAATTGCCATTTGGACAAAAAATAATAGGCATCATTTACTTAGAAGCAGCTGGGGATGGTCGTGTACGTATTTGGAGAAACAGCCCTGATGGCCCCGCTACCAGCAAATGGAGGCAGAAATGAGCCTCACTTAGAAACGATACCGATGACAGAAATGACAACAACCTATTCATCAGTGATGTTCCATTTGAAAGTGTAATAAAAACCTAAATATGACTCCACTTTACTTGAAATGTATTCCACCAGCTGTCATAGATTTTTAAAAGGTCACACAATTGTTCTGTGCAGAGACAGTGGATAAAGTACACATCCTTAGAGCAGGCAGGGTCTGCTCCGTATAATCCAGGAGGTTCTAGAAATCCTCCAAGCAGATCTTGCAGAGAGCTGAGCACAAAGGCGTGTCCGGCTACAAACCCAAGCATTGAATTTATTAAACCAGCATTCCCGCGTGGGGGCTGAATGAAGAGCTAGCCACAACCCTACCTGCTCCCTGGGAGGGCCCGTTGCTGCTCGGGCCCTTGTGTCTTTGGTTTTGATCCTGAACCTAAGGGCTGCAGCCAAGGAGAGCACTTCTGATCCACATGTTGACCCGAGCCGACCATATCTTGAGACTCTAGAGCACTATTCAACTACATGCACGTCTTCCTTTAAACACACATCTACCTCTCCGAGACCTCCACTCCTCCCACCCGCTCTGCCCTTACTCTCCTCCTTACCCAACCTGCACCCCAAATCAACCATTTCTACAAGCTTTTCACAAGTCCTCTGAAATCTCTCAGCTCCTTCCCTGTGAGCCTCTGTAACCTTCAACCCCTGCAAGACCCAACTTCTGGCAGAGCTATTACCAAGCCGAATGCACCAACATTTAGCATTGCTGAGGTGAAAAACACAGCAGTAGGCCAACTGGGCCCGCTGCCCCTGACCCCAACTGAGGTCTCAATGCCGTTCAGCAACAACTTTGCCCAGGATGAATCACAGGACCGTCCAGGGAGCTGTTTTCACTCCCTGAAAGCTCAGTGCTCTAATGACTGATCACACACACACCCCTCCCCTGCTGAAACCCCCTCACTTCCCACCGCACTCCACACAGGTAGTTATTTCTCCACGCATCCCTTGCTGCTTCTCTTTTCTCTGACCTCGTGAATTAGCACTTTTCTCATTTGAACCAGCTTCTTCTCCAATCCTCATTCCTCCCCATCTAGTCTAACACTTTGGTCGAGAAATCAAATCCTCTCTCTTTAATTTCTCCCAGCAACTGCCTCAACTTTTAGGGAAAAAGCATGCGTCAAGTCTACCCCCGCTTTAAAAAGCACCCATCTTTTGCTGTCCTCAAATGCACAATAAACGCTGCCTAAAAATATGCACTCGGTCCCTGCTTCTCCTCCAAACGCAGGCACCATGTCTTGATTTTATTTCTGAAATGTCTGCATTGGACTGAACTTGTCCTCCCCAAATCGCATGTCTAAACCATCACCCCGGACGTGTTTGGAGACAAGGCCTTTAAAGAGGCGATTCAGCATAAATGAGGTCTCACGGGTGAGGCCCGAATCCAATGTGACTGGTGTCCATGGAAAGAGGAAGGGGCTCCCGGGATGTGGACGCACAAGGAAAAGGCCCCGTGAGGACCCGATGATGAGACAGAGAGGCCTCAGGAGAGTCCAGCTGCCAGCACCTCGGTCTGGGACTTGCAGCCTCTAGAAAGGTGAGAAAATAAATGTCTGGTTTGGGGCCACCCACTCTGCATTTTGTTACGGCACCCCCAATGAACCAATGCAATGCCTCATAAACTAGGCCTTTCCTTCTCATTCTATAATGGCTTTGGTTAAAGTTCTTATGTATACAAGACATACTAAACTAGCCTAATATGTGGTTTCCCAGCCTGTACCCATCCATTCATTCCAAAAGCATTTACTGAGCACCTACTACATGCCAGGCACAGTGAACAAACAGAAGAGACAGAGCTACTGTCCAGGGGCTTCCATTCTCATGAGGAAAGCACAGGGAAGGACATACGCAGAAAAATAAGGCAGAAAACAACTAAAGAGGGTATGCTCCATGGGAGGGGAGGCGAGGAGAGACCTTGGGAGGAGATGCCATGGAGACTAATTTGGGGGGTGAGAATGAGCTGGCCTTATCAGAAGATACCGGAAAGCGTTTCTGGAAGAGCCGATAGCAAGCACGGAGGCTCCGAGAGAATTAGGTTTGAGGGACAGGAAGGCAGATAGTGTGTTGGGGAGCACAGGAGACTTGGTTGGAAAGTTGTCAGGAGGGCATTCTGAGAAAAGGGAAGTGTGTGGAAGGCCGCCTGCCCTGTTTATCGGAATTCCGACTTAGGGGAGTGTCGAAGGTGGGCCCCGCCCCCTAATTATTCCTTGACCTTTCCAAACAAGTCTGTGCATGTGCAGACCCCTGGGTGTTTTCTGTGCCAGAAGCCAATTCCAGCATGTCATAACTGCAAGAGTTTCATCAAAAGGTTGATGGAACTTGGGGACTCAACAAGGGCCGAGTCACATATGTTATCGCCTGTTGGAATCGGCTAAAGGCATTTCCCCAAACCTAAAAGGGATGCATAAATTGATTGCTTACTGCCAGACAGCTAAGGGCATCTTAATCTACATGTCATTGCTTCCTACTAGCCAAACACCTGAACAGCCGAAGGCAGTTTCTCCCAAACCTGATAATCTGACAATGGATTGTGTATACAAACCCTACCCTTTGATGTGTATATCTACCTCGCCTTAGGACAAATTGTGTTAATAAAAAGCAAGGGGTCCTGAGACAAGGAGAACTTAGTTCCTTTAGATAAGTCTTCTCTGACTCCCTATAATGCCTTCCAAAATTATGTTTCGTCTCTGGACTCGAATTTATGCACAGTACCTTCTCCAGATTGCTGAACCCTTCTAGATGCCAGATCAAAGACCACCGGCATTATACTGGAATCCTTATGCTTAATCCCTGGATGCCCTCGCCTAGAGGACAATGTAAACACATGTGTCCTCCCAAGATTACTCACCCTATTGATTGTATCTAAAAGATAAAAATTCTAGTAAAAGCCTAATGAGGCAGGCAATCGAGGTTGCCTGGCTTCTTCAGCCAAGCCGTCCCTTAGCCCTCTCCCCCACAATGAAACTGTGTCGGAGTAATCTGTTCATCTGCCGCTCAGGGGCTGCTGGTCAGCCTCAGCAATAGTGTGGCTGAACCACAGGGAGGTGGAGCATGGGGACTCTCCCTCCTTGGCATCGCGCTTCATTCCTCCAACACAGCCCCTTTCCTACGCTACAACTCCGAGAATGTCATGGTCAAATGTAAATGTTCAGTACATTCCACATTGCTTGCCGACCTATGAGGCCTTTCCTAAAGGCTTGCTCCAAACCACCTTTCTAGCCTCAGCTTACCCTACATCCCAGCCATCTCAACTATGTGTTGATGGCCATCGTATGCTGCTCTGCTTGTGGCCTGGGGCAGGAAGCATCATCAGGGGAAAGAGCATGACCTGGAGTCAGACAAATCGGTGTTCAGATTCCAGCTCCCACGTTGTTATTTGGGAGAAGCTGGGTAAGCCCTAGTGTCTCCCTGACCCTCCGTTTCCACATAGAGAAAGTTGGGTTAATGTACAGACCCTTTGGAGAGGCACTGTAAGGGTTAGTGATAATCTATGTAGAAGTAATTGCAGGTAATCAATGTTGCCATTGGCACATACTGTTCCCTATGCTAGGATATCTGCTACACTTCTTAACCTGGTCAACTTCCTTTCTCTTCTGAGACCCCAATTCATATGACGACTTTTCTCTGAAGCCTTCCTACCACCCACAGACAATATCATCATCTCCTCGATGTTGCATATACCACCACGTGGCGTGTTCTGTAACTACAGGTTGTACATCTCCATCTCCTCTGGAATCAATGCCCCTCAGAGTAGGAACTGTGACTTCCTCAAAAGGGCTGTCAGTGAGTTGGGGGCCTAGCAGGCATCCTCAAGTTAGGATGACTTGAGGAGAGGACATGTACGAGACTATTCATAAAGGTGCGGTCTGTGTGCGACAAACCCTGGAGGACAGTGCCGTGACCTAGAGCTGATGATGGGCTGGTATGTGACCTGAAAGGCAAGGGACAAAGGGCTTCACCGAACGTAGCGAGGGCTGTGTGGGCAGGACCCTCTGACAGGAGCTGGTCAGCGGATGCAGCGGGGTGGACCACACAGGGCAGATGAGGGGCTCAGTCCCACTCTTCCTCCTTCACCCAAACTTCTGTTGGGCTCCCCCAAAGCTGAACCCAGTTAGAATCCAGGGGGGCCTTCTCTTTCCCCTCCTGAACAATTCAGGCCTTAGGTTTTAAGTAATGTAGGCCTCTGAGCCACAGAGGAGGCGGAGGGGGCCCACGATGACCCAGAGTACAATCCCAGGACCTGTGGGGGGGCAGGTGGCCATGTGGAGGGAAGCCGGGAAGTGGCTGTAGAAACAGCATGGTGAGGACGGCGCCTGCTTGAGGAGTGGACGGAGGTGAGTATCAGAAGTCAAGCGGGAAGGGAAGGCTGCCCACTGTGGCCTGGGGGTGAGAGCCCGCGTGCAGGAGAGAGACCATGCACAGAGGAGGTGTGGTGACGGGGGGGAAGACTGGCTACCTACAAGGGGACTCAGCAAATGTTTAGGTATATTAAGGTTCCTCACTGTCAGTAGAAGACAGCTTTGAAGAGGGAGAACACTGGGGTGGACCATGAGTTACAGAGATACATCTATAAACATGGAAATAATTGTGCTGTATTTCCCTATTGTGACTAGGCTCACACCCTTTTTTTTTCTATAAGGTATTCTTTATTTTCAAGACACAGATGTAAGAAGGTGTTCACGCACCATACATGAGCACATGTTTTATGTATTCACTAGGGGCCTGGTGCACCGGTGGGGTGCCTCGGCCTGGCCTGCGCCCTCTTGCAACCCGGGACTCCTCGGGGAATGCTGGACTGCCAGTTTCGGCCTGATCTCATCCAGTCCCTATCGGGGCCTATTGGGGCCTGGGAGGGACCGCGGGAGGGCTCCAGGGCGTGTCCAGCCCATCTTGATTCATGCACCGGGCTGGTTTCGGCTCAATCCCTGTAGTCCAGGCCAACGAATCCGTGCACCAGGCCTCTAGTATGCATATAATACCTTTGGTTAATCCCTTCCTGCCCTCCCCCCTTCCTCCTTCCCTTTGAGATTCATCAGTCTGTTCCATGTTTCCATGCCTGTGTGTTGAGCATCTGCCCCCTGGTGGTTAGTGCGCATCATAGCTACTGGTCGAACGGTCCGACGGTCGTTTGGTCACTTAGGCTTTTATATACACTGAGTGGCCGGATTATTATGATCGGTGAATGCATAATAATCTGGCCACTCAGTGTATATCCTATATAATAAAAGGCTAATATGCAAATTGTCCCCTCGACCAGGAGTTCGACCAGCAGGCAGGCCGGCCAGCCAACCACCCATGTCTCCTCCCCCTGGCCAGGCTGACCGGACCCCACCCATGCACAAATTCATGCACCGGGCTTCTAATATATATATGCACACACACACACTGAGTAGCCAGATTATTATGCATTCAGAGATCGTAATAATCTGGCCACTCAGTGTATATAGATATTCTATCCAGATGTCCTAGCTCTGCCTGAGAAAAAAAATCCAGATATTTCATCGCTCTGTCCTAGATCTTGGGAGCAGCAACACCCCTAACAGTGAAGAGCACGTGTTTTGGGAAATCTTGGTTTTTAAATACCATCCTCTACCAAAGGGAACATGGCCCCTCGGACAAGCGGTACAATCCAGGGCTGGGGCACACAAAATGCAGATGAGACCGGAACTGCCTGATGAGCTTCAGAGGGATAAAGTGCTCAAAGAACCATGTCAGGAGACTCAGGAGCCCCTGGAACAGGCTCCCAGTGACCCAGTGCGGGACAGTCAAGCACAATAACCCACTGAGAAAACAGGAAACAGTGAAACCGTACAGGTATAAATAAATGGATACATGGAGAGTCTAAAGAAGAGCAGTATATCCACACAGTTTAAAAGAACCTTCTCACAAAATATGATTTAATTGCCACAGGGAAGCAGTAACTTTGCCCTGGAGGAGCGTGGCAGATACACTTTAATCAAATGATCAAGTGAACATCATCAGTATTGAGGCAAATCAAAACTGTGTGCCACTTAATAGCTACCAGGAGAAGAATACAGCACCATTTATCATGTTCCTCCCCAAAATACTTCATGTGAATCTAATCACAGGGAAACATCACACACACTTCCAAAGTGTCAAAACCATGAAAGTCTAGGGACGACTGAAGAAGTGTTCCAGAATGAAGGCGATAAAGAGACATGACAACTGAATGCAATGACAGATTCTGAACTGGATCTTGTTGCTCAAAAGTGACATTACGGGGACAAGTGGCTAAACTTAAACAGAGTCGAAGAATCCCATGGTAACAACCATCACTGTTAAATTTCTGATCGTGATTGCTCGGATTGTGCATATGTAAGAGAATATTCTTGTTTGTGGAAAATACCACCTTTGAGTCACAATATATTGGGAGGGGGGACAGGATGGGTCATCAGGCTGGAAATTTATTCTCTATGTATCTTTACATTTTCTAAAAGTTTATGATTATTTCAAAAATTACAACAACAACAACAACACCCAGGAGGCACAGGTCCTCCTGGTACAGGAGTCCATGCATGAGCTAGCCTCCCAGAGCCAAGCAGAGTGCAGAAGGCTGAAGGACGGATCCAGAGGAACAAAGGAAAGACATCATCTTATCCCTCAATGACCCCCTAAGGTCCATTTGCCACTGTGGCCTGTGTGTGACCTCCACACTGACGATTTCTCGTGGATTTGTATTTTCTATCTATTCTCTGGCTCCTTCCCACACGCTTTCTTACATTCTCTCACAAATACATGTATTCCTCTGGGATAACCATGTCTCTCAGCCTCCTCAAATCCCACAGCTGACACTGGTATCCACGCAGATTTTATCACTAACTGAATTTTATTCAGTCCCCAAACCTGAACAGATAACCACTTCTGGACATTTCATACCGTAGAAGCATTTCAACCCAACATGTTAAAACTCAACACCTATTCCCGCCCCTACAGCAGGCACTGCTAACTGACTAGCAGGCTTCGCCCCATCCCACCCCCATTACATAGCCTTCTAATACAACCTCCTCAAAGCCAGATTTCTGAAGTATATCTGACCTCTACCACAGGGCACCATTTTACCTCCAAGGTTCAAGAGTTGGCCTGGTTGCTTTAAACCGCTGTGCATAGTCTATTGCCTTGGCTATTAGCATCATTGTTTTAGAAGTGACCATGTGACCTAAGTAGTACCTTTAGTGTGAATCCTAGGTCCTCTTTGAAATACTGAAATAGAAGTATTCTCTTCATGAATAGGAACTAAGAGGCAAGGACCCTTTTTGATTTTTTGATTCAGGTTTAGAATAGTGCCAGCAACAAGGGAGACGATTTTAAAATTAACTCACTAATAATAATTAAATGGGCCGAAACCGGTTTGGCTCAGTGGATAGAGCGTCGGCCTGCGGACTCAAGGGTCCCGGGTTCGATTCCGGTCAAGGGCATGTACCTTGGTTGCGGGCACATCCCCAGTGGGGGGTGTGCAGGAGGCAGCTGATCGATGTTTCTCTCTCATCGATGTTTCTAGCTCTCTATCCCTCTCTCTTCCTCTCTGTAAAAAAATCAATAAAATATATTAAAAAAATAAATAAATAAAAATAATTAAATGGGTCCTTAATAAATACTGGAAACCAGGGCCAGCAACCAGAAGCCCGCTCGAACCTCTCTCTTCTAATTACCTGAGACAATAACCCCCCTTTATATTTCAGTCGGCTGGAGTTCGATTTTTCTCTTCCTTGCAGCACAATGTGTGGAGAGTAAAATTCAGTGTGGCAATGTTCTAAAACAACTGGGAGTAAATAAAAAATGCAAACGAAGATAAAAATACCTTCTTAAAAAGAAAGGAAAGTACAAATATAGGAAAACAAAATACCAGACCGGCTAGCTTAAAGACAGCTGGCACTGAGGGGAGAAACGGGAAAGCTAGCTTGTATTGTGAAGATGCCGTAATGCGATGAACCCGGCTTCACGTGCCCCGGAGGAGGCCAGGGGGGACGGCGCTAGGGGAGAAATCAGGCAGAGGCCTGGGAACATCTAAGGGAGGAAACAAGAAAGCTGGGAATCACAAATTTTGTAAAAATATGTGAGGACAGCTTTCATACAAGGGAAATGCTCAGGTAGTTCACATAATTAGAATGCCTCCTACTGGCTCAAATAAGTCTATGCAATCAGATCCCATCCCCGTGCCTTTCCTACGGGTTGGATTCTGTCCCGGAAAGTAGTGGTGCCCACTCCCGTTTGGATATTTCTAAGCTAAACTGAAACATCAGCAGTTTGGTAGCAGGAGACAGCGTTTTGCTCATCTTGAGACAGAGACAGAAGAGCTCTAAGTTCCTTGGTACCAAATGCTGATAGGATCACAGAGCCATTCGTCCTCCCAAGTCGCCCGAGATAAACATCTCCACTGCCTCCTGGACCTTTCACAAGCCCATCTCCCAAGCAATCTCTCATTTCTTCCTACTCATCTGGGTTGAAAATATGCCTGGAATTCAGTCCTTTCTTTTCACTTTCAAGGCCGAAAGCCCAAGGTCAGACCCTTATCTCCGCT
This sequence comes from Cnephaeus nilssonii, assembly GCF_951640355.1. Taxonomy (NCBI): domain Eukaryota; kingdom Metazoa; phylum Chordata; class Mammalia; order Chiroptera; family Vespertilionidae; genus Cnephaeus; species Cnephaeus nilssonii. Next base: position 87,971,928 of record NC_137082.1, read on the forward strand.
TTCAACTACTACAATGGTCTCTTCACCAGCAGCTCTGGGTCTTAACTTTCTGCCTGTCCCATCCATCATTCACAGGACGACTGGCTCTTAAGAGAAAATAAAGACTGTATTTTACTCATCCTTTAGGATCTTCTTCCCCTCCTTTCTGTCCAGGCACTAAAATATTTGTATAAATTATTCCATGCATGCCATTTCTCCTTTGAAAAATCTCTGATGGCACCCATTCCTTTCAGAAAGAGTTCAAAGAGCATAGTCTGCAACCAGGTCATCAAGATGGCCAACTACATGACCCTTCAGCACAGCATCCCACCTCTTTCCCCCGCATCTGGGCACAATGAACTGCTGAGTCTCCTGGTACTCACAGCAGCGGGTCTTTGTAAGTGGCATGCTCTTCCTCTGTAAGAGTCACTGTCCCTTGATTCTACTTATGAAACACTGATGAGTACTTCAATGTCAGGGACCAGCCTGACAGGTTGAACCGGGCTGAGGTAGGGAGGTGGGAATTGAGAAAAGAAAGAAAGACAGGACAGCGGGATCAGGAGGTCTACGAGTCTTCGAGAGACTGTAGCTCTGCAGCTACTGCAGCTGGCTTTATTCACCGCGTAATGCCTTTTATACACAAATACTGAACAGGAGGTCAACAAAGAGGGATGTACTCTCTGTTCTTCTTAATCTCTAAGATAAAGCGGGAGGCCAAGTTCTCGGTAAATATTTACAGACTTTTGATAAACTATGAAAGGTCTCTCTAGTCTGCTCATCTGCTGACAATAGGAATGTGCCATCAAAACAAGTTAGATCGAAACAAGTCAGGGGACACTGCGTCAGCTTACACCTGGTCTCCATCACTTCAGGGTTCCATTATCCTTTCCACCATGAAATCGTCTCCAGGACCACTTTCAGACGGAAGTTCTTTATCCTCTGGACACCCAGAGGGTGCTCTTTATTCTTCCATTTTGGCATTTATATTACTTTCCCCAGTCTTATGCTAAATTTGGTGTCGATCCACCCAGTTTTTAAGACCTAATTCCTAGTAATGAGCAAACTGTATATTGTACAGCATTTTAACACGAGGTTGTCTTTCTTCTCTGTTATTCCTCTAGAAGATTCATTCTTATATCCTTTGTATTTCGCAAAGTATATGAAGCACATACTACATGCTCAATAAGTATTTATTGAGTAAATAATTTCCTGATGAACTAACTGTTATCTGTGGACAGTTAACAGTATTGTGCCTTGCTCATCTATATTTCTCACAATGACTAGAAAAAAGCTGAGTAATAGATACTGTGTAGGCTGGCCTCCTGGCTTACTGAGCTATTTGGCTAAACCGAGGCCAACTTGTCATTTCTCTATTCTAAAAAGATGTCTTGACTATCCTTTATATGCCAAATCTTATTCTAGGAGTTGGAGACAGAATTGCCAACAAGATAAACCACACAGATGTTGAAGTGGAGGAAACAGTGTGTAACTAAAAAATCAGTCCTCACCACCACAAAAAAAGTAATTTTTTTTCTTAATTCCTGCACTCAATTCTCAATCACACAAGCTTGAAATCTAAGAGTCATCAGTAGCTTCTCCCTATATCTTACTGCAACTGCTACTTGACAAAATGTAAAATTGCTCCACTGGATGATGATGAAGATAATGATGACATTATCCTCCTCCTCAATTTCAATGTTATTTTCCAAATTCAAGCCCTCATTTTGCCTTTTTGAAACAACTAAAATTGCTTTCTAACCACTTTTCCCACCCTCATGCTTCCCATCTCTAGCATTCCTTTTCATTACTGCCAGAGTAAGTTTCTTAAAGGGCAACAATATTGTACATTTTAGCTCTGCTCAAAAGCCCACCATGGTTTGCACTGCAAACACAGGGAGAACACTTGCCAAGACCTTTTAGCTTTTATACCAAGAATCTCCCGAAATCAATTTCTGCTTTGTCTCCGCAGATTCATTTGCACAGTTCTACCTAAAATGCAAACTCCCAAAAAATTAGCTCTTGATTTTGTATCTGAACCTTTTACCTTCCGTCATTTATTTTCAAATTCTGCCTATATTTCTTGGCCCAATCTTAAATTTGTCTCTGATTCTTCCCTTCTCCATATGGAAGCTCAATATACTGTCTGCCTTCCCCTAAAACTTATCTGTTTCTATATCATGTTTTGATTATTTAGAAATATAGCTGATGTAGCCAACTCGAGTGTATGTAATCATTGATTTCATAAATATTAAACAATTTTTATAGAATGAAGGCAAACTTCCAAACACAAATCTTCCGAAAATGAAAGTAATATTTTTCTAGATATGAACAATAATCTCTACCAAAGAGATCTGTAAGAAACCTAGATGGCTCAACAAATTTTAAGTATGTATGAAAGGAGGTAAGTTAGTAGAAACAGAATCAAATAAAAAGCTAAAAAAATTATTCATAGTAATGTGAAAATACAGAATCAATCTTGCCCATTTCAATCTATGGATGTACCTATCATTTTGAGATACGAATTCATTTTGAGATACAAATTCATAAATATGCACACACGATGTCCATCAACTGGAAACAATATACAGTGTCAAAATTTATTGAAATAAGAACCACAAGGAAATGTTTCCTATTTACCATTTAATAATTTTTGTGATATTTAATAAAAGTTTATGTGATGGATTTGTTTGCCTTTTCTAAGGAAACAGCTTTAGAAGATGACTAATGCCTGCTATTGTGGGTCTATCTTTGTATTTCCTTATTTTAGAGGCCTTTCAGAAACACTAAAATACACTTAAAGCATTTCCAGTTGTACTAAAAGAAAGATAAAAGGTGATTATTTATAGGCAATCGTATTCATGATGATAGACTCTCAGAAGGCAACGGCAAACATAAATTTTAAATGCTTTTTGGAAAGAGTTGAGAATAAAAACATTTACATAATTTGTTAGAAGCCCTGGCTTTTTATTGCTACTCTTCACTATTCCCGCCGGGCAAGGCAGCAGCTACTTCAAAGATGTATTTGATGATGGAATGTTTGACTTCTTTGTTTCCCCTTCCCATGGTGGGTAGGTCTACTGCTCTCACTCTATTGTAATGTGCTGTATCTTACAATTGGAATTGGCTCACTCCTGATAATAAAAAGTGGTTTTGTTTTGGCAGACGAAACAAATACACCAATGCTAGCAATAGCATGTAAATTACATAAATATACTGTAATATTACAATACGGTCCGTCCACTTCTCAGTCATCTCTGAGAATAGACTTGCTACTTTATAAATATAGCTAGTGAATAATATCAAATGTCTAAACTTCCACTTACCTGCCTATCCACTTCTGGGAGCAAAAGCAGGAGGTATTGTTGAAAATGCTGAGGTAAGGAAGCAAACGTATGTTTATTGATTAATGCCCTCAAGTTAGTGTTGACAAGAATAGATCCTGGGGTTTCTATGTCAATGTCCTCAGCTTTGGTCCATTTCAAGTGTCCTGTGATAAAGAGCAAGAGGCATGAATTTACTACGGACTGGAAACACCATGCACGTGTACACACAGATATATGTATATATCGAGCATATATATATACACATATAGATTCATGAATATATTTAATTCTACCCCTTTTAAAAATGGTATTTCAGAAGGAAATCTCCAAAGCTTCTTTGTGTTCCTATTTGCCTAAGTTGTCTTTAATTTTCATCATGCATACTTCACTCAATGTGTCCATATTTTTGTCTCAAAGGAGCCCAGTTCTAGATAAAGAAGTACTTTATGGTCTTCCAATTCACCAGAATTTTTAAAAAATTTGGGGAGCATAAGTGGTAGCAAGTACAGTATTTGTAGATTCTATAATACACAGTATTTGTAGATTCTATAATACACAGACGAATAATAGTGCTGGGAGTTTAATAGAGACACTGGTAGCACCAGTAGCTCTGTGGTCCCCATGTGTCAAGTAGAGCACCAAGCACTGGATTATTTCAGAAGACTCTTATTCAAGGTATTTTGAAAGCAATAATGTAAAAAGCAACCATTATAAATATACTAGCTGCATGGTCTCCAAAGCCAGTATGCTTTGAAGGATAATTCTATGATGCAAGGCGCACTGGCCTCCAACGGGAGGCCATATTTAGAGTTCACAACTGGAAATACTGACATAAGAAAGTAACCTACCATGAGGGATAGTCAGCTGATGCATCAAACAGAAGAATTTCCACTCTTAGCTACTTGAGTTAAGAGAACCATTTGAATGTGATCTTAATAGAGTGTATTTTCAATCACTTGTTGATAAATTACAGCTTATGAGCTATATCCAGTCCAACTGTTTAGATTCCCTAGGTCTACCTCTAGGGAATTCAATTCCGAGTTGAATAGTTAGTGACAGAAATCACAGGACCTGCAAAGCCTACTGCACTGTCTCTCTGTCCTCTGATAGAAAAATTGCTGGCCTTTGTTTTAAATAATTAGAGACAAAAGAAGGAATAAAAACCCTTATGTAAAACAGGACACTATGATAAAAAAAAAAAACACAGACACATTTGAAATATGACCCTATATATGTCTATCAAAATTAGTTCTTTAAAAATTTTAAAAAATATTCAATGAACACAGCAGAAGAAAGAATCTATATATATAAAAGCCTAAGTGTCCATCCAACCGGTAGCTATGACGTGCACTGACCACCAGGGGGCAGACGCTCAACATAGGAGCTGCCATGACGCACACTGGCCATTTAAAAAGAAATGGCACCACGGAGCTGGCGCCCACAAAGCAACACACGGTTTCCCCCAAGTGGGACACAGGCCCCGCCACCACCCCAGAGCGACACCCCACCAAATCGCAGTCAATGCTGACAAGAACCCATGGCGCAAAATGCGGCCCACAGCCCAGCCCAGCCCGGAAATGGTCGCTGTGGGTGCCGGTTAGTGACATCATGTAGCAACACCTGGCTTCCTTTCCCTAGTGACTAGCCTCCTTGCAGTTTCTTCAGCCCAAGAACACAACTTGCTTTGTAGCCAGGTGCAAATATTTTACACTTTAACCAAATGTCTGTGAAGTGTTTTCATATGCCTCATCTCATTTGCTCCTCACAGAAGTCCTGGAGTAGTAGGAGACTCGGTAGATCCTATTTTCTTTCCATTAGCCAGAAAACAGAGATTTAGGAGGCTTAGAAACTTGACCCGACTGAAAAGAAGACCTTGAAAATGACTTCAGGTTTTCTCACTGCACAGAATATAGTCAAACACTGATGCAGTTAAATATTTCACCCTTTGTTCTCCCTGCGTGATCTACAATAATAATCTGCTTCATGTTGATATTTACTGCTGTGTTGCTGGCAGTTACCTGAAAGAGAAGTTGGGGTGCTTCACTGGGCTGGAAAAAGTTTAGCTAAATCAGAAAGCAGGTCTAATTAAGCACATTTATCTATATATATAAAGCTCTTGCTGGCGCCAATCACACGCGTGTGTTTCCATCTGTCATTGTCGATCATGAATTTGGTTGACACTTCTATTATAGAGAAAGGGCGAATAACAATATTAAAATATTTCTTCTAATTAATTTCCTTTCGAGGTGCACAAATCAGTGCACTGGGCATCTAGTCATTAAATAAAATATAGAGTTGGTGAAAATATCTAGAATACAGCATATAAGATGATGAGTATAAAAAACATGATAGAAAATGAAATACAGGGAATGGAATAAGCAGTCCGAGTGCATATCTGTAGGAGTTTCTGAGTAAAAACACACAGCAGATGTCAGAGAAGCAATGGTTGAAGAGCTAATGCCTGAAATCTTTAGAACTGAAAAAAAATGACAAGTCCTCAGATAAAGTAAGACTCTAACTCTGAAGGACAAATATCCATGTGATATGTTGAAATCACAAAACATTAAAATAAAAGAATGTCTTAAACAGTTTTGAACAAAAATAGATTACCTCCAAAGGGATGACAATAAGAGAGAAACCTTATCCTCAACAGATAACAGATGGCAGTGACGAATCTTCAAAGGGCCGAGAGAAAATAAGTGTCAATCTAGAATTTCACTGAAAACAGTCTCTCCAAAGGGCAATGACACAAGAACATTTTCAGTATCCAAAATGGAAACTAATCCTTAGAGAATTTTGCTAAAATTACCAGTAAATGTTCTTAACAAATAAAGAAATTAAATCGAAGAAAGAATGAGCGAGTAGCAAAAGCCATGTGTCAACTAAAAGACTAACCCAGTGGTCCGCAAACTCATCAGTCAACAGAGCCAAATATCAACAGTACGACAATTGAAATTTCTTTGGAGAGCCACATTTTTAAAACTTAAACTTCTTCTAAACCCACTTCTTCAAAATAGTCTTGCCCAGGCTGTGGTATTTTGTGGAAGAGCCACACTCAAGAGGCCAAATAGCTGCATGTGGCTCATGAGCCACAGTTTGCTGACCACGGGACTAACAGAAACAAATCCAAATACATTTAATGGTGAAAAAGAATACTAATAACTAATGAGAGTTAAAACAAGTGGAAATAAAATAGTGGAGAATAATCGCAAGGAGATGGGAAGGTGTGATTGGACTGAGAACACTATGAAACCCTGGCATGGTTTGGGAACAGGAGAGATACAGGCTAGTTCTTTACTTTGTTAAAACTCTATAGGTAGCCACTGGGGGTCAGGGGGGAGACTCATAACTTCAAAATAAATGCATGGGAGGAAAACTCAATCAATCAAATGGAAGGTATAAAAGGAGGAGAACTTTTTAAAAATTAAGCCCAACACAATCAAAACAAATATAAGTGAATGTCTGCCTTAGATTTAAAAATACAATCCAATTACATGATGCTTCCAAGAGACATATTTAAACTAAAAATCACATGGAATGGATAAAAATGAGGAGATAAACTAAGAAATACTAGGCAGACATTCAAAACAACAACAAAAAAAGCAATCCTACCATATTAACATCAGACAAGACAGTCAAAGGTAAAACACACCTTATGTGGCATAAAAAAGATAATTTCTTAAGTGTAAAAGAAATAATTCACTGGTAAATATATTGACCTTAAGCCTGCATCTATTTAAATAGGATAGCATTCAAAATCTAAAATTGAGAGAATTGAAAAGAGAAATTGGAATGACACAATGCTAGTGGGAAGTCTTCAGATATTTGATCGGAAGTTGCAATATCAGACAAAAAAACGTGTCTTAAGAATACAAAGGACATCAGCAACTCAATAATCCATCTTGTACTGATGAATTTAACCTACGGCACTGCACTGAGCCCTTCAGAGAAAGCAATGTTTTTGGCAGCACTCAAGGGACAGTAAGAAAACAAACACAAACAAAACAAAACAAAAAAACTGACCAGTGAGTCTCAACAAATATTGGAGAATAATATAAAACCTCATCTTTCTTTTCACAAAGAAATATAAGTAGGTATCAATAACACAAGCACTGTTCAGTCCTCACATACTCATTATATATTTGCACATTCAAAAGCACATTTCTAAATATTTAATAAAGGAAAAAAATTTACAACAAAATTGACAAAATATTTTGATTCTGAATGATGTTAAAATTTGTAAATTGAAGCTCATTTGCTTTTAAAGGCAAATCCTATCTAATAAAAGAGTAATATGCAAATTGACCATCACTCCAACACACAAGATGGCTGCCCCCATGTAGTCAAAGATGGCCACCCCCATGTGGACACAAGATGGCCACCACAAGATGGCTGGCAGGGGAGGGCAGTTGTGGGTGATCAGGCCAGCAGGGGAGGGCAGTTGTGGGCGATCAGGCCAGCATGGGGAGGGCAGTTGGGAGGAACCAGGCCTTCAAGGGAGGGCAGTTGGGGGTGATCAGGCCTGCAGGGGAGGGCAGTGAAGGGCAATCAGGCTAACAGGGGAGCAGTTAGGCGTCGATCAGGCTGGCAGGGGAGTGGTTAGGGGGTGATCAGGCTGGCAGGCAGAAGCGATTAGGGGCAATCAGGCAGGCAGGCAGGCAGGCAGGCAGGTGAGTGGTTAGGAGCCAGCAGTCCTGGATTGTGAGAGGGATGTTCAACTGCCAGACATCCCTTGAGGGGTCCCAGATTGAAGAGGGTGCAGGCTGGGCTGAGGGACACCCCCCCTCTGTGCATGAATTTCGTGCACCAGGCACCTAGTTGTATATATTAGAGAGTGGGAAAAATATTGAAAATTCACATGTTAAAGGTACAAATCAAGAAGTTAATACATGAACCCAAGACTAAAAACCTGAGAAAGAAAAATATGAAAAAAATTAAAAATTAAGGTAGGCATTCATGAAATAAAAAAAGGACAAAATAATTTTTCTTTTATTAGACTAATAAAATAGGCATACCTCTAGAGAGAGGTAGCATCATTAAACATGAATAGGAATGACAGGTAGGCACATATTGAGATATGCTAGAGGTTTACAAGGCAAAACTAGTTATATAGAGTTAAAAAGCACAAATAATACTATGACTTTAACCAATATCTTTGAAGACCAACTGTTACATGTTTATAAACTTTCAAATTTAACTTAAAAATAGAAAACCTGAATTTATAAAATCTTTTTTTAAAAAAATGGATAAATAGGCAACCCCCCAGCCCATATGCACACAAAGCACTTATCAGAAATAGCTCTAAAGATGAATTTTACCAGGACACCAAGAAACGTTACCATGACTTCATATTATACATATCCCAGTAACTAGATAATGCAAGAAAGTGCTTTAATTCACTTTATGAAGTTCACATAACCTTTATTCCAAAGTAAGGATAAAGGCAGAATGAGAGAAATTTTCTTGGCCAACTCACTTAGAAACACAAAAAGTACAAAAGTTGTATCTATCTTTTTAAAATCTAAAGCAAATCTCACAAATGCCTAATATTTGTTGAGTCACGGTGTGGATGTGTACATGTCCTTCATTAGCTTCTGTGTTTTTCTATACATTTGAAGTACTTGACAATTAAAACAAAAAGGCAAGAGGGAGAGAATTGGGAAGAAGCTTCTTACCTTTATCAGAGGCAAAGGTAAAACCTAGAGACAGAAATGTTGAAAACATAGGGAAGGAATTTGCTTAGTTGTTTTTTATGGCGTACAGATTCTCAATATTCTCAATCTTACTTACCAACATTACTTATTTACTTAATTCTGACTGGGAGGGGGCATTGGAGAAATGAGAAAACTGAAACACTTTTGAAATACATGTTATGAGCCATGTGAGAAGCATGGATTACGCTGCTGGTTATGGTTTAGTTTGGTTCAAAATCATTAAGAATATCATAGGGAAAAAAAAGATCCAGAGAGCTACATGGTCTTTTATGGCAACACCAAAAGACCTGGTTCAAAGATGTCCATTTAAGCAAAAGCATGTTTTGTAATTTTGGAACAAAAACAGAACAGATGAAAGTCTTGCTAAATTTGCTGCCACGCAGAATGTTTAATTCCTTTTTAATTCTCCTCAGGAGCTTACTCCTAACTGGTGTAAGGACAATCCAATTATATCTGATTGCCCTAGCTTCTTAAAGCTGGTACCTCGTCTCCCTACAGTATCCAGAGGAAGGAGAGATGCCGTCATTTTAGTGTCTAATTCCTGACACGAGAGAGTGTTAAGTATTTGAGGGCCGCGGGAGGAGGAAGAGAAGCCACAGTGAGAGTCCCTGCTACAGAAGCACCAGGTTGGTTCCAAGATAAAAACCGTGGGCCTGTGTCCGAACGGGGCCAGGGCAAGTCTCCGTTACGTTGACCAAAGGGACCTGGACGAGCACCAGCCTGAGGACAGGCTGCAGGCCTCGGTGCTCTCGTGGATCGGCGGGTAGAACGCGGGCGGAAACACTCGGACTCCCCGAAGGGACCCCACACAGGATTTACACACAAAACACAAACCCCGAGACACACCGGGGCAGGAGCACACGCCAGGGCAGACCAGAGCGTTTGGGACACGAGGAAACTACAGAGATAGAGTTCAGAACGAAAAGCGCACTTCATTGCCTCCAAGGAACCGAGAGGAAGGTTTTAAAAGAGCTCAGAGGAGACACACGGGCTTTGGAAGAGCCAAGTCTAAGGGGGCACACGTGTAACTGAGGTCAAAATCACACCTTCTACGATGAGAATCCGCGTAGCCTTCACACATGAAAAACCGTGTAAGGAGTCTACCAGGGAGCACTGAATCCACTGAAATACAGTACCAGGGTCGTGAACTATGGGAATGCTGACTGCCAAACAGAATATAAATGTTAACAACGATGTATAAAAAAATAATAAAACTAACCAAGACACGGAGGCAGGAGGGGCTACGTGTGTAATTATTTCCCTGTCCTTTACAATATACTGTCCAACGTTAAGTGAGTGCTTAAAGAAGATAATCACTCCTCTTTCAGTTTTTCATTTATTTAATACCTTTGGAGAGGACTTTTAGCTATAAATAGATCTCGTGGCAATGTTTAGCAATGCTCTTTATACATTTTACTTCTGTTCTTCTTTAGTAGGCAGCCTGGGCTCACTTAAATTTTATAATTTTAATTTAAATGGCATAATACAGTTTCTCAGTGATGACCTCTGGCTAGACTTACACATGAAGAGATGTCAGATCTGTTTATAAAACACTGGGAGAGATTATTTTGGATGATAGATTGAGGCTTATTTTTCAATTCTTATTTTTCTGCATTGATTTATTCTTAAAGTATATAACATTTTATGAAACCAGTAATGTTATCATTCTTCACTACAAGAAAGATTAAACCAAATAAAATATATTGGAATGAATCCCAGAAGTTGGGCTCAGCAAGCACATTTATTCCAACCCCCTCAGAGACATCCATTACAATCTTAGACGAGTTTGGCAGGCACTCGGTAAACTCCTTCTGAGTGGGTAGGAAAAGCTATCATTAAAAGCTGGTTTAGGTAAATGACCCCTAATTTTAATTAAGGGAAAATGTGAGAAATTAATTTGTAAGAGAGTGGTAAGAGAGAATAGCATTATTAAACAATTTTTTAAATGTGTACAATCCACCCTCCGAGTGTCCTGGAGACCAAGAGATGATAATGTACCAGGGTTATCTCTGAAGACTCCACAGGGGAGCTTTAAAATGAGTTTCATCCTTTGCTAAGATAAGCAGACAGGATATTAAACCGACTGATTAGGCAAGAAACATGTGTACTTTAAACCCCATTTTCAGCTGTCACCTACCTCTCAGCTCACTGGATGCGGTTTCAACTGCCTGATTATGTGGTAGTCTAATATGTACTGTTATAATAACCTGCAAGACGTATGATATAAAAGAGCTCTTGTAGATACTGTTAGCATTTGTTTCACGCATAACAGAGTAACGTTTCCTACCACACATGATTAAGAAATGGGAGAGGGCTAACAAAAGTTTTCTTTTTTGCTGTAACATCATCAGAAAAATATTCTATAGATCTGTTATTTTTTTTTCCAACTGCACTCAATTGACCCATGTCTACTCCATCAGAGAGCTACTCAGAGAAATATCCTTTTACTTTCCATAAATAATCCTGGTGAAGAACAAAACTCACAGAACAAAGATAAAACAAAACACCAATGTCACAAGTAGTGGGTCCCTAGGCTGTGATAGATTTCTCACAGATTTCAAGAGCAGAACTGCGGGGTGTCGGCACTCACTGCATCTATTTTCATTGTGTGCTCCAGCCCTCTCCAGGGAGCTGGCCTCGGCAGGGGCCCGAGGAGGCCTGGGGGCACCCTCCACTGCAGGGTCCTCAGGCAAACACACTGTGTGCTGGGCTCCACTCCTGAGGCTCCGAGACTCAGGCAACACCTCCACCTTGAAGACAGTGACTATCCTGCAATCTGACAAATTAACATGGCCAGAGACCGAAAGCAAGTGCATGAGGGGCGATGAAAAGTATTTCATATCCTGTTCGGGGAATCTCGCAATGAGGATGGAAATTTAGATGAATACCCTAAAGTCTGATATTTACTGAGTTTAGTTTCAGAATCTCCTGAAGTTAGGAAAGATGTGTAGCATTTGTTTTCATTTAGAACTAGAGGCCTGATGCACGAAATTCATGCAAGGGGCTCGGCCCTCGCAGCCCCAGAAGGTCGTCCAGGACATCCAAAGGTCTTTTGGAAGGTTGTTCAGCTATCTGGTCTAATTAGCATATTACGCTTTTATTATTCTAGATGGCTTCAGTAGGTTAGGGCCGTGGTCGGCAAACTGCGCCTCGCAAGCCACAGGCAGCTCTTTGGCCCCTTGAGTGTGGCTCTTCCACAAAATACCACGGCCTGGGTGAGTCTATTTTGAAGAAGTGGCGTTAGAAGAAGTTTAAGTTTAAAAAATGTGGCTCTCAAAAGAAATTTCAATCGTTGTACTGTTGATATTTGGCTCTGTTGACTAATGAGTTTGCCAACCACTGGGTTAGGGCATTTATACAGTTACCTCTACTTGGAGATGGCAAAGAAGGTGAAAACCACATTTCTGAAACTGTACGAATTGGATGTCTAACTCCGCTGGGAAAAACAAATAATTAAGAACCAGTTCTCCCTGTCTGGCTGGCTGGGAGTGTTGGGTGTTCATCTTTTTTCACATTGGTTCTGGAGCTACACATTGGTCCTCAAAGAATGCCCTATCCCAAGAGCACAGGGTCTCTTGGGAGAGGTCATTTTATTCCAGGGTATCTAAGTAACTTGCCTACTATGCTGAAACCTATAGGATGCCTCATACATCCAGACAAACCTACTAACCCATCTGGTTACCTATAAATAATTCATTCAAAACTTATTCAGCTCTGACTGAGTAGCTCAGTTGGTTAGAGTGTTGTTCCGGAATGTCAAGGGTCAAGGTTACGAGTTCAATCCCCAGTCAGGGCACATACAAGAATCAACCAATGAATGCATCAATAAGTGAAACAGCAAAATTGATGTTTCTCTCAAATCAATAAATATAAATTTAAAAAGTGTATTTAGCACCTACTAATAAGAGGGATATAAGGGGTGTGGTGAGAACCTCAAAGATGGACAGAAGGTCATTATTCCCAAGGAATGAGCAAGGTTAATGGCAAAGAGGGGAGAGCAAAATATCCATAAATGTGCCTTATGGAGTGCTAAATACCATCCAGACTCTACAATGCTTCACAGCATAGAGAATCTTCCACTCTGTAAGCTCCCTCAGGCCACAGAGCATCGGAACAACACTTTCTGAAAGAGACATGGGCTACTGTCTGGAGAGGGTCACATGCATGTAACATTTTTTCACTTTTACATTTTTTCACTTTTCACTCTAGAGTATCGGGCTTCATAAGTACTACTGACTTCAATAGCACAAAATAAGCCATTCCCCTAAGCTGCTTGCTAGGTTAGAGAGTCAGTCACACTTCCTTCGTGTAATTATCTTCAGTTTATCTTGACAAATGTTTACCTTAATTGACTTAATTGAAATCCCACCTTTTCCCTCATCTCTTTCATTTTACAGGATCAGCCAAGAAATCGTAGAGTTGCTCATTCTCCTTCTATGTTAGAGTAACTAGCGTGCCTGCATTTTTTTTGTTTGTTTAATCCCCACCTGAGGATAAGAGTGGAAGGGAGGTAAGGAGGGGGGGAGGTGAGAGAGAAGAAGAGAAAAAGAAAGAGAGAGAAAGAGAGAGAGGAAAATAGAGAGAGAAATATTGATGTGAGAGAGACACATAGATTGGTTGCCTCCCGCACACACCCCACATGCCCCTACTGGGGCAGGGATGGAACCTGCATCCCAGGTATGTGCCCTTGACTGGGAATTGAACCGGAGACCCTGCACGAGCTGCCACTTCACACCAGCCAGGGCTAGTGCACTTGCCTTTTAACACCTCTGGCAGCCTCATGTGACAGAGGACCATGCTGCTCCTCAGGGGTGTCCATAGGTCTGCTCTGTCGGCTAAAGGATTTGACAGTCAGACCATCCCCAAGATTAACAGTGGAGACTGGAGCTGGCTGGGCCTTCGCGTGTATCTTAGCTGTGTCATTTATGGGTCTGGGCAAACCTCCTTAATCCTCTGGGCCTGTTTCTTCAGCTGAAGAAAGTGGAAATAATTCTACTGTACATAATTGAAGTAGGGACTAAATGAGGAATCTTCTGTCAAAACACCTAGACCATTGCATTCAATATGGGCATGGATATGAGTTTACTGCTCCATTCTTTCATTAAGGGGCTTCATTATTTCTAGCACTTTGAGGTCTAAAAGAAAGCAGGTTAAAAAGAACACAGCGATCTCCTTTATTGCCTTTTTAATTTGCTAACAAGTCAGCTAAAATACTCTCACAATACAACAATTTTTTAACAAGTGAGCTTCTTACTGGCATGCAGGACTCCTAGGCAACCATTAGATAATAGGAGATCCAGGCTGCAGACCGGAGCGCCTGGGAGGATGCTGATCACCAGCACACAATGGCCTTGACTTCCAGTCCTGAAGTTAGCTAAGCAATTAAACAGCAAGGCCTGTGCCTCGAAATTTAAAAAAAATATATTTTTATTGATTTCAGAGAGGAAAGGAAAGGGAGAGAGAGACAGAAACATCAATGATGAGAGAGAATCATTGATCGGCTGACTCCTGCACAGCCCACATTGGGGATCGAGCCTGCAACCCAGGCATGTACCCTGACCGGGAGTCAAACTGTGACCTCTTGGTTCATAGGTTGATACTCAACCACTGAGCCATGCCGGCCGGGTGAATTTTCTTAAACTCATGATATGACACTGAATTTACTGAGTTTGTCGGCAGACTATTATTAACTGAAGGTTAATGACTTTTCAACTACTTTGGGTATCATAATAGGGTATTTTTTTTAGGACATTCTTTACATAATCATTCTCCCATTACAGTTTTCTACTTCAGAAGCTACTTATGTTAAAGAATTTATTTTACAACCCCCCAAGAGGCTAGTAAAAAAAAAATAAAAACTACATCAGTATATGCGTAAGTGTGGTTATACACAAACACACACATATGTCTGAGGATACACAAAAACTATAAAATTATTTAGCTTTGGAAATAATGCAAAAGCGATAATTACGCTACATTGAAAAAATTAAAACAAAAATAAATTCTGCTTCCCAGAAGATATCTAAAAAATATAGAAAGGCTTTTTATTGAAAGTATGTGCCTAGGAGTTAGCAAAATTCCTGGTATATAGTAGGCAATCAATAAACTGTTACTAAGAAACTAAAAATAAATGCGTCAGAATCTTGCTTGAATTTTGCAAACACAAAACCTCTGCAAATAAGACCTACCCTAAATTTCCAAGAAAATCAGTGCAGAACCAGTAATAAAGGTCAGGTCAATAAATTTGTAGTTTCTATCATTTTACGAAATGTTGCAATGACCCGGGTCATTATCATTGCCCTTGTTCGGGGGGGAAATAACTAAGAGAAATGAAGCCATTTGGTCCAGACTTCCAGCAAGGCGGAATCGGGAGAGAATGGCAATGCTCAGCCCAGGATCAGTTTGTTTTCATCTTTTTACTTCTCATCGTCCCTTTCCCCTGGCCGCCGCTGTGGAGCTCCTGATGAGAGGTTATCAGGAAGGAGATCTTCAGAAGAAACTCTGGCGCTGACTTGTAAGACCCCTGGACGGCGTCTCCCACACTGCTCAGCAACTTCACACGAGTTTTCAGACAAGCACGACTGACTATTCCAAGCAGCACGGATTGAAAAGCGAGGCCGAGCGGCTTACTGCAGTGGCCCCCCAGGACATGTACCCTCAGCTCAGTGAAGTCTTTATAAAGTTGCATCTCCCCCCGCCCCCATATAATATATTCTTATCCAGTGAAATCCAGTGGGGGGAACAAAATTTTGCACATCAGATAGAACCATACTTGGCTGATAAGTACTTGAAGATATATATATATAATTTTAAATATCTTATCTTTAGCCTTGGTTTCATACAATAATGTCATTCACAGATTTTAGCTATTTTTAAGCAATATTTAATCATCTTAATGCTTAAGGCCATTCCCTTATAGCTACATTTCCTTATTTAGTACCCTTTTGGTTTAGATAAATTGGAATGATTTAAGGAAGGTTTGTTTTACTCTTTAAAAAAATGTTCTGAGACTCTCCATAATTTCATGCAAAACGATAGAAATCTCTAGACTGTGAAATGTCATCGTCCATTGAACACTCACCTAAACCAGACTTTTTTAACCGTTTTAAGTGCTGACTTGTTTGTTTTCCAGTGGGAGATTTTTGCCCATGTTTCATTTCTTTATCTGAACTGTCTGCTTCACCATTTTTAGATTCGGATCCTAAAAAAGGAAATAGTTATTAGGTCATTATCTTCCTCTTGCTGTCCTTGAAAAGAAAAATCTCAAATTGTTTTAAAAGGCTGCAGATATAATCTCCTTTTCTAAGAGTTAATTCATTACCGTGGGCCACAATCTCATGCCTTTACTGGCTACAAAGAGAAAGCCCAATAAATCAATCACTCTGAACAAAAAGCAAGAACAGATGGCCTAATAGTGGAGTCAAAAACACGTTCGCTGATCTGACAGCTTATAGAAGAAACACTGAGATCTTTTGTAAAAATACTCCAGTAAGCTCCAACAATATTATATCACTTAGAGACGATGCAAGACAGAAAGATGCAGCAAGAAGAGAAGCTCGTAGAGAGAGAGAGAGAGGGGAGATCATATACCTTTATAAATAACTTTACATTGCAGTAGGCACAGAAAATGCAGCCATCCATCTATCATAAACAGAATGGTATGTCGCTGATAAAGTGACAGGAGGTAAATTAGAAAAGGTCAGGACTGCATGGAGGTGAGAAGGATGTTGCCAGAACACAAAACCTCACCAAGGATGCCCGGGGTCGCAGCCGAGGACCACAGAACAAGGCACACCCTCCGGAGAGCTGCAGCTGCGGGCACTGCCCGTCAGCATGAGGCCCACCATTAAAGTCCCGCACCCACACAAAGGCCCCAGCAACAGCAAAAGCCCGCCCAGAAGGACCCTTTCTTATCCCTAGGGACGTGAGCAAAGGAAGCCCTCTGCTGATGAGTGAGCTGCTACCTTTGCTTAAGGAGCAAAACACTCCGTGTTTTTTAATCCGGGAAAGAATCAAAGGTATAGAAACATTAAACAAAACCTCAAGTGGAGCCATCACTCAGGTGCAGAGAGAATTCCTGGCGTCTCCCTTCAGCGAGGGTCTCCCCGGGAGGAACCGGGCCCGCGGACCCTCCCGGCTCTTTACCTGACGGCGAGTCCGACTGCTCGTCAGACACCTTCAGGGGCGTCAGCACGACGCGCGGGACAGTCTTGTTGACCATCACGGAGACTCCATTTCTTCTTTTCTGCTGCTGCCTCAGAGCCTGTGAAACGTGACAATAAAACAGAACATAAAAATACAGCCCGATGGATTTCCCGCGATTGAATGAAATGATCCACTTGCCCATTAGAGAGAGCCTTTGATGAGACTTCAATGCACAGAGCTACTCATTGGTCAGGATTCGCAACAGCCACCTTCACGTCATTTTCCCTCCAAAGCCTACCATCCGGCTTTGGCCAAGGGTATCACCCCGAGCCCCTCTTGGGTATCATTGAGAAAACAGAGCCCCACAGAGGCCTGCTCCACCTTCGCCGTGTGGCTGGAAAGCCCCTGGGATGTGAAGCCATGAGGCCCAAGGAAAATCAACGCACAAGGAACGTCTCGAAGCCGCGATGGAAAGCGACGTGTCTGCGTGTCCCTGGCAGGCGCGCCCTCCGCGCTGCTCAGTCAGTCACGCTAACGGCGAGTGGCATCCGTGTGTACAGCAGGTAGGGACACAGTATTGATGCGCCCGCTCAGCCGCTGGGAGGCCGCTCAGAGCCACGCAACACGGCAGCGATCGTTTATTTCTGCGAAGGGAGTCAGTCCTCATCTTGGAAAGCTGGCAGCGCGCGGCTCTGTCGGCTTGACTTTGGGCATTGACCTTCAGGACACGAGCCTGCCGGCCTTCTGGCAGATCCAGGGGAAAAACAAACTGAGACGCCAATCAATCCCTGCAAATGGGAGTGTTGCGGGATTCACAAATGAACCAACCACGGTGCCGATGATGGAATAAAAGACATTTAAAAGTTCTGGAATACAGTTTATCTAGCTGATGGATTTACGCCAAAAATTACCTGTAATGAAAAGGGTCTGAGGCACACCAAACTGAAGCCACATTAAGTTCACACTTACAGGAATGCTAAGCCTCTTCAGCAAGGTTAAAAGGCTGGCCCCAGACAGTCTCAGACCTTTTCATTCCCGGTTTCTGTGTAATTTCTTCCAATTTTCTAACATCTCAGTTACTTGATTAATGTTCTTCGACCAACAGCTGTCACGGGCTGCTGAAACACTGCACTGACTATATATTCCCCCCGCTGTCAGGAACGATGCCATTCTATTTGCAGAGTCTTAGCTGAATGTCCAACTTGTTGATCGCAAGATTTAGCAATCCAATAATTACAGATGTGAAAAATTAAATGCCACTTAAATGAGAGGAGGCACAGTCAGATTGTATTTATAACCAGCTGGAAAAGTGAATGGCTTGAGAAATCTATTACAAACTAGAGGCCCGGTGCACGGATTCGTGCACCAGTGGCCAGCGGGGATCAGTGGACCTCCGCGCCGCCGCAGCCTGGCCTTACCCACCAGCTCGTTAGGCTCCAGCCTGCTGTCTGCATCGATCCCGCACAGCACAAAGTAGTACACGAAGCAGCAGGCGGCCAGGGAGGAGCCCAAGCCCAGGCTAGGCACTGTGCTGCTCCCGCTCATCCAGGCCAGGCTGCGCCTGCCGCCACCACCACTGGGGCGCACAGGGAGAGGATCCGTGGGAGAGGTTCACGCCACCACAGCTGTGCTTGCCAGCTGTGAACCCAGTGTCTGTCAGCTGAGCAGCGCTCCCGCTGTGGGAGCCCACTGACCACCAGGGGGCAGCTCCTGCATTGAGTATCTGCCCCCTGGTGTTCAGTGTGTGTCATAGCTACCGGCTGGTCATCCGGTCGCTTAGGCTTTTATATACATAGATTATTCTGTTGCTAATGATAACACAAGTCATCTTCCCTTCTTAGATGTACTGAGCTTTTATAAAGCAAGACACTGGGGCGGGGGTGGGGGGTGGGGAGGGCATGTGCCAGGGTGTAGGGGAGGCCAGGGGAAGGTCAATGGGGAAAAAAAAGGAGACATATGTACTACTATTTATAAAACTTTAAACAATAAAAAAAAAGATCCAGGTATTGTGGGTGGGGCAAGAGGTATAAAAATGAATAAGATGCCATCCTCCTCACCTTGTGCTTGCTCTCTATAATATACATATATATTTTTTTACTTAAAATATTTTTTTTATTGATTTTGGAGAGGGAAGGAGAAGGAGTGAGATAGAAACATCCATGATGAGAGAATCATTGATTGGCTGCCTCCTGCACGCCCCCTTCCCGCCACTGAGAATTGAGCCCACAACTTGGGCATGTACCCTGACTGGGAATCAAATCATGACCTCCTGGTTCATAGGTTGATGCTCAACCACTGAACCATGCCGGCCAGGCATCTCAATAATATGTTTAATGAGAGTGCATGTGCTATAAAATATTTAAGACATTTGCTCTTTTTCATCAAGGTGTATACATAACTCTCCTTCGCCTTGTGTACGAACACATGGCAATTTACAGCCATTAACCCATCAATCCAGTAATAAAGCAGAATGAGGCAACACAGGGCTTTCCATTACAATTAAGTCCATCTTTGCCCACCATGTGAGACACACACAAGATGATAAAATCTACAAAAGCGTGACAGGTTTTTAGGAGGCTCTACATCATAGATTTAAACTATTCCCCTTGGCAGTTCAAACAGGCATTTAAAAAATGTTCATTCTATGTCAGGTGTATTTTGGAAAATATTGGTTGGAAAGACGAGAGAACGAGATAAAATACAAAGGGGCCCAGGAGCCTGAATCATAAAGTCAAAGATGGCTGGCTGCCTTCCCACAGCATCTTGCGGTAATCATTAAAGTAATACAAACCCCATCCTCGATTTTTAAAGCTGAGAAGACTCTATTATAGAAAAATTAGTAGTCGGATAAGAAGAAACCATGACAGCAATAATAGTATAAAAACAATGAAAACCCTTAGCTGCCCCGGCCAGTATGCTCAGCGGCTAGAGCGTTGGTGTGTGCACTGAAGGGTCTCGGGTTTTGGTTCGATTCCCGGTCAAGGGCACGTACCTGGGTTCCAGGTTTGATATCCGGCCCCAGTCAGAGTGCCAGACAAAACAGAGATGATTCTGAACCTAAGACAGCCTGAGGGCACTGATCTGTGACACCATTAACAATGCTCCTCACCTCACCCAATAAATGAGTCTGACCGTCCCAAGAGAGGTAGTACCCCGCCTCCTGGTCGAGGAATGGGCAGCTGCAGAGCCCTGGCGATGACTGTGGGTGCAGAGCCCTGGTTAAGACTGTGGGGTGCTATGCCCGGCTGGCGTGGCTCAGTAGTTGAGCATCGGCCTATGAACCAGGAGGTCATGGCTCAATTCCTGGCCAGGGCACATGCTGGGTTTGCAGGCTCGATCCCCAGTGTGGAGCGTGCAGGAGGCAGCCAATCAGTGATTCTCTCTCATCAGTGATATTTCTATCTCTCTACCTCTCCCTTCCTCTCTGAGATCAATAAAAATATATTTTTAAAAAAAGACTGTGGGGTGTGATGGTTAAGGGCGAGGTGGAGTCAGAGAAAGAGTGCGCGAGCAGAGCAATGCAGAGTAAATTACCTGGTACGTGTCCCTGTGAAACAGAGACAGTGCTGCTAAGATGTATAAATAGGAAATCACAGAGCTGTTTGTATTCAGGCTGTTTGCATACAGGCTGTTTGTACACAAGATGTTTGAATACAGGCTGTTTGTATTCAGGCTGTTTGAATACAGGTTGTTTGTACACAAGATGTTTGAATACAGGCTGTTTGTATTCAGGCTGTTTGTATACAGGCTGTTTGAATACAGGGTGTTTGTATTCAGGCTATTTGTATTCAGGCTGTTTGAATACAGGCTGTTTGTATTCAGACTCTTTGTACACAGGCTGTTTGTACACAGGATGTTTGCATACAGGCTGTTTGTATATAGACTGTTTGTATTCAGGCTGTTTGTATACAGGCTGTTTGAATACAGGCTGTTTGTATTCAGGCTGTTTGAATACAGACTGTTTGTATTCAGGATGTTTGAATACAGGCTGTTGTATTCAGGCTGTTTGAATACAGGCTGTTTGTATTCAGGCTGTTTGTATTCAGGCTGTTTGAATTCAGGGTGTTTGTATTCAGGCTATTTGTATTCAGGCTGTTTGAATACAGGCTGTTTGTATTCAGGCTGTTTGCATACAGGCTGCTGGGGTGGTCAGCAGCCACCTGCCTTCTCTCAGTAGGGCCTTTGCACCTCTCTTCACAGCAGGGTACCCTTGTATCCCACTGTCCTCAACTTTGAGCTTTAGCTACAATCGCTAGAACAAAAGTTTCTATTTTATATTGTTACAAATATAATAGAAGTTAAATGCGATTTAACTTGTAATCATCTAAGCTTAGGTATCCCACAGCCTGGAAATCCATGCAATAGATTAAGGAAGTAGGATGAGGAAGGCCACTTTAGCGGGTCCTGGAAGGTTAGCTCTGCACGCGGGTGCCATGAAGAGGAAATATTTTTGTGGTGGCGACAACTTGGGGCGGGCGATGCGGGCTTTTTCTGATCCACACCAAGGGTCTCAATTAGCCCTGGGGGCCTGCTGGCCCACCTGCATACCCTTCTATTGGACACGAATGCTACTTATTATATTAGTCTGGATGCATTTTAGGGGATGATATTCTCAAGGCACCCCTAACTACCCAAGCCTGAGCTCTCCATTGAAATGCTAATGGAGAGCTTAACAACTTTAAATCCTGTAATTTCAAACCCAGAAAGCAGTATCCAAACCTAAATAAACAAGCAGATGGCAAGCATAAATGCAGTCTACTATGCTGCCCACATGTAAATGTTCTCATGTCCAAACTACAGAGTCTATTGGACTGGCCAAGTCCAATGCTTTCAGGTACTCGTCCACAGGAGAGACATTTACAGGCCACAACTTGGAAATAAACGTATTATTTCAAGGAAACATAACAGAGCTCAACCCGTCTAGGGAAAGGAAAGATCCCATCAGACATTAGTGACAGTTTTAGACCGGTGTGGAAAGAAAGAAACCAAAAGATGCTGACTCGGCATGCTTTCCTCTAGAGGTGCATCCCAGTATTCTCTTATAACAAGAGACAACACAGATGATGTAGAATTGTACTGGTATACCTGAAACCCGTATGGTTTTATTAATCAATGTCACCCCCCAATAAATTCAATTTAAAAAAGAGACACAAAACCCTTTAGATCAAGCATGTCAAACTCAAAGGTTAACACAGGCCAAATAAACGAGTCATGTGGCCTGTGGGCCGCCAGTTTGACATGCTTGCTTTAGATACTAGGTGTACCAGTTAATAATGCGGACTTTTTTTCAATAGGTGGATTTACACATATGTTGATATATATGCGACTTGATATGTATGCTATTTTGTTGTATTGACAGCAAGCTTCAAAATATCATATGTCAAGTTTTCTGAAGGTGTTAACATCATATTTTTACGCATAAAAATGTCGCATTTTGTGCCAAAAAAAAGAGCATTTGCAGGAAGTTTTAATTCATTACTTTATTTTGAAGAAAAGTGCTACTGAAAGTTATCGTATATTTCGAGAAGCTTATGGTGAACATGCTCCATCTCAGGATACTTGTGAATGCTGGTTTAAATGCTTTAAAATGATTATTTCGATGTGAAAGACAAAGAACGTCCAGGTCAACCGAAAAAGTTTGAAGGCCAACAATTACAAGCATTATTGGATGAAGATGCGTGTCAAACTCAAAAACAACTTGCAGACAGATTCAAGTTGCTCAGCAAACAATTTCTGATCATTTACAAGCAATGTGAAAGATTTTAAAGGAAGGAAAATGGGTGCCACATCAACTGAATGAAAGACAGATGGAAAACCGAAAAGTCATCAGTAAATATTGCTTCAACAGCACGAAAGAAAGTCTTTTTTGCATTGAATTGTGACTGGCGATGTAAAGTGGATTTATTTTGAGAATCCCAAACACACAAAATCATGGGTTGATCCAGGTCAACCATCAACATCGACCGCAAGGCCAAATCACTTTGGAAAGAAGACAACGCTCTGTGTTTGGTGGGATCAGGAAGGTGTGGTGTATTATGAGCTTGTAAAACCAGGTGAAACCGTTAATACTCATCGCTACCAACAACAAATAATCAATTTGAACCATACTTGGATCGTGAAACGACCAGAATGGGCCAGAAGACAAGGCAAAGTAATTTTGCTTCATGATGATGCACCATCACACACTTCAAAACCAGTTAAAGACACGTTAAAAGATCTTGCCTGGGAAGTATTAACCCACCCGCTGTATTCACCAGACATTGTTCCTTCAGATGACCACTTGTTCCGATCGATGGCACACGCACTTTCTGAGCAGCACTTCAAAACATACAAAGAAGTGGACAGTTGGGTCTCTGAATGGTTTGCCTCAAAACAAGAAAAGTTCTATTGGGACAGTATCCACAAATTACCTGAAAGATGGGGGAGATGTGTAGCTAGCGATGGACATTACTTTGAATAAAGCCCTTTTGATGTTTCTCTTGAAATTATCATGTTTTCTTTGATTACAAAATCTGCATTATTAACCGGTATACCTAGTAAATATTTAAATTGATAAACAGAAAGCCTGTCAGATAACTATGCAAACATGACACAGTTCTCATTTCCTCTTGAATGAAAAATAAAACCTAGAGCCAGAGGCTCTTGTATTAGCTGGGATTTGCATAAACAAGTAACGCCTGCTTTATTTTAGTTGAAAAACAACTCCGACAATGTAACTTACGAATGCACTGAATGTAATAAGCCCTTCCCTGAAAAATCTGAAAGTACCACATGCCGCGAATGCTAAAATCACTGCAGACACACACACCCATGAAACAGCTGGCTAGGTCAGGCACCAACAACTCGCATTGTTGCTAGTGCGCTAAATGTCAGAAACTGCTGTCAGGCAGCATAACCTTTGGAATTTCGCAGTATTGGTCAAACATACAAAGCTAAAGCAAAATGCCGAGAATATATCTGCTTTGGGATGTGAAGAGGGAAACCGGATGTTCAATGTTATGAATAAATCCTATACCCTAAATAAATAATGCTGGGAGCCAAACCTGGGGAGCCACAGGGAGAGGTCTGCTCCCCACCAAGTTATCTCCCATAGCAGACCTCATCCTACTTCATGCTTTCCTTTGATTCTGTTTATAAACATCCACAACTTAATCTTTCTTCATTAACCTTCTTTAAAATTCAAAACGGAATTCATTTCATACATTTTGGGATCATTACCACTGAAATAGCAAGGCAGGGAGAAGACGGGGAAGAAGGTCACCATCAGCAATCGGCTTCTCTCCAGGAGCTCCTGACTGTGCTTGTACCGACATAACATCGCATTGCTCATGCGATTACACCCAACATGTGATGCTAACTAACATTTCGATGATTAGGAAGTAGAAGGGTCCCAAGTATTTAGGAACAGGGAGGATAATCGATGTCAGTAGCCAAGGGGCATTATGGCTCCATAAGTACCAGCCTATAGAAACACTGCCGTCCACAGTACTGCCCAGTAAAAACCCACCCTCTGCAGCGACAAGCTTCAGACTGGGGTGGCGGTGTGGGCTCTGGACTGGGAAATCTGTCTGGCTTATTTTGCGGGGATGTTTGCTTTACATTATTGTGCTTCGCTACATTTATGAGTATAAAGCGATTGGATTTTGGTGGTGGTGTTTTTCCCACCTACTTCTAAGAGTCTACACTAGCCAATGTCGAATTGAACTTCCAAAGTCCTCCTGACTCAGAATATACATCTAGTAAAATGGTAAGAGCTAATATATCTGCGTGCCTACCACATGCTGATACTACACATAAGCAGCTGTATTTGGAAACAGACAGGGAGGGAGAAGGACAGAGAGATAGAAACATTGATGAGGGAGGAATATCATCCAACGGCTGCCTCCTGCACGCTCCCACTGGGGATCGAGCCCGCAACCCGGGCATGTGCCCTGACCTGGAATCGAACTGGTGACCTCCAGTTCCCGGGTCAATGCTCAGCCTCTGAGGCACACCGGCTGGGCTAGAAATAAGATTCTTAATGACTATATCATTTTCATTTCCTTACTTATCACAAATATTCAAGCATGTCAATTTTCTTGAATACTGTCAAAAATTCTTTATCTTATTATATGCCATACTTGAGGCCTGATGCACGGCCCCAGCTTCGTCTGGAAGGTCATCCGGAAGGTTGTTCTGCTGTTAGGTCCAATTAGCATATTAGCTCTTCATTATATAGGAGGATGCTAAAAGGCAGTATGCATTAAGGGGGCAGGATCAGAAATGAGGATTCTGGGCTGAAATGTCATCTCCAAGATTTACTCTCTGGACGATCTCAGGTGAGTTACCTAACGTCTCTGGACCTTAGTTTCCTTGTTTGAAAAATGGGGATGCTAGTCCCTGCTTTTAAGGACTGAACAGCACAGTGCATGTGAAATGCAGAGCACGGTGTCTAGGATTCAGAAAAGGAAATGTCAGCTGATGTGATTATATGAGGGTCATTCAGCTGGCCCTACTTTCATGAAATGATGATTTGTGCATGTAAAGATATACACAAAACATACATTCACAAACACAGAACACAAATATGTGGCTATCTGTGGACACATAACATCTATACCTACACCACTTCCCCAGGGCCCATCAACTACCCAAAAGAAAGGGGAGCTGCGTATTTGCTGAGCTGCTACAATTTACAATGCCTCATGTTCAGTCAACTTGTAAAATGCTGCCTGAAGAAATTCAGCAATTACAGGGAATCCGAGCAACATTCTGCAAGAACAGCTTTTCTCCTAAATGTATTTCTGATAGGAATTTGATTATTAATCAAACATTAGCATAGCTGCTATACGGCGGGCCAAATTCCCCTGGTGACTCATTTGTTACTTGGTTATACAATAGGACGTTTTAAGACATTAATAAATAGCTCTTTCTGGACATTCAGAAGTTTTCACAACAGCGTTTCTTAAGACAAGGCTTAGAGCCTAAGCAAGCAAGTGCCCCTTCCCATGAGCGCATGCTCTACAATAAAATAAAACAAAACAACTTCCCATGAACGCATGCTCTGCGATAAAATAACACAAAAAACCACTAACTCAGAGCTGTGCGATATTTTAGTCATTGTAAAAAATGTTCAAATGATATGAAACCAAAAGGAAGGGAGTAAAAAGCAATGAGACGTGACAGTGCAGAGATGTGAATTTCCATCTCTCCATTCACACACGGGAAGGTTTCATGGTGTGCACTTTTTCTGAATCACCGCTCCTCAGAAGCGTGAGTTCCATTTACGACCGCGGCTAGGTTTCTTAAAGGTTACGGCTACCAGTGCCCAGTTTTGTGTCTTTTGCTCTATCCTGGTCAGCATTTTATTGCCTCAATGGGCCCTACCTAGGCTTCCCTACCATCACCCACCCTTTATTCCAGCCACTGACAAGGGACCTCAACCTGAATTCAAGTTTGTTCTTTGGCGTCTAAACCGTTTCACAAGAGCAAGGATATAAATGGCAAGATTATTTGACCTACGTTACTACCATAGATATAATCCCCATGAATGGAAATACTTCAAATTTCAGTAATTAATATAAAATGAAAGGTAAGATAATTCAGTACAACAATATGAAGTTGCTTTGTTTGAAGTAGAGGAAAAGCAGGTGGAGACAGCCTAAACCTAGGAGTTTGGATGTGAATATAAGAAGCTTCACAGATTGATTGAACTTTAAAAAAAAATGATGGATGGAGCTTTTAAAGAAACGTTGAACTTCATTTCCAAACATGGTGCCTCTTTCCTTGTCATAAACACTGTTTCCCTAGAGTGACACCAGACTTGGTCAGGGTCCGCAAGAGGTGAGGTGGACGAGAGCGTCATTCAAGGACCCAAATAAAAATGTCAGAGTGAAGCCATCACCCAGGGGAAAACCAGGAGTCCAGGGCTTAACATGTGAGCCTTCCGCTCATGAACATCATTGGGATGACCACCGCACCAGGTCCCCATCCAACCACAGCATCCTTTCCTTTCCTGCCGGGCGCAGGGGCGGCGGGACCGCTCTGGCTGACACTGAGTGGTTACCGTGGGCCGGACACTCGCTAACCATTGTGCTGCCAGTGCACCACCTCGCTCAGTCCTCAGATCATCCCCACATTTTCTAGAAACAGAGTCTGAGATTCGGGGAATACAAGTGGCTTGCCCAAGTTCACACAGAGAGCAGCACAAATGGAAACCGGGGTGCGTCAGAGGCCAGGGTTCAACCTTGTAACCATCACCTCTCACCACTATCTCTGGACAAGGACACACAGGTCAAGACTGCTGATGTGGCATCAGGACGACATGCCACGGCAGCTCCATTCAGCACCAAATCACACTCCCGGAAGACGGATATTCTAGCTGCAAGCGAGCCACAATTACTGTTTTCCTCATTTGTAACTTAATGCATCTCGGTAACGAGAAGGAAATTATCTGTGGTTTTTTTAAATATATATTTTCATTGATTTCAGAGAGAAAGGGAGAGGGAGAGAGAGAGAGAGAGAAACATCAGCGATGAGAGAGAATCACTGATCCACTGCCTCCTGCATGGGCCCCACTGGGGATCGGGCCCGCAACCTGGGCATGTGCCCTGACCAGGAAATCGAACCGTGACCTTCTGGCTCACAGGTCGATGCTCAACCACTGAGCCATACCCGGCCGGGCTCTGTTTATTGTTTAGGTCAACTTTCAGATAAACACGAGACAATAAACAGAGACACTATTTTCAAAACATGCAATGCATTTAGGAACCCAATAATACAAGTTTTTGTATGTTTCCAGGTACATCTTCCTCTCTTCTCTTTCACGTCCAAGTGTTCAAACAAGCCTCTCGTAGCTGTGGGCCTAGACTAAAATGTCTGTACTAAATGTTATGGAAGTGGTTGGATCCAGGGCATTTGTATTGCCTTCTGGTGGCTGTGTCCTTATTTATTTTACTTTCTCCACACAGGACCCGGGGCCTCCGTGGCAGAGCACAGGACAGAGGCCGCGGCCGCCGCTCACCTGCTTCAGGGCCTTTTTGGTGTGCTGCTGAAAGGAGGACACTAGCTTGCTGGGCGCGGCCGCGTTAGGAAGGCTGGGATCCCGAGTGCAAGATGCTTCGTCGGGCACCTGCTTGGCACAGACTGGAAACACACAGAGAGAAGGACATTACTAATTTGAATTCCTTTGTAAAATTTATTTTTTATTTTATTTTTTAATATATTTTTATTGATTTCAGAGAGGAAGGGCGAGGAAGAGAGAGATAGAAACGTCAATGATGAGAGAGAATCATGGATCGGCTGCCTCCTGCACGCCCCCTACTGGGGGTCGAGCCCACAACCAGAGCATGTGCCCTTGACTGGAATCAAACTGGGGACCCTTTAGTCCGCGGGCCAACGCTCTATCCACTGAGCCAAACCAGCTAGGGCTGAATTCCTTTTGTTTTTATATCCACTATCATTAACCGGGAGTGTTTCTCTAGCTGAAACGGATTCCTAGAATAAAGGAAAAAAGCACAGTGCAAGAAGAGCCACGACCTTTGAGACAAGGGATCACTGAATAGCTGTGAGGCCACAGTTCCATGTCACCAGGTCTCCGTTTCCTTACCCCTGACTGATGACGAGCCCCATGTCACAGGGGGTATGGACATAAAAAGGAACACAACGTCTCCCTCCAGAGTCAGGGGTCAGCAGAGACTTTGCAGTTCTGAGCATGGAGACGAGGCCACGCACAGTATCGTGCAGAAACAATCCAAATGAATGCAAGTGTGTTAAATCCATCAATGTTGGAGGTGGTCTAACTCCTCTATCCCTCCTTCTACAGAGTCCCTGGCCTCCAGCGGCATGTGCACCTCCTCCGAGGGGCCCAGTCACGTAGCACGGAGAAGGAAACATGAAATGCAAGGTGCCGGCTGTCACGTGAAGATGATGATTTCCAAGAACATGGAGCCTTGGGCAGATGACAACAGGACCGGCCATTTGTCCCAGAGTGAAGCTTCCCTGATGCTCACTCTACAGAAGACACCTCCTTAGAAAAGACTGCTTTTCAGAAAAACCACCGCCTGGCTGGCACGGCTGGCCCAAGGGCCCACACTCCCCTCCCGCTCTCTGACACCTGGGAGAGCTAGAGCACGTCTTTCCGTCCTCTCACCTCCCACCAGAGGGACGAGGTTAACACGGGAGGCTCTGCAGGAGCGCAGGGTGGGCCCTGGCCTGTGCACACGCGGGGGAAGAAGTTACCTGGAAAATCACAGTGAGGGAGCACTGTGGTGACGGGCAGAAGGAAGGCCCGGGTCAAGGGCAGGAGGCAAGAGGAAGTTAGATGGAAGAAAGTACCTTAAGAACATACTGTAAAAGCTCAACATGTGGCTTTTTAAGGACAACGGGGTTAACACTAATCCAAGAAAATTTTCCAAGGAACAGAAGCTTAGGTGGACGCTGACCCTAGTGTCACAGTTTGGGAGCCCCGCGATCCATTGCCCCAAAGAGGTAGGCCCCGCCCACCCATCTGGGGTTCCTCGATGGATTGGACCAAACAAGGGAGAGTGGGGATTATTCTGGTCAGGCCCGGGAGCATTCGGGGACCCAGTGCTGCGAACACCCAAGCAGCTTCGGAGAGACTCAAGAGCATCTTGCCCAGAAATGAACATGTGGGTCATCAAAGAGAATGTTAGGAAAAAAAGGTTCATTGAGTTTTGTTTTAGTACAGAAAGCAATCAGCAAGCCAAACGGAACGCATTTTGGAAGATAAAATAATGGTTAGTTATTAACGCCAGGCACTTAACATATGTGATCTCATTTCTGCCTCACAGCTTCCCTGCCTGATGGACAGATATGATCTCCACACCAGAGAGAGAAAACGAAGGATGGAAAAGGCCCAATACCTGCCCCTGGTCACACAGCCAATGGAACAGCAGAGCTGGATTCCAAGGCCAGGCCCATCATGTTCCACTGAAACTATCTGGCGTCCATGCCAAGAACCGATGCCGACAATGCAATGTCTAAGGCAGCCTGATGTCCTCGCATCACGCTGGCAGTCCTGAACTAGGAAGTGAATGTCCAGGGAACAACTCACTCAGCCCCGACATGAGAAAATCGAGAGCTGTCGGTGAACATGAGCGGCCCAGGAGATGCTACGGTTGAAGTAGCAAAAGGATTTGTCCATGGAGATAGTGAGAGAAGTCCTTGAATTAAAGATCAGGTGGCCTTTTCTGTTGGATACCAACGGAATGTTTCCTTAAAACAGCCTAAATGTTCCAGGTAAGAAACATTTTAAAACACTGCTGGCATAAAACACAGGCTCCTACGCTTCTCTCCTTGAAATGACAGCTGGAGTAGGACTTTGTAACACCTTCACAAAGCTTACTTCTTCAAAAATATTAGAAATAATCATTAGTTGACCAGACCTAAACGAATGTGATAGGAGCCTAGCCAGAAGTAAAGTGGGCATTAGCAAATACGTTTTACTAGAGGCTCAGTGCACGAAATTCATGCACTCAGGGGGAGGTGATGGGGGTGTCCCTCAGCCCGGCCTGCACCCTCTCGCAGTCCGGGAACCCTCAGGGGGGATGCCTGACTGACGGCTTAGGCCCGCTCCCCAAGGACAGTGGGCCTAAGCCAGCAGTCGGACATCCTCAGCGTTGCCGCGGAGGTGGGAGAGGCTCCTGCCACCGCCACTGCACTCGCCAGTCGTGAGCCTGACTTCTGGCTGAGTGGTGCTCCCCCTGTGGGAGCGCACTGACCACCAGGGGCAGCTCCTGCATTGAGCGTCTGCCCCCGGTGGTCAGTGCACATCATAGAGACCAGTCGTTCAGCCGTTTGGTCTATTTGCATATTAGCCTTTTACTATATAGGATTACTTTGACATTCTTAGTGTTTGCTTAAAAAAAAAAAAAAAAGGAAATTTACTAGTTAATTGAAAAGGATAACCAAATGGATTTTAGGGACTTTATGGAAAATATGAGAGTGCTTCTGACTACTGAACATCTAAACAAATTTACCAGTTTTCTTAGGAAATGATAGTCTTCGTAGTGTTTCAAAGGTAAACATCCATGCAGCAGGATGGAACACCACCAGCCGCTTCATCCGTGTGCATGGAGTGAACGCCTTGTGCCCCGCTTCATCCGTGTGCATGGAGTGAACGCCTTGTGCCCTGCTTCACCCGTGTGCGTGGAGTGAAGGCCTCATGCCCCGCTTCACCCGTGTGCATGGAGTGAACGCCTCGTGCCCTGGTTTCTGACGCTCCTGTAAGCATCGGACCACCGGCGTTTGCCTTGCTGAGGGCGACAGACACCTAACTTACAACTCAACTCGCTCTGTTTCTCTCCGACTCGGGAAACCACTGCATCATTGTACCTGTTTCAGCATCCACATATATGCTGCATCGTCTGGTTTAAGTTCAGCATTAAATTCACAGTGTTAACAGTGATCCGCATGTCTGGACAGAGTGTTTCCCAAGAAAGATTCTGTTCAACTTTGGGTCTAGAACTTCAGACGGAAGGCAGGACCATCAAACTGAAACAGTGTCAGGAAATACTATGAAGTTTTCCCCCAACATCCGTGGTCGGCAAACTGCGGCTCGCGAGCCACATGTAGCTCTTTGGCCCCTTGAGTGTGGCTCTTCCACAAAATACCACGGCCTGGGCGAGTCTATTTTGAAGAAGTGGCGTTAGAAGAAGTTTAAGTTTAAAAAATTTGGCTCTCAAAAGAAATTTCAATCGTTGTACTGTTGATATTTGGCTCTGTTGGCTAATGAGTTTGCCGACCACTACCCAAGAGGATTCATTTTCCTCTAAACCAGTGGTCGGCAAACTCATTAGTCAACAGAGTGGCAAACCGCGAGCTGCAGTTTGCTGACCACTGCTCTAAACCAACTCTAGTCTGCTTTATCTGACCTTCCAAGATCCCGGGGAAGGATTACAAGAATTCCTTTACTACCTAGGCACTTTTTTCTCCAATCCTTCTTTCTGGAATTGAGTCCTATTTTTCTGAGTCAATTTTCCCTAATTAGTAAATTCTGATAAAATAACTGTAGAATCTTAAAGAATGTAAATGTAATAGAACATAAAATCTATAAGGGAGTGTTCCTTTGGGTTAAAAACACCTTTAAGGGGGGAAAAGAAAGAGAAACATGGGTGAGGCACAATGTAATGAGTCCCTAGGGTATGCCTGCATGTACGCCTTGACAGCAGGGGCTGTTAACCTGGGCATGTCTGGCACAGATCATTCTTGTGCCATGGGTGTGCTGAGGGTGGCTAGGTCTAAAAACACGATGTCATTGGACTGTACAGGTTCATGCAGATTTCTATTCTGACAGCACACATGGTTTCCACTTGGACTTATTCTTGCCGCTTTCTCAGTAACAGACATGACAAATAAATAACAGAGGGTTTGTTTTAAACAGTTGCCTGAGTATTTATCTAAGGGGCTGAGTTTGGCCTCTGAAATCCAAGCCAAAGAAAATGCACGTTGAAGGAAGGACATGGGGGAAACCCCGGTACACGGAGTGGCACCAGGAGCCAGGAAACTGAAGGATCAGGACAGATGTTCTAGCCAGTGAGTGTCCGACACGGACGTGCAGCTTAGAGAGGGAGGCCTCCGTGGCATTCAGAACAGGAGGGGAGCTCTTTCCTGACCGTGCCCGGGCGCCAGCACAACACGAATGCCAGGGTCTTATCCCTCCAAACCCCACAGGACTGCCTGCTCCTCCGCGGTGGACGCATGGATGAGGAACACAATTCTAAAGCCATAGAAACACTATTTCTGAGTACATATGGCTTGACTGCCCAAACTCGGCACGCCACAAACATAGTGCAAAGCTAATTTGCTCCTTTTAAATTCAAGCCATTGATGGGAACCTTGGCATTTGCTGCTCACTGCCTCTACGTTCTTTCCCTCTCAGACTCCCTAAGCCCTCCTCCTAGATACTCTGTTTGGGAGCAAAGTGAGGTGGAGGTGACGGAATCCTGGGACAGGAGTGAAGGCAGAGAAGTGGGCAACTGGGTCCCTGCAGGCCTGGATTTCAGCCTCTGTCCGCAGGGTCTCCAGCTTGCCCCTCTCTCCTCTTGTTCATTCCCCATTCCTCTTGAAAATGTGGCTGAGCTGGAAAACACAGGTAAGGGTTCATACTTTTAAATATCGGTTAGAGCTCATACTTTTAAAGTTGGGTGCTAGGAGACGGGATGGTGCCATTCCCTCCAATCTCATTACTAACCCACTGGCGAGTGTGCAAGAGGCCTTTGACCTTGAACTTGGGACACAAAGAAGGGCGCGCTCAGAGGGCAATCTTGACTCTGTTTCTCCTTCCAGTCCCACATCTTGGTTGCGCCCCCCTCCCCCGCCCCCACTCCCACCCTGGCCGGATTCCCTGAACACATACACTTGATGCATTTGCTGCAATTGTTCTGATTGTCCCTCTTCCATGTACCTTTTCTCCATCTCTCTGCCTGGCAAAATGATTTTTAAAATTACGTTTATTGAGGTAAGCCTGGCCGGCGTGGCTCAGTGGTTGAGCATCGACCTCTGAAACAGGAGGTCACTGTTTGATTCCCAGTCAGGGCACATGCCTCGGGTGCAGGAGGGAGCCGATCAATAATTCTCTCTCATCATTGATGTTTCTCTCTCTCCCTCTCCCTTCCTCTATGAAATCAATAAAAATATATTTAAAAATTGGTTGAGGTAACATTGGTTAATAACATTATATAAATTTCACATGTATGATTTTATAATAAACATCTGTATTCTCTATTGTGTGCTCACCAAGAACTCTAGTTTCCTCCTGCCTCCACGTACTTGACCCCCCTTTTTCTCTCTTCTCCCTCTCCTCTGGCAACCACCGTGCTGTTGTCTGTAGCTATGAGGTATTTTTGGTACTTTCTTTTTGGTTCACTTGTTGCTTTTTGTTTTATATCCCACATGTGAGCGAAATCATATGGTTCTTGTCCTTTTGTATCTGACTTATTTCACTTCGTATAATACCCTCAAGATCCATCCAGGTCATTGCAAATGACAATGTTTCATCTTTTTTATGGCCAAGTAGTATTCCACTGTCTATATGTACCACTGAGCATTATTTACAAGAGCCAACACGTGGAAACAACCCAAGTGTCCTCCAACAGGTGACTGGACAAACTCATCTTGACAGACCAAACTCACACAGCCTCCCCCAAACCTTTCCTGACCACCCCGGTCTCTGAGGCGGGCTTCCTCCTCCCCTAATCATGTTCCCTCGGAACTTAGTGCACGGATTCACCACAGTCCCGGGGGCGGGGGGTGTCTGCCTCACCACCCACAAGCTCAGCAACTCAGGGACTGATGTATGTACAGATCTATACATGTTGACCTGTAAATGTTTATGAAACTACAGTGTCCCATTTGATTTTCATTAAATTTACCTAAACGCTTTTTAAAGTTAACTTTTAATCACTATTTTTCATAAGAATTCATGGAAGGGGAGGTCAGCAAAACACAGTTTTTCATTATGGAAAAGCACACAAAAAAGGTGAGTTTATTTATTCATTTTTTAAAATCTTGATTGTTGCCCTAACCGGTTTGGCTCAGTGGATAGAGCGTCGGCCTGTGGACTTGAAGGGTCCCAGGTTTGATTCCGGTCAAGGGCATGTACCTTGGTTGCGGGCACATCCCCAGTAGGGGTGTGCCGGAGGCAGCTGATGGATGTTTCTCTCTCATCTATGTTTCTAGCTCTCTATCCCTCTCCCTTCCTCCCTGTAAAAAATCAATAAAATATATATTTTTAAAAATTCTTTATTGTTGAAAGTGTGACATATGTCCCCTTTCCCCCCAGCCCCATTTACCTCTTCTCTAGCCCACCCCCACCCCGCCACCCCAGGCTCACTTTGGAAAGAGACGCCCTATTCTGAAAATGTTTAAATGATCCTGGAGTCCATTCGGGCAAATATGGAGACGGAAGCACAGAGCGTCCTGTGCAAGTTCGGGGAAGACGCAGGGCCGGCCACTGACTGCCGATCTGCTTCCTTCGCTGTCCTTACTCGCCGCCTCATTCTAAGAGGACAGTCACGGTTTAGAGGTTTCGCAGAGTGAAATAAAAATAAATGTAGAGTCAAATTTAGACATCGCGATGCTTACTTGGAATAGCAGGAGCTGCTTGGGGACAGAACCACCAAACAGACCGGATCTTGCATAACACAGTCACTCCCACAAAGGGATGCGTGCATCTCACTAGGCTGCACAGTAAGTAACAGGCTACCTGAGGCAACGGGTGTTCAAAGGTCCAATCGAGGCAGGGAGAGGGGGCATCCTTGGGTCAATCTCATTTCTATCAGTTCCCCCTCCAACGACCCCCTTTCTCCATTTCTGAAAACTCATACTAGAGGCTCTCAAATCAACACAGGTATCTGTAGAAATAACCCTGATACACACAATTGCTTTAATACTGTTTTCATAAAGAAAAACTTAAGTCAACGACCACACATGAATTCTAACACATGTGCCACATGTTAGGATTCAATCACATTTTAAAAGAGGGCTGGGTCTTAGAAGGAGCGCATTTATTTTTTTATTAATTATTCACTCAGTTGTAAAACTTTTATTGAGCACTTTCATGCCAAAGTCCTGTATAAAATGCAGGGAGAAAAACAGTGAACAAGACCCAAGTACTAACTTTGAGACCACAACTTGTTAAAAGGTAACTTTCAAAGAACAGTAGTATAGAACTCGTAATTTTACCTGAGAAAAGCCAGGTCTATAAAAGCCTAGTCATGATAACTACAATTTGTTTTGAAAGATTAACAAGCAGGTAATTTGAAAGTATCCCTAATAAAAAAAGCTTCTGTTTGTGTGTGTATGTATATATATGTATATGTGTGTGTGTGTATGTGTGTGTGTGTGTGTGTGTGTGTGTGTGTGTGTGTGTGTGTATTAGAGGCCTGGTGCATGAATTCGTGCATGGATGGGGTCCGGCAAGCCTGTCCAGGGGGAGGGGACATGGGCGGTTGGCCGGCCTGCCTGCTGGTCGAACTCCTGGTTGAGGGGACAATTTGCTTATTAACCTTTTATTATATAGGATATACACTGAGTGGCCAGATTATTATGCGTTCAGAGATCTGAACAAAATACATGCCAAAAAATAAACTGTTTGAAATGATGTCAAAGACCAGGCAAAGCCCATCTGACCCAAACTAAATCTTTCCTGAACTCCATATCTTACAGAAAAAAATAAAATAAAATAATAATTCCTTAATCCTCTTTTGATCTAGACTAAGGAAAAGTGCCCTCTCCCAAAGCATTCCTATTCTAAGGTAGATATAAGTGTCTGGATTTAAATAATTTCCCTGTTGCATTAAAGAAAACATTCAAAGGGTATGAGATATCAAGACAGGACAATTAAATAGAGCAATAATTGATAAACTAATGGAAATAATAACTCCCCCATAAACAAATTTTCCAGGGAGAAAGCATCTGAACATGATATGTATTGATACTTGACAGTATTTAGCACCATATGACCTATGAATAAAACAGACCTAACGTAACTGAAGCTTTTACTGTGTCTATGGCCTGCTTCATTGGCCCAACCTAATGAACGCACTCCACCTGTCCCACGGATACCATAAAAACATCCCTGTAAACTCAGACAAGAGAGGAGACACCCAAATCAGAGATAGAGAGATTTCATGGGAAAAAACATACCTCTTAGGTACTAGCCTCGGCCACCTAACCCCTCCTACCACAGAAGCGGTGCGGCTTCCTCTCAGAGCCACGGACAGGATGTCACCATTAGCTGCCCGCGTGCGGAAACATCAGCACCTATTTCTCCTACACGGCACAACGCCTGTGCCGGTCTACAGTGCGTCAGGCTCCCGAAACATCTACACACAAGTACAGCAGCCCGCCTGGAAAGTGGGAAGTAGAAAAAAGCGGGAGGAAGAGTATCGCCAAAAGGTTGCTAGAGGTCAAGGGTAAGTGCCCCCCTCGCGGGCACTGCTGGTCATTGCTTCACACCCAACACAGGAAAGGGAACTCCAGGTACACCCAGGGAAGCGAGAGGAGGGGCTCAGGCCGCCAGCTGTTGGAGAAATGGTTATCTGCTGTCACTTTCGACGAAAAGGAGAGAAGGGATGACCTGGTATCAACTTTAAAAACTTTATTAATCACAAACTACATACATCAAACTGAAGCTGGGCTAGCTAACCTGAGTAATTTCAAGAATACTTTTAATTTTTACTTTATTTGAGAGGAGGTTTGTTTTTATTATGAGATCATAGTCTCTTTCCAACCCTTATCGCCACATGATGAAATATTTCCCTCTCGGCACAGAAAATGAGGGGGAAAGTACACTTAAATGGGCTAATTTATCTGCACTTAACAAGAAAACTTTCTTTTCTTCCCTGACTCTTGTATAAATCTTATTATACAAGAACAGAGGCCGCAGTTCAAGGGGAAATATGTAAGAAAAAGAGGTCCCTGGTGGGTAACAGAAGTACAGAATAGTAACCTAGAAGTGATGTTTGAAGGAGCCGGGCTAAGGCACTGGGAGAGTTAGAATAAAGGAGTGGGATCTAGATGATGTCCAGCTGCTCTCCATCCTGAGGCGGATAAGGGGTGGGGGGTGGGGGGTGGGAATTCATTTAAGTAAAAGCACAAAAGATTTTAGCCGAAGGAAGAAATGCTTGACTGTAAAGGTTATCAAAAATGCAGCAGGCAGGTAGAAAGGGCCCGTGAGTCCCAGCGCCGGGACATGTGCTAGCAGAGGAATGTCTAATGAATCCACCGGGTTAAGTGAAACGCTGGCCGGCGAGGCCAGGCCTCCATGAACTTCCGAGGCCCGCGTGCTGCTGGTGAACCGTGGAAACCGTGGGCAGGGATGAAAGCAGGGAGGAGGAGAGAGGGGGCAGCGGAAGCTTTACATCCTGCCGTGGCCACTGCTGACTGCCAGCAGGATCCTCTCTCCTCCGCGTCTGCCGTCCTGTGTAACCGAGCCGACATCCCTTCCCAGACCCCGGGGCCTGAGGCCACCCATGCGGAACAGGTGGCTCCCTGAGCCAGCCACGCCGTCCAGGAAAAGGCAGATGTTGGATACGGGGCAAACGAGCTTCACCTGAGAAAAGGGGGGACCTGGCAGGATTCCCCGCCCTCACCTACAACACGGGAGGGGCCGCCAGGGAGAAACTGACCGTGACCTCTCACGCCATCCCGCGGAAAACCACCCGGAGCACAGGCGAGCTCCTGAAACACCTCCGGCCAAACAGGGCCGGGAGGCCACGAGGAGTGAGCCTCGGCTGGGCCGGCGACAGCGTTTAAAGTCACTCAGAACCGCCCAAACCGGTGTGGCTCAGTGGATAGAGCGTCGGCCTGCAGACTGAAGGGTCCCAGGTTCGATTCCGGTCAAGGGCATGTGCCTTGGTTGCGGGCACATTCCCAGTGGAGGGTGTGCAGGAGGCAGCTGATCGATGTTTCTCTCTCATCGATGTTTCTAGCTCTCTATCCCTCTCCCTTCCTCTCTGTAAAAAATCAATAAAATATATTTTTTTTAAAAAAAAAGTTACTCAGAACAGCCCGGCTGGCGTGGCTCAGTGGTGGGGCATCAACCAATGAATCAGGAGGTCACGGTTCCATTCTGGGTCAGGGCACGTGCCTGGCTGGCGGGCTGGATCCCCAGTGGGGGGGCATGCAGAAGGCAGCCGATCCATGATTCTCATCATTGATGTTTCTATCTCTCTCTCCCTCTCCCTTCCTCTCTGAAATAAAAAAAAAAGTATTAAAAGAAAGAAAGAGCCTTGACTGGTTTGGCTCAGTGGATAGAGCATTGGTCTGCGGACTGAAAGGTCCCAGGATCGATTCCGGTCAAGGGCATGTACCTTGGTTGCGGGCACATCCCCAGTGGGGGGTGTGCAGGAGGCAGCTGATGGATGTTTCTCTCTCATTGATGTTTCTGACTCTCTATCCCTCTCCCTTCCTCTCTGTGAAAAATCAATAAAAATTATATTTAAAATAAAAAGGAAGAAAGCAAGTTCCTCAGCACACTCCGTGCACCATGCACAGCCTGCCTGGTCCTGCCCCAGCTGTGCATGACGCTGCCCAGGAGACACTCAGGGCCGCCCCCGCGGACGCCGAAGCCTCATCAGTCCCATCGCCCTTCCTGCAGGAAGCGCCTCATCCGTGTGGAATTGATGTCTCCGCCGAGAGCCCCGCGCACACGCCGGGCCACCTCACAGCACTTTTCCCTTTTGAAAAGCTCCCCCTCCGAGTGCGGCCTCGGAGGCAGCGCAAACCAAGAGGGGGCCGAGTAAGGTTTCATTAAGTGAACACGAC
This sequence comes from Cnephaeus nilssonii, assembly GCF_951640355.1. Lineage (NCBI taxonomy): Eukaryota > Metazoa > Chordata > Mammalia > Chiroptera > Vespertilionidae > Cnephaeus > Cnephaeus nilssonii. The sequence goes on from NC_137082.1 coordinate 88,011,358, forward strand.
TCTGCCAAGAATCACACAACCAGAAACCCCGTACGGAACGGGCCCTGAAGAATAATGAAGAAAGGGACATAGAAAATCCTCCAATGGTGGGAGTCATTACTTACCCTGGGACCTAAGGGCTGAGACGTAGGATGTATGTTCTCTGTAATTTCCCCCCCTCAACAGAGACTTAAAATACTAATCCCCCCGCCAGATTGCTGCTTCCTCCCTGAAAGCCATTAGGGTTAATAACACACAGGAGCGCATTTGATCTCTGTGGATGAGAACTGTACAATCTCCAATTTCCTCATTAAAAAAAAAAAATTAAACAGAAGGGTTGCTTTTGAGTTTAAACATGAAATATATGAGGGCCACAAAAAGAGCAGCTCGTTTTCCCGCTAATAATAATAATTTATAAAGAGAAGGTGAAGACTATCTACTGATGGTATCATTTTATATGAAATATAAACGGGTTCCGCAGCCAGCAGCGTGCCGTAAGTCAATTTAATATGTGTGAGCAAACTTATGATGCACCAATGTATTATGCTCAGAAAACAACTCAGACCCACACACATACACACACCCCCATAAATCTCTGACTAAAATAGCCCATAAAATTCAAAATGTTTTCTTTGGGTGACACAGATCTATACTTATATTGGCATAAATGGTCATGGGTTGTCAACAAAGATATATCAAGTGATTCACCTAAATCACTCTTCGATCTCGAGAGCTAGGCTTGTAAAATGTGAAGAGTTTACTTTCTCGAGTCTGTAAGCCTCCTTCTTATTAACTTGAGAAGCTGTTTAGGAGTCAAAGAAACATAACACATAACTGTAGTTCTGTGTCTTGTAAATTCTATAATCAATAATATGCCCCTTTTCCCCCACACTGTAAAAATTTTAAACAAAACTATAAAACAAAACATCTTGGCAAAGCGACTCCCACTTAAAATCCAGCCGCTGGTGGCCAGAAGAGGGCCAAGGCATGGCTATTTTTATCTTCATTCGACCGGAGGACTCCAGGGCTACCGACTGGAATTAAGCTGCTAAGATTTCTTTTTTTCTTCCCAGTTTTCGTCAAGTGCTTTCTTTTCAAATGCTTCTCCGCCGCCCCCCTTTAATTAAGGGTGCAGCCAAAGTCAATTAATCCTTGTTAATCTGAAATAACTCTTATGGTAGCAGAGGTTTATTCTTTGGAGTGCCACAAGGGGATATCACAGATTGACAGTTATTAGTATTCACCTCAATACCTCCCAATATTTCATTCCAAAGGAGAAATGGAAAAGGAGGGGGGGGGGATGAGATAAGAATAAAAAGAAAGAAACAGATGCTGGCGGCCTTCTCTCCTCCCCCTCCTCTTGCCCTGCCCTTCCTCCCATGTCCACACATCCCCCCGCAGGCCCCACCTTTTCCCTCTGATTATATTTTCAAAGTATATTTGTACAGCTGTAAGAAGTATGGGTATTATATCCATTCTGGTTCAAATATGTATTCTACACAGAGTAAGCAAGAAAATCACCTAGACCAGTTCAGTTTCCGGGAATGTATTATGGATTTGTGAGAAATCACGTGGCATCCCTCTTCTTCATGTGGATAAGCCAAGGGTTCCTTTGTCAAGTTCTCAAGTTTACAACTGGAACAGATTTGGACAAATGTTGTGAAGGCAAACGACATCCATGGCTCCTGGCTCACAGTGATCCTTGTGGTTCCAGCAGGCTCTCGGGGTTACACATGTCTACCCGGGCTTGCCACTTGGACGAGACATGGAACTTCTCTAAGTGTGTTTGCTCACTACTAAAAAAAATATTATAACAGAGCCTAGGAGTGGCTATCTCACAGGACTGCAGTGAGGATTAAACAATATACATGTACGGAGCTTACAAAGGCTGGGCATTATAAGCACTCAATATACAAGTATTTTCAGTATCTAGGTTTTGAAAACGAATCCCAAGGCTAGGTTAATGGACTACACATATAAGTATATCATATTTACAGGGATGAAAAATATACTTGTCCTACGAGAAGCGGTTGTGGTTTGCAATAAGATGCAAAGTGGGCAAATCAAGGAATACTCAAGGAAATAAGCTATTTACTATGCTCCCAGTGATTCCACAAGCAATTTCCCTAATGCAATTTCAAAGGAGAGGCCAGGAAATTCTAGTTTGGGTCACGTTGGCTGGAGATGTGTAGGGAAGTGCTCTTTTGCTGAGCACCTATTCACACTTCCAATTAGGGGAGTTTGCTTATCACGCTTTGGTTTAATTGTTGGCTGAGTGCTCTCACCCTCTCCCCGACCCCATCCCAGCCTCTAACATCCTCCCGCTCTTCCCTCTGACAGTCAGGATTCGTCACTCGCAAAACCTCCTATAAGCCCCTTCTTTTCTTTGCACACTCCCTTTGCATCTTAATCTACAGAACCTGGCTCGCTCCTATGGACACTTCTTCCTCCTCCTCCCTCTCAGGCAGCAGCCCCTCTCTTTTCCACACGGCTTGTGCCACCGGATTAGAAATGGGGCAGGCGGCATCCAGTCCCCTCCCTGCCCCTTAGATGCCTCTAGCGTTGTAGCTCCTGTCCTCAGACTAGAGTGCCGATTGCTGCTCCTCATTGTGCTTACCAACAAACTCCTGCACGACTCCCCTTCATGGTATGAAGATTTTAGCTCCTAAATGGCATACCCTTTCCATGCTAGTTCTACCACAATCGTCTGTTTCCATTACCCACACAGGCGATCCTGTAATATTGTACGGCAGGACCACCCTTTGCAAGAGGAGTGGGGAACCCCAGGCCCACGGGCCGCGTAAGGCCCGAGAAATCATTTGGTCTGGCCCTGCCAAGGCCTTAGTGGTGAGTTAATTAAATGTTTGACCCAAGAGAGCAGGCTAATGTTTATGTTGATACATTTGTATGGCCCGTGAATGATGTTATAAATATCCAAATGGCCCTCGGTAGAAAAATGGTTCCCCACCCCTGCTTTACAACATCTAGTTTCCTCCCACTAGACCCTGTTCCAGGACTAAGGTGGGGCAATGGCGGGCTGCTGACTTTCAGCTACGGATGCCCCCTCACCCAGGCCACTCTGTAAGGCAAGTGCATACACTGCCTGACCCCTCAGGACAGCCTGAAACCGAGCCTCCACCTTTCCTGTCACTTCAGACATATATTCCACAACGTTACCCCGAACTCAACTGAATACACTCCACTCTCCCATCACCCATTCTTTTAACTCATTTTCTCTGTAACAGCAAATCCACACAAAGATGCCTCCCCCTTTCACACCATCCCTCCCACACAGGGTCTTCACCCACCCCCTCAACCAGCTTCAATTCCACGGAGACTGATCTTAACTACCCTATTTCATGCACCCTCACGTCCCTCGCCCCTTACTCTTTTAATCATTGACGCCTGGCAAAATCCCAACTCTAGTCAAATCCAACGCTGTGCCTACTCTGGACTTGTTCAGTGGTCGGTCATGAACTTGACTGAGAAAAATGCACAGCCATGCTGACTGGTCTCATTCAATTCAGGATTAACAACTTTAGGAGTATCCTTAATGATGTCAGACTCTAGACAAACATTTCATATCTTCTCCTGAAATCTCTACAAAACTATCTTTCCTTTCCTCACCCTTAGCTGATGAGTATGTTTCCTATTTCACTGAGAAAAAGAAGCAAACTTCTACAAGCCCTCTCCCACATGTACTCACCTACCTTTATTTCTAGCCAAACACCCTGACATTTCCGACTGCTTCCTTAGAGAACCTCTCATACTACTAAATAAGACCTATCTCCTCATCTGTTTAAAAGGTCCCATTTCCTTCCCCGCCAGTGTGGCTCAGTGGTTGAGCACTGACCCATGAACCAAAAGGTCCCCTGTGATTGCTGGTGCCAGGGTTGCAGGCTCCATCCTCAGTAGGGGTGTGCAGGAGGCAGCCGATAGACGTTTCTATCTCTCTATCCCTCTCCCTTCCTCTCTCTCTAAAATCAATAAAAACATATATAAAAGATCCTATTCCCTCTCATCATATCATAAGCACATGGCAGTGGGATACCCTCCTCATTATCAAATTCTCCTCCTCACCTGAATTTTCCATCAGTCTACCATTATTTTAATATTTACCTCTCACATTAAAAAACGTTTCTCTTGGCTACACTTTCCCATTTCCCTCCTTCCCTTTATCTCAAAAATCCTTGAAAGAATTGTCCACGCTTGGGGTCACCAATTTCTGTTCTCCCATTCTCTTGAGCCCACTCCATTCAGGCTTGTGGTCTCACCAGTGCACAAAAAGTGTCCTTGTCAAGTTCAACATTAGCCTCGCAAAGCTAAACCTGATAGCTATTTCTAAGTCTTCATTATACGTTGACATATCAAAAACATCTGACACAGGCGAGTCGGTTCCTCCCCAGAAACACTTTCTTCCCTCGGTTTCCAGAACAGACCACCTGTTCTCCTGTCCATTTATCCTCAGCCTCATTTGCGGGTTCCTACGGTCCTGGGTCCTGCTAACTTTTTAACATTCAAGTCCCCCAGAGCGTAGTCTTTGGACCTCTTCTCTTTCCTATTTACCTTCAGTTTCTTAGTGATCTCATCCAGTTTCTTGCCTTTGAATCTCATCTATCAACTGACCACTTTCAAATGTACATCTCCAGCAAGGGTTTTCCCCTGAGTTTAAGACAGACAAGTCCAATTATTTAACATATCAGTCTGGTTGTTGAAAAATGTTAACATTTCAACATACTCAGTATGTCCCAAACTAAGTTCCTGATCAATAACCCCTGCCCCAAAGTGATTCTCTTGCAGAGCTGCCATCTACGTTAAAGACAATGCTATTCTTCTCTTTGCTCACACTCAACCCTTGGAGTCATCTCTAACTCTTCTTTATGTCATAACTGCATTAAATTCAGAATTTTCTATTGGATCCACCTCCATATGTATCCAGAATCCAATCACTTATCATCACATGCACTGCTGTTTCTCTTATTCAAACCACCATCACCTCTTCTCTAGATTATGACAATAGCTTTTTAACCAGTCTTGCGCTTTTTACCTGGTGAATATATACCTATATCTATCTACATGCATATATAAATAGATAGAGGTGGAGACACATATCTATATGCCTTATCTATATATATTGTACTGAATGATCCTAAGGGAGATCATTGTCTCTTTAGCTCAAAACCCTACAATGGTTTAACATCTCATTCAAAACAGAAGCCAACATCAAGGCACTATATGGTCTGGCCTATAACTTCTCTTACTTCTTATTTTACCATATTTTGCCCCCGTCTCCCCTTTGCTCTTTCTGGCTCCCAACCACACTGGCCTCTCGATGTTTCTGGAACATTCTATGAACTCTCCTGCCCCAAGACTTTTATAATTGCTGATGCCTCTACCTAAAACTCTCTCCCATTAAATATCTTCTCCCTCACTCCCATTGAGTCTTTTCTCAAATGTACCCCACTCATATTTCCTTATTTATGCTGCTCCATATCACTTGTCAGCATTGAATAAGCTATAAATTTTACATATCTGGTGTTTTTTTAAAAATTTTTTTATTGATTTCAGAGAGAGAGAGAGAAATAGAAACATCAATGATGAGAGAGAAACATCGATCAGCTGCCTCCTGCATGCCCTTACTGGGGATTGAGCCGACAACCCAGACATGTGCTCTGACCAGGAAATCAATCCAATGATCTCCTGGTTCAGAGGTCAATGCTCGACCACTGGGCCACACAGGCTGGGCTACATATCTGTATGATAACTGTCTCTCTTTACCAACATGAACATCCATGAGTGGTCTCTTTCTGTTCTGGATTTTCACTGTTGTGACTGCAATGTCAAGAGCAGTCCTTGGCACTCAGTAAAAGCTCAGTGTATATGTTGACAGAGACAGCATACAAGCGCTGATGCAAATGGGTAGTACAACTAGAGGGGTGACCCACAAGATTCCCCTTTGTTCTGTTGAAGGAGGAGAGTCTGCCCCCTTCACCAGGCCTTCCAGGAAGCCAGACATTGCTGAGCATCACTGATTAACCGCAGGACCTGCCAAAGCTCACAGTACAATTTCAGTGGTGGTGGGTTGAGTTTTCAAAAGGTATAGGATTAGGGACATCAAATTCAATGAAAGTTAGTTGGGGGGGAGGGGGAATATAACTGTACAAGGCTTATTTCAGCCATCTGACTAAGACAAGACCCTGTGTTTCCTACAGTGATTCGCAATCTCTGCTGCAGATCGGGTAGGCGCTGAGGCAGATTCCATCACGGGGGACCGTCAGAGAGCACACCAGCTTAAAGGCAGGGGTGCCCAGCACCACACAAAGGGACTCCTATGGCCAATAATAACACGCACGGCGTTGGCTATCCGTGAAACACATCGTTTCCACAAGGATCCCTTAAGGTTTGTCTGTTTAAGGAAAAGAGACCGATTTCTACGAGTCCACTGACAGGGGCTTTAAGGACACAACCTTCCTCCCCAAATCACCACCAGGGCCCACCTGTGGGACCAGTGGGTAGCAAGTGGAAAATAATCACAGCAGCTTTTGTGGAACACAACTTTGCCAGAACGGCAATACAGAAACCACACAGACAGCAGAATCGCATGCATGTGGCTGGAGAAAGGTGCCAGGAATTCACCTGGAGAGCATTCAGGGCCGGAAATGCCCCGAGAATCGGAGGGGCTGCTTACTTTTCAACAGCGTCTCACAAGGACAGGACTTACTTGGCCCTTGTTTCACTCTGAGGAATGTTAACACTAAGCTCATTACGGACAAACCTGGAAACGAAGCTATTATAAAACTACTGTGATGTCAAGCACCATCAGACGTAAACCCCCGGCATGCTCAAGCCGCACATCAGACTAAAACCACCGGGTACCCTCGGATGACCCTCTCACCTTGCAGGAGAAATATGCGGATAACACTCAAGATGACCCAGGGGAGATCCATCCAAAATGAAAATAGAATAAAAACAAAAAGCCAGAAACTGTTCACTTGTCTGAGGTACTAACCTTTTGAAGCACAGGTGTTTGATGATAAATCTAAGTAGGTGGTAAAAACTTAGAAGAAAATGGTACCTACAGGGGCAGGGAGTCCAGTTGGTGAACTGTCAGTTCTATGTAACTTGTAAGGGAACAGGGTTTCCCCCCTGAAGTCCATCGCACTGACCTCCGTTTCCTTCCCCCCGGGCGTTGGCTTCTGCCATTTCGGTGCCATCCACTTCCGACTCGCAGCCTAAATCCAGCGTCCCCTCAGCTGGGCAGGACGACTCCTCTTTCTATATCGTTTTAAAAAATGATTTACGGAGATGTATTAGCAACTGAAAACATTCAGCATACTTTCAGAATCCTAAAGCATTATCACATTTACTTGTCATTTGAAATTGTAACACTGACTTACTGTTTAATGTAAAAGCACACCTTAAAAAAACAACACTGGCCCTAGCTGGTTTGGTTCAGGGGATAGAGCGCCGACCTGTGGACGGAAGGGTCCCAGGTTCAATTCTGGTCAAGGGCACATGCCCAGGTTGGGGGCTTGATCCCCAGTAGGGGGGAAATGGTGTAGGAGGCAGCCAATCCATGATTCTCTCTCATTATTGATGTTTCTATCTCTCCCTCTCCCTTCCTCTCTGAAATCAATAAAAAAATTTTTTAAAAAAGAAAATGTATTTATAAAAACAACAACAACAAAAAACTGGGCAAGGCCCATTGCCACAGCTGAGTTTTTGGATGACCTTTTAAAATCCATACAAAATCCATTCCCCCTTGACATACGTTGTTTTCATTATATTTTTCAGTTCTACATTCTCTCTGATGTTAGGCAATGACTTCACGACTCAGACTTTTAATCAGTAAATGAAACACCCAAGTAGCTACAAAAAGCAACTAAAATAATGCAAGGTTAACCTGTAGTTATTTTCTGAGACACACACACAGTAACAAGAGCTTAATGCTTAGTCGCTGAGAATCTTCGTTTCTTTGCCAGGTGTAACTTTTAACATTCAAAACAAAACCTTCTCACAGGAAATTAATGAACTTCAAAAGTAATCCATCATTTATGAAAGTGGTGACTTCTTTTTAATTTGTAAGAAACAATACACTGCTTTTACTCCACGCAAGGCCCATGGGCACTGGGAGACCACGGGAATTCTGCATCTTAGACGGCGTTTCCCACTCCAGTGGAAAATGGGAATTGCGCTCAAATAACGAAGACTCAGATATCTGCAGCTCTCTCTCTCTTCTTCTCACATAACAAATATGCATTGTGAGTAAACCTGAGTGGAGATCCCTGTTTGTTTTAAAAGCCAAGTAACATTTAAATCAGCAAGTTTTCAAGGAGAATGGAGCAATGTCTTCTTTTTATGAAACACAGGAAGGCATCAGGTGTGCAGCCCTGTCCCCACCGTCGGCCATGAAGTCAGATAGTCTGTGGCAACTGCGATCATCTTGAGCTCTTGGCTGATGATCCATGGCACCCGTCCATGTAGGTTTTTAGGAATCAAGAATGCTAAGAAAGCCACAGCTATTTTCCATTACCATATGTTAGGCTGCAACCACAGATATGTTTTCCTTAAAGAAAAATGTCGTTGTTTATTCTTAATATGAAATCATTTTTAAGACATCTGAAAACATTTAAGAGCCATCGAGGGCGTTCTTCTAACCTTTACCCAAATCTAATTTTCTTTACCTGCCCATATGGGGGGGGGGGAGTAAATGCATGGTAGACAGTAATAACAGACATAATATGCACAACAATGCCACTTACTTTGAGAGCATAGAGGCCTGACTTTCCAGGGATCTTGAAGAAGGTTCCATCCCCTATTCGAGTGCTACTGTGGAGCATTGCATTCAGACAGGCTAATGGAGAAGTTCCACTAGAAAACAAAAGTGCGCGAAAATGAAGCAGTCTGAGGCGCAGCTTCTGTGGCAGAACTGTTCTCTGGTCTCTTAAAAAAAAAAAAAATCCTCTTGCATGCCTTTTAAAAATATCCTCCCAACCCTGAAAACATCTACATTACAATAACAGGCCAGTCCAGTTTGCCAAAGTTAATCAGATGCATCTGTCTTATAGGCTCCAGGCAAGTCTCCTGAATTGAAATTATGCTTTTATTCATAAAGCAACCAACACTATATTTCAAAGAAACCAAAGCCCAAACGTTTATGTGGTGCTATTTTGCAAATAATACCAGGAAGCCTCGGTATTTAAATATGACAGACAACTTGATGGTTGCACTTGAATGATCAAATAAACCCAAGTTCAAGGACAGTTCCGTCCTATAGGTTGAAAAGCAACAAAAGAATAATAAGAAACCCGGGAAGGACTGATTTGAAATTATAAGCATTTAAGTCACTCATGGGATTGCATTTCTCACAAGGCTAAATAAAAATTTATATCTGTGTTTATATCTCTGACACATCTTCAACAATAACATCCTTTTCTCAGATTTGTCACATAAAGACATGTGCGCTTGGGAGTTCTGCCCAGCTAATAATAATGTTCTGTAGGGAAGATGCAAGTGACTCAATTATGAAATCAACAATTTTTTTTTTAAAAAAAGAACTGTAACAGTATTAAACTAGTGATTAAAAATACCGAAGCCCATATGTGCAAACATTACTGAAAAGTACTCATCTACATAGAGAGATGTTTATGAAATGTAAGACACATATGTATTTACTGGGTTAGATTTTAGCGATTTATTTTGTGTTTTGTTTGCAAACCGATATCTTTGCAAACTAGAATTTAGAGCCAGACTTATTACTTTCATTTACTTATGTTCCCATATACATTTTACTCCCTAATATGCTAAAAGACCAATGAATGGTTGAGCCAATATTGATTAGAATCCCTACCCCATCCTATTCACCTCTCAGGTGAAATATTTGGGGACAAGAGGACCTTTAAAATAATAAGGTTTAAATTTTTTTATTTTCTGTGATAGAAACATAATTTTGCATTACTGAATTAAAACTTTCCCCAAAGCCACCATTATCAAATCTCTTACTTAGCATGGAAAGCCACCAATAAAATGAAAGAGCCATATTTGCTGAGTTGCCACAACACACTTAATAGCTAGTCAGCATATACACACATCCTGGTCCTAACGGTTTCTAAGTATTATAATAACAAGAGCATCTTTATCACTTTACACAGCAGCTCTCTGTGCCAACATGTCAATACGATTCCACTGGGCTTGACAGGAAGCGAGAGCCCTCACATAAACGTGGCCGCGGAACAATGCGGCTGCGACGCTGATGTCCACATGGTTAGAATGCTGCGTGTTTATGTAATGTCTTCCCTCGTGAACGTCGGCAAGCTCCCAGCCTCATTATTTTCCTTACAAAAGATTTTCTGCTCGTATTTAAAGTAGGCCAGGCCTACTTTGTAAAGTGAAATACATTCATCTCCCCAGAAATGTCTGCTCATGAATAAATTCCAGATAAATGATGCTATACATGTTATACTGAATACTTCAAAATATATATTTTTTATCATTATTCTCTTCAGGCAAAAGCACGGACTATCGGAAGCCGGGAATTATGATGCCAGATTTGTGGAGTTTTAATTTAGTGAAACTGTCAGAAACACAGATTTCCTGTACAGCCTTGGCAAGAGGATGTTAACGCTACAAGTAAAATAGAATCCAATACAGAAAAATGATACAATGTAGACTTTAAAAAACATAACTTAATAAAATTGTCCTCTTAACATCCACCCTCATGCACATTCTTCCTGATCTTTATTTCTAAGGTCTTAGCACACACAATTCCAAGAGCTCAGATGTAGAATATTAAAGAATAACATGGCGTTGACGATAGCTAAAAAAACACAGAACAAATATAATTTAACATCACTATTAATTTTTTCTAAGGTACAGTAAACAAAAGATAATTGAAGATAAATTGACTATTAAATAGCAGTTTAATGCTATGCTTGTTGCAAACATAAGTGGTAAGCACCCAGTTTCAGATAAATAATAAGCTCTGTTGAGCATAAATATATTATTTAATTATACTGTTTATTAACTCAATAAACTCAAGATTCACTATAGAAATATTTAAAAATATGTAATTCACCATCTCCAAAAGTCTCGATGATTTTTTTTGCTCATATTTAAAGTAGGCCAGGCCTACTTTATAAAGTGAAATATATTCATCTCCTCAGAAATATCTGTTCATGAATAAATTCCAGATAAATGATGCTATGCATGTTATACTGAATACTTCAAAATACTAATACATATATTTTTTATCATTATTCCCTTCAGGCAAAAATACAGATTTTTCCTAAAACAAACATGAAATTTGTTTTATTTCCAAACCCTACAACATTTGCCTTTGAGAAGAATTAGAAAACACTTTACAAAGGCAAACTTGGCAACTCAAATCACTGGGTGCTTGGTCACTTAGTCTTATGCATGTCAGCTGCAATTCTTTACAGAAAAGTAAACCTTATATGATGTTTCGTTTAAAACAGTAAAACGTTAGCATATATGTGCAGAATTTACATAAAATAGTGCATTTTAAAAGTCTTTCAGACCATTTACTTATAGCTGTTCTTCTCAACAATTCCATAAAGCCTAGGAAATCGGGACTGCTTTTCCTGGAAATGAATCTTAACTCCAATTGAATAGGAATAAATAAAAGTATTATTTATATATTTTTATATTCACAATAAAAAAACACACAGAGCTAGCAAGCATGCCTTGGCCTACTTTAAGAAAAAAAATATACATATACATAACAGATATATATGTATATGTATGTATATATATATATACACACACACACATACACACACATATATATCACAATGATTTACTGTGGGTATAAAAGATGTGTTATATGTGTTAAAAGTCTAGCATGAACACGTTCTATGTGACATTTCCTATTTTTAATTAAAACCTTTTATTCACCCTAAATGTAAGGTTTAATAACCTCAGTCAGAATTTAAAAGTTAAAGATGCTGTAACATATAGGTGTGTGTGCATATGAAATAATAAAACCAATAATTTAACCAAAAAAAAATCTCTGAAATTTCAAAAGTTACTTACTTTCTAAAAAGATGAATTGGAAGAATCATCCCGATTTATGAACGGAAAACAAGGGGAAAAGAAGAAGAAAAAAAAAACGTTAGTTTTCTAACTTAAAATGCAGCTTTGCATCTTATCATTTCAGTAATGGAACAATGTATAAGAAACACACCAACTCAGATCGGGCTGCTGTCGGGAGGGGAATACCGAGGGGCTGGGGTCAAAGGTGGCTCTTGCTTTCTTCCCTAACACTTCTGGAACATTTTCATTTTGTCCACAGTGCACGGGCATTTCCCCACAGGAATATAATTAGAAATAAGTGAGTAAGAGAGCATTTGTCTCTGATGCTTCTTTTTCTGCCACTGCCCATACTTGGGCTCTTCCCTGTGCACCTGCCAGGGGGGACATACAGCTCACTCTCCGTGTTTGTTTTTCTCCATCGACTGTAGCATGTGGAGCCTTCTGGTTTGTTTTCATTTCCCGCAACCCCTGAAGCAGAACGGGGGTGGAATTTGGAGGCAGGGGAGCAGGCATAATTTAAACTGTCTAGACATCAAAGAACCCCCAGAGATGCTTGGCAGAGACCCGTGCTGTGTGAAATACTGAAAAACCATTGCTTTATTACATCGAATTGATGACGGAGCACATAAAATTTTACTAATAGTGCACACTTAGTAAAGGGAATGAATGGCTAATCTATTTCACTAATTTTAAGAACGAGGAAGAATACCTGGGAAATGAAATTGGAGGAATATTTGCAGACATAACAAAAAAAATCATGATTGTGACCTTCCTTCCCTTTGTCTATGAAATAATAATGCTTTCAAGCAGTATTTAAATAACACAAATCTTAAGTTACTTTATTTTATTAAGTATCTCAATAAAAATTTCAGATGAAAACTGTTCCCTGAAAACATTTTTAAATCTAATCCTGAACAAGGTAAGTCTAAAAATTCAACAAATTCAAGAAACTTATTAAGAAGCATTATTAGACAGTTACTGTACTAAGTGCTACTAATATAAATTAATAGATACAAGTATATGCTCACTCTCCTTTCATAAAATTAATAATAGGTCATTTCAAGTATTTTCAGTGTTGATAGCTTAGAGAAAGTACCTTAATTATATTTTAAGAGGAAATTATGTAGGGCTCTGGGGTGCAAGTAATGTTTTATTTAGTTCTTACTACAGATGTGTTCACTATGTGAAATTAAATTACGATTTGTGCATTTAACTTTATGTTAGACTTCACACACACAAATTTTAATGTTGTAAAAGGAATAATCAACTTGGATTATCTTTTCATTTACATATTTAATAGGCATGTCATTACTAGTGGAGGAAATTAAACTATTTCTACCAATAAATGTGGAAGACTCCTAAATGCATATATGCACAGTGTACATCACTTGATAAATCATTGAAAACAACCCTAGAAAGTCAAGGCCAAACTACCTTCTTACTCTTGATAGAAATTACTGCTAGTCTGGAACTCCCTAAAATTACTGAAAATAAAAACTTAAAGGCTACAATCCTTTATATACGTTACATGAATAATCCTAGCACATAAAATGTTAACCCAAAAATGACCTCTAAAAAGGTCACTAATAAGAGTTTTTAATAAGCACTGAAATATAAGGATTAACAAAAATTAAAGTTTAAAAACATAAAAGTAGATAGGAATAACCAATTAATTAAAGAGATAGGTCATATTTTAAAGGAAGATATTTTGCCCATTTCTATGTTAAGAATATAAACATGATTTTCAATATTCTACACATCTCTAATGTAAAGTTATAAATGTAGTCCCAGTATTTTTCGAGTTGGATATATGGAGGCAAGAAATAATTACCCAATGACATAAGTTGTACAAGTCTTAAATTTAGTGAAACAATTACAGACTCCAAGCCTAAGCAATATATCTCTGATTGGCTTGAACAATTATTCTAAGAAGATATTTTTCTTGAATATAAAGACATTTGAACTTAGACCTTTTATTCACTTTACTGACATTACAAGCTACCACTAGATCAATGGCAGTGATTAGTACAGCCTTAGTCACTAAATTGACCTTTCGTTTTAGGAGACAACAATTCCTAAACAGTAATACAAGGACAAAAGTTTGGTTAGTATTAATTTAGAATAGCATCTACAAGGAAATTAAGAAATAGCCCTATAAAAGTATAAATTAAAACATATAGTCTAAATTATAATTTTAAAGACCTCCAACTACAATATGTGCTCTTTAAAAATATAGTCTTTCACATATGAATAAAATTGAACATAACTTATTCAGTAAAGGCAGAGAGAAGAAAATAAAAATAATATATACATATATATATAATTATAGCTACCATTTATTCAGTATCTCTAATGTGACTGAGCTTTTACAACTACCATCAATATTCCTTATAGCCACCAAAAAAACATAAGCATGATTCCCATCCAGTTTGCAGGTGTAACAGCGGCTGAGAGGTTGAGAATCTTACTGGAGTCCAATAACAACTAACTGGAACAGCTAAAACTCAGATTCTACTCCGATTCCAAAGCAAATGCCCTTCCCACTATCCCACGTTCTCTCTCCACAGATCCACAGAGTTGCCTTCCCCACCTAAGGAGCCTTGGACACTTATATATATACATATACATATACATATACATATACATATACATATACATATACACACATACATATATGTATATATGTATACGTACATACATACACACACACACACACACACACACACACACACACACATACACACACATATTTAGTTCTTGAAGGAAAGATGTAAAGGAAAGCCAGATGCTGGCGAAAGGTCAGGTGGTTGGCTCCATCCTCGCTCAGTGATGCCTACAGCAATGACTCCCCCAGGATAAATGTCAGGTACCCTAAAGAAAGCACGAGGCTGCAGCGATCCCCACTGTGGGCTCTCTCCTTCAGGTGAGGCTTCCTCTGGAAACTAAGGAAGAAAGGATTCTGAGAGGCTGAGGTACAGAACTGAGATTCCCTAATCGCATGAGATGCCTCCTTGTAGAACTGAGTCATTAGAAAATAACACTATCCACTAAATGGGTAATCTTTTATTAAGCACATTATATACGTCAAGCTAGTGTTGAAACAAACTGGCCCTCTGACAGGGGCTTGGCACGTGAAAGAAACGCAGGCTGAGCTGAGCTGAACTCTCTGAACACACACGAGGTGACAAGGGATGCAGGGAAGGGAGCCTGGGGGCAGGTGGCACAACAAGAAGCAGCCATCTGGAATTCAAATGTTGTCCCCGGCTTATCCCGAGGAGACGACTGGGATGGGACCGTGCGCACATTTCTAACGTCGACTCCAGAGGCAGCCAGCCCACGGCCATCGCTGGCTCCTCGGGACTCTAGGCCAGTGGTCAGCAAACCGCGGCTCGCGAGCCACATGTGGCTATTTGGCCCCTTGAGTTTTTAGCAAAGGCCAGCTTAGGAGGACCCTAATTAAGTTAATAACAATGTACCTACCTATATAGTTTAAGTTTAAAAATTTTGGGCTCTCAAAAGAAATTTCAATCGTTGTACTGTTGATATTTGGCTCTGTTGACTAAGGAGTTTGCCGACCACTGCTCTAGGCTACGTTCTCCCCGCTGCAGTAGCAAAGATAATACTTTCAATTAGGAGTAAATATGTGTCTTCCAAAACACAATTCTGAATTTCATGTATTACGGAAGAGGTCTTGTACTTATATTTGGTATGATCAATTAGTTTCATATAAAAATGTACATTTCTACGTCCTACTTGTAGCGACCAGGACTCTCCCATCTTGTGAGCTATGGCTAATCCTGCAGTATTTCCAAATGTGTTCTATGGGATGTTAGTCCCACATGATGCCCCCCCAAAATTACCAAATGAGTTTTGGAGAAGCAGCATGCTGCATCCTTTCCTTGCAAACTCACCAAAACACTAAAAATATAGACTAATGTTTCTGAGAAACCCTGCTTAACTCAAGAAACATGCATAACTCCGTGTTTCCTAAGCATATTTAATAAAAAATTCCCCATCAAAATATTTGACAACATCCCCTATTACGGTATGCCTAGAAATATACCTGGGGAAATGCTATGCTATATTTATGATTAGGATCATTAGGAAAAAGTGCCTAGTAGTTATACTCCCAGGAGTGTTTAATTTTATCAGCCAAATGTTTTTAAAACTTAAATAAACAAAATATCTGTTTCTCTGTGAAAAAAAAAATAATGCCGTGTGGTGATTATTTTTCCCTGTGTAAATTCGTAAAACTGAAAATCATGTCCAGGAACTTTAAATAGCATTGAAAATGTTATAAGCAGTATCCACATGTAATTGAAAGCACTGTATATTTGCAATATTGTATTACCAACATAAAAACCACCCCAGCCCTCGACCCCCCAGGGGAGACCTGCCTCCTGAGTCCCTATTCCTCTCATCAGTGACGGCCACCATCCTCAGCATCCTAGGGCTGAAGCATTTCCCACACGCCCAATTATTCTGCCTCAACAAAGTTGCTCTTCTGTAGGGAGCGGCTATAGGGTTAAGCCTGGGACTGACCTGTTGGCAAAGCCACAAATGAGTCCCAGATTAGAGGGCTCTTAGCCTAATTAAGCTTGACCTTATGACCTCCCTAGATCCTTCCTGAGTATCTAATGGGCTGTGGGAGGTGCAGCAAGTGCTGCCAAAACAAATGAAACTCACAAGAACATTATAACTATGGTGACCACTACCTTGTTTACCTCTGGCTATAAAATAAAGCATCAGCTTGCCGTCTGGATCTCTCTCTGTGTGTGGCCTCAGCCAGGCACAGGAGATCAACCAAGCCCCAGCTGTATTCTCTTTGTCTTTGTCTGTCTTTTCTTTAATTCTTCGCTGCCCCCCTCCCCCCTCAGGCTCACTAAACCCTTGGCTATGCTGGCCCAGCACAATCTTCAATTTACATATCCTCTTCCTCCAAAAATCTTTACATCACAAAGACAGTTCTAGAAGCCCCGTCAGGCTAACTCTGCCTTCATAGCTCCCAGCCCCAATTCAGCCCATCCATCGGTACCAAAGCAATGTTCCTATTAAAAACAAATAATAAACAAAAGCAAAAACAAAACTACACCCCCCCCCCCAAAAAAAAAATACTGCTCAGGCTCTTCTGGCCACGCCATACTCTGGGTTTTTATTAAAATAACTTTATTTATTTGACTTTATTTATTTAATCGGTGGTTTTCACTGTCCATGAAACAAAGGAAGCACGAACTCCTCCGCTGGCATTGGGGCCCCAGCATTACAGTGCACCTGGCACCTCGCTCATCTTCATCTTCCCCAGCTCTCCGATTCCTCTCCCACTCTCAGACTGTTCTCCCAGGATCCGAACCTTGTGCCTCCATGGTTTCCCATCTCTGTTTTGGCTCATGGGAAATGGTCCGCCAGGAAATGCATGCCACTCCCACTTCCGTTTACTACTCAGAATAAACGTCTTAACTGCCCCCTGGATGGTGACACCTTTAGTCACAGCCCTGTATTGCAGTCTCAACACTGTGCCTCTCTTTCCTGGCTTCTTTTCATCCACAGTTTTTACACTCCTAACCTTCCTGCCCTTGAGACTTCCAACAAGTTTGGGAACGCCACAGGGGTTAGGCATACATTGATTTATCTTTGTAGTATCTGACAGGCAATCTCAATCTACTCAAAAGGTGTCGGCTGAAGTGAATTTAAACACTGTTATAAAAATTGCTACAATCATGGATTTGTGGGCATCCAGCTCCCTCAATGAATATCATCTATATCCTATTTAAACTCCTGACTACAATCATGCGTGCCAATCACCCTGCAGAGGACACAGGCTACGAGACTGATGTTTGCACGCCCTGCATTCCATCCCATTAGGGACTTTCCTTCCTCAGTGGCGATTCCAGGGCAGCCATCCACGAACTGGCCCTGATTTCCCAGCAGGAAGGCTAGCAAGCTTGAGCTATCCCCCGCAGTGGGAGTGGGGGTATCTTTGGGGAACTGATGGAGAAATAAAGGGAAAGGGAACACATTATTTTCAGTAGAAACATAAGCTGGAAAAGTCCAAAAAAAAAAAAAAAAAAGGCTGGTGCCGACCTCTGCCTCCAGGAGGAATGACTGCTGAGAACAAAACTAACCAAGGGAAAGCAGAGCGACACGAGGAAAGAGGGGGAAACGGTCATTACTTGAACTCTGCATTATCTAGTCACATTGAAGACCACCCTACTGGCTGTCCAAGGTAACTAAACCTGTAAGTCCTTTGCTTATTTTAGTTTTGACACTTGACTACGTGATTTATGCACACTGACCTCATTTTTCTAGGCCTCCATGTTCTCATCTGTCCAATGAGTTTAAAACAGGTATGCTCGAAAGCTCTACTGGCCCCTTTCTGGCTAAGAGTCGAAGGGCAATTAATAATGGTTTGACTATTGGCTTGCTCATCCCAGCCACGCTGCCTGCCTTGATACTTCTCTGTTCTCCTCTCTTCCCACTTATTTGTCAGGTCCCCATGCCTTCTAATAACCCCTCTAGTACACAAGGATCATCTCCGAACCTCTGCAACACCACAGCCTGCCCTACGATCGTAGAATTTAGTCCTGTGCCGGCTAATACTGTACGCCTGGGTGGCAACCAGCTCCCGAGGACTCCAACCTCCTTAAGAGTCTCTGTGACCCCCTCAGAGGCCCTGCCAGCCTCGGACTCTCAGAAAACACGCAGGGCTGTCGATAAGCTAATGTTTCACCATTTACAGAACAGGACAAAACTGGAAGCTTGGCAGTACCAACTACTGGTTGAGAATGTCCAGAAATAGAACCAAGGAATACTCCAGTGAGAATGTCAATTGACACAACCAATTTGGAAAGACATCTGGCAATATCTATGGGGGGAAAAAGTGTGCATGCTCTGTGGATCAGCAATTCCACTTTTTGCTATGGACTCTAGAAAAACTAACACCCACAGAGACACTATTAGTATGTTTTAGGGAAGCAAGAACTGTCAATAAACTAAATGTTCATCAACAGTTATAGCTCTATAATATACTTTTCCCTGTACATTCACAGCGAAACTCTACAGTTCTGAACTATGCTAGTATACTGCACATCTATGACACTCGTTGCCCCTGAGGAAAGAAGTAAATCAAAGAAACTTCAGCTTTTTCTGCTACACGTTATTTAAAAGAAATTCAAAGCAACTCTGACAACATGTCCACAACTGCTGATTTCAGCTGGTGGTCGGTCTATGCTATGTTACTGAAAACTTTCCAACCCTAAACTAAAACTGTGGATGCTTTTCTTCTTTTATCCACAATTTGGCTTCTCTCTACTCCAGCGATTTTCAACCGATGTGCCGCAAGAAAACTTAAAACGTGTAATACCTGCCTATTTAGGCAGGGGCGCGGACCCCTTTTCCCTTATATCGTCAAATAACAAAATGACAACAGCCAACACGACAACAGCCAACACATCAACAGCCATCGGTGTGAATGAATCAAAATTATACCTAGTGTTTGTCAGGTTGGCAAACAATGTATATTTTGGTGTGCCACAGAAGTCTGGTAATTAGTTTATGTCTGCCACGAGATGGAAAAGGTTGAAATCGCTGCTCTATAACCTATCAGATTCGTCCCTTGTTTCAAGAGAT
Source organism: Cnephaeus nilssonii (assembly GCF_951640355.1). Lineage (NCBI taxonomy): Eukaryota > Metazoa > Chordata > Mammalia > Chiroptera > Vespertilionidae > Cnephaeus > Cnephaeus nilssonii. The sequence continues at coordinate 88,031,014 of NC_137082.1, forward strand.
GTTCATGTATAGACATTTTTACGCAAGCAAATAAATACCTACATGGAAATTACATACAGAGTGCACAGGTACATCATACGGAGTTCAAAGTCCCTCTCAACTCCCCCGGACCGCGCCCACTGCTTCGGAAGTAATGGCCATTGAAGATTTATCATGTTTCCTCTAGGGCTGTTCCTAGTTTGCATTTGTATATGCATGCATTCAACTCTATGATTTGGTATTTTACATTTATTCTCAGGAAAATGACTGATTTGAGCTTATTAAATTCCAAAAGTTAGAAAACTGCATGGGAAAATGTTTCTGGGATTTAAAAAGGGGGGGGAAAAAGAACCCTATGAAGGATTTCATTATAACAATGGCTATGATTATTTTAGAAGTCAGAATAAATCTCCGTATTCATAGGTAGTAATAACCGTTAAGTAGAAAATTACCTATATCTTGCCGGCAGGAACCTTCTTGTAAATATGGTTTTTCTTTTAATGTAAGAACATTATGAAACATCTGTCAATTGAAGAATAGATGGGAAAAATCGCTCAAGGTCCCACTCCTTAAAGCACCCCTGAGCATTTTATAAAATTTCCCCTAGCCTATTTTTCTGATGTGTTTCTATTTTAAAGTTATCCTTTATCTACACATTGAGTTACAATAGTCTTTTTTTATATTATACCCTTTCCACACTACTATGAAACCATCAAAAATATTTCAAATGGTTAAAAATATTTATCAACTCGTTTCAAGTGAGCAGTTTTCAATTTGGCTGTATATTAGAACTTTCAGGGAAATTCTTTTAAATGCAAGTTTGAGGCAACTCTAAACTTATTAAATAAAAATCTTTGGCTGTGGAACTGGCATCAGCATTTTCTCATACAGTTCCAAGTGATTCTAATATGCAGCCACATTTGAGAACCACTGATACCACCAGTGAACATGTAAATTATGTCCTTTATTTGTATGTGAAATAGCATTGACAGGACGATCAAAGTGCACATAATACTTTTTTCTTATATCCCAGAATACTTTAAGATATGCTTGCCGAAGTGGCGTTATCAATTCAGGCATCCTAAGTTATGTCATGACCTTTTGCAAGTAGTGCCAAGTGGCTTTTTGAATGAGGTGTTTCGGTTTACCTTCTCACCAGTAGTGTATAAGCAAGAAACACCCTTTAGAGTCAGGGTGAAGTGCACGGACTGATTAACGTATTCGATACATTAAAAAACACCCTCCAATGGTGACTTTACCTTGCAGTTCTATGACTGTTGGTAAGATCAAATGCTTATTCACATACTTGTCGATTCCTTCGTTTTATGGATGGGAGCTCCTCTGCTCATATCCTTCGACCACAATGCTCTAAGCTCATTATTTTTTTTTCTTATTGTTTTTATAATCTCTGCATATAATCCCTCTAGAAGGTTAACGGAAGATATTCTCCCATGTCTCTTAGGTTGTGGGTTCCCTCTGCAGACACATAAAACTTCATGTAGTCAATTATGCCCATCTTTCCTTTGTAATTTATTTTACAGCGTCTAACTCTGAGGAGTCAAGTCTCTAAGGTGGACTGAAATGTTAGATTTGAATTTTTATAATTGCTCCCCAATGGTCTGACTTTTCATGTCAAAATCTCCCATCTTGTCTGCATCTTCCTTAAAATTTCCCATCACATCTGTGTCTTCCTTAATATAAACACAACGAGCACATCACACGTCCAGTAAACATTTATCATGTTTAATGGCCTCCTCTGGCCCGCAGCGAGGAGCAGCGTTCCCTTGTCCGCTCCTGCTTTTCTGATTCGTCCTCCCACCCCTTTCTGCAAAAGACTCTGGCCCTGCTCACTGGAAATTCCTTGATCAGCAGAATGTCAACAGAAGTCAGCTCAGCGTTCTGCTGGCTCTGGGAAAATTTTTACCTTTAAATGTTTGATAAAGGAAATGTCTAAAATTAACTTCACCAACTGAAGCTGTTAAGATGGGCATGCATACCACGGGACAAATGTCAATTTAATGCAGCTTTCTTCTCTCCTTGTTCTTTCTCCTCTTCCCTTGCTCAGTGGTAGGCGTCTCCTCTGATTAGAAGTGCTACCATATAAAGATATTTAATGAACATCCCTCCTCACCCTAAAACACGAGTTTCGTGAAATTCAAGTATCATAGTTACTTGGGATGGCACGGTATGCAGCCACAACAGTCTGGTAGAATTACAAAGGAAAAACAAACTTTGCAAAAGGCCTACTTGCTAGGTAGGATCCTTTGTGAAAACAATATACTTTGAGGAAGGAAACACAAACACGAAGACAGGTGAATGAAGGATGTTCCCCTTCCCCAAACTGGCATACACCTAAGGGTCAGGCAGGAGGCCTGAGAGAAATTTATACACCTAGTTCTTGTTTTCATTTCACCCTCCGGGGCCCAGGATTCAGGAGAGACACAAGTTGGGAGCAGGAACTGCAGAAATGCTGATGTTTGCTACAAGACTTATTAACACTCTTCCAAACAGAATAAAACAGTAAAATAAAGGTAAGAATAGCTAGGATGGACGCAAACGTAAAGAGAGAAGAACTAATATGGCATCAGGCTAATGGTTTTGGAAATCTATAAAATTAGACACACATACATATTAATAAATTCCAAAAGTAATGCCACTAATATGTTATATATGTATTACCTTTGATTTACAGAAATAAACATCTTCCTTAGGAAAAAAATGTGCATTTTGAAGACCCACATGTATCTTTAGACCAAACGAGATTTCCTGTACATTATTTTATAGCAATACCAATGTTCCAACAGGCACACAGAGACCCTTCAGACAACAGCTCCAATAAAAAAAAAGGGGGGGGGGGAGGACAATATGTAAATGTAATCGGGGCAGAAAGGAAAAGAATTTGTGAGCCAAGGTAATAAGTCAAGAAACATTTTTTAAAAACTGAAGCCCTATTTAATCAACTAACTATATGGTAACTGATTAAACAGTTGCTAAAATTATAGAGAACTATCTATTTTTATGTAACAATAAGAGAACTGTTTTTCATTTTTTTAATGTTTAAAAAACGCAAAACGTGGAATATCATGGCTTCTGGCCATTTGGCAAACGTCTTATTTAAATGAGAACAATTCCAATCCACTCATTTGACCTAAATGAATATTCTCGAGGTTTTAAAGCTTCCAGGAAATAGTTCCTCGATGCACCTGCCACCTAATTCCATGAAATCGATATCGCACTTAAGCTAAGTCAGGAAATCTTAGGTGATGAATTAAACTAGGACTGTGGCTTCATGAGCTGCTAGCAGATAAAAGATAGCAGTGAAGCTGAAAATCATTACAGTTAAATAGGTTTACCTCTTTGGGGAGGGGTGTTTTCTAAGGTACCGTTAGCACAATGAATAGCAGCATATCATGTGAGGATAACAATAACCACTTTAACATGTGATCTAGTACCTTGCTATTCCTGGGTGTCAGTTTATCAGCAATGAAACAACATTCTTTCTGGCTGTGCCTGAAATGAACCTACTGTGATTGTGGGAGACAGCTGTCCATCAATAGAAAAGGAAAGCTGATAAGATCGATTCAAACTTCATTCAAAGAGAAAAAACACAAGTATTTGCTGAAATCCAGATATGTTACTATGTAAGCAGAACACAAAAATCCACCCTATTCTCAGTTCCCAGCACCGTGTTATATAGCAGGGGTGGGGAACGTCCAGCCTGCAGGCCATATACGGTCCGAGAAATCATTTGGTCTGGCCTTGCCAAGGCACCTGCAGGCGGGACTTGAAATCCAATATATCTAGGCGTTTTCATAAGCAGCATGCGTTTATATGAGGTGAACTGTATGAAGCAAATCTATCTAATAAAAGAGTAATATGCAAATTGACCATCACTCCAACACACAAGATGGCTGCCCCCATGTAGTCAAAGATGGCTGCCCCCATGTGGACACAAGATGGCCACCACAAGATGGCCAGCAGGGGAGGGCAGTTGGGAGGGCCAGGCCTGCAAGGGAGGGCAGTTGGGGGTGATCAAGCCTGCAGGGGATGGCAGTTAGGGGTGACCAGACCAGCAGAGGAGGGAAGTTGGGGGCGACCGGGCCTGCAGGGAAGGGCAGTTGGGGGGGACCCAGGCCTTCAGGGGAGGGCAGTTGGGGGGGACCAGGCCTGCAGGGGAGGGCAGTTAGGGGTGACCAGACCTACAGGGGAGGGCAGTTAGGGGCAAACAGGCTGGCAGGGGAGCAGTTAGGCATCAATCAGGCTGGCAAGGGAGTGGTTAGGGGGTGATCAGGCTGGCAGGCAGAAGCGGTTAGGGGCAATTAGGAAGGCAGGCAGGGAGCAGTTGGGAGCCAGCAGTCCTGGATTGTGAGAGGGATGTCCGACTGCCCGTTTAGGCCCGATCCTATCTGGGCCTAAATGAGCAGATAGGATCTGGCCTAAATGGGCAGTCGGACATCCCTCAAGGTGTCCCAGATTGGAGAGGGTGCAGGCTGGGCTGAGGGACACCCCCACCCCCCGTGCATGAATGTCATGCACCGGACCTCTAGTAATGTTATAAATGTCCAAATGGGCCTTGGCAGAAAAAAGTTCCCCGCCCCTGTTATACATGAAAGGCAGAGGTAAGCTGAGGTTCCACAGAGAAAGGTTTCACAGACATAGACGTATGTTTTTAAAAGCTTTCCTAAACAGAAGACCCCTGGTATTTGTCTTCAAATGCTACCTCTCCCCCAATAATTACTAACTACCTGATTGACTTCCATATACTGATCCTTATAGTTGCTTAGGATTCAAATGTGGGGTATCATGACTTTATCTTCAACACAGAGAATGAACAAAGAGATACAATCGGAAATTTTAAACCCGTTCAGTCCCTTTCATGATAAATTTTTGGTGATCCTAAAATTGTTCCTTTTGTCACTTGGCTTGATAAACTGAGTTTTAAGAAACCTCGGGAAATTTTCAAAACAAACATATGCTAGGATAGCCTCTTCCTGTGTCTCTCATTTCCTCCTTGGTTTGTTCATGCCTTCTAATCGGCATTCTGAATTTTCTTCTATTTTTCCCCCCTTTGGGACACCCCATACTTCAACTCTAACATTTTCCTGTTGTCTAACATTTGACAGTGATAGAAAGACAGAGCTTTGGAATCAGCCAGACCCCGGCTCCAATATCAGATCTTCTCCTTATACTAAAGCTGTGTGATAGTAACAAGATACCTCGCGTCTCTTAGCATCCATTTCCTCATCTGTGGAATGAAGAAACAACACCCACTTCTTAATGTTACTGTGTGGATTAAATATTCTTAAAAAAAAAAAAAAACAGAAACTGCTTGGCTCAGTGCCTGACGCTGACCAGTTACTGCAGAAATGTTCATTTCCTGCCCTTCTGCCAAAATGACATTCAATGGACAGGCCTAAAGATATTTACAGACACATACATCTATGTTTCTTTGTTCCCGTGATTTACCTGTATTCTACCCCTGGACCTAATAAACTTCCTCTGTGTTCAACACACATCAAGCTTTCCATTACCCTCCAGGAAAATAACTAGAATAATGTTACATAAATAAATAACAGCCAAAGGAGGCATCGCGTTGCTAAGGGGACATGTTCAAAATTGAAGGCACTCTAGCATATTCTCTGTAAAATCTTAAAATGCCTGAGCAGTTTAAAGAGAAGGAGAGGCAGTAAAAGGCCTTCACGGTGCAACCCAGTGGGATTCTTAGTAAAACGGGGCTGGAATAACCAAGTCCTCCCTGTGATGATAAAGCAAAACATTCTCTGGGGAAAGTCGCTCATCACCCTCGAGAATATTTATTTCTGGAGGCAAGGCTGCTTTGCTTAAAGGGGCCCCAAGCAAAAGGGTGGGAAGCAGACACGACTTCAGCAAGAAAGACCGTGGAGATGCAGGCAGCATCCACAGAGAAGAAGGCTAGGAAGGAAAACAAGACATTTCTATCTCACACTGGGACAGGACTTTCACGTGTAAATAAATGTGTAGTCAAAATATGGCCACAGTTTACACAGACTGTAATTCAGACAGAGAAGTGAGCCAGCACACCAAGGCCTCCCAAATGTTCCCTTTCCAACAAATCACACCCTCTCTGTTCTGATTCCAGTCTGCCCTGTCACACGGATGAAAGAGAAAGGACGCCTGTGAGCGACATCGGCCTGGGCATCACCCTGATCACCTTCTACCCGGTCATTCAGATCACACCGCCTGGCCTTCAGGGTCCGGCTGAGTTCTCAAACCCACTGAGCAGGAGCAGGGGGGATGAGTGACAAGCTGTGTGGGGTTCCATACAGGGAGACCCCTGCATGTCCGTTTTCGCCCGACGTCCCTAGCTGGTACCTACCCGGAAGGAAGGAATGGAACCAGGCCAATGCAATCCCAGCCACGCCTGCTAGTTTTCAAGCATTCGGTTCAGCATCACCTCCTGACCAACACGAAAGCAGCTGAGGCTCTACTATAATCATCATGGAAAGGTGTCCCAAATCCTTCATTCGAGGAAGATCCTTCATACACACCAACGCAGTCTCCAAGCCATGCCGGGGTCTGAAACCAGACTGGAAAATATTACATATGTGTATATATAGTCACACTCCACACACCACTCTTCTGCTATGTCATACTTATTTACAGCTGCGTAACCCGTCCTGTGTGCATAGAAACATAGTGCCTTCTCGGGGTGAGAATAGGACAGTCAAGGGAAGCTCCTCTCCACAGTAGGAGGCACACTGAAAGCACAGGGAGGCGCGGAGCTGCCTGGGGAGGTAGTTGAGGCGGTCCCAAATGGAACATACTGTGTCCTGAAGGGAAGAGAGAAAACACAGTGTTGGTTTCCAAGGCTCATCTTCGGCACGTGGGACGCAGGGTCTAACTACTCCCATGGGATTTAAAGAGAAAAAAGAAAACCCTGGGGGTTGGGGGAAGGCAAATGCCAGGTTAACCCTTGAAGCCCTGCTGGATTGCCGAGCGTGCCTTTTCCTGGAGCCCACTGTGCCACACCACGCTCAGATTTCCTAGCAAACACGACTGCGTATCAGACTCTGCTGCCCACGGAGCTCCAGGCCCACAGCCCTCGCTCATCATGCAGTCAGGGCCGGGGACCTTTGAATGAATAACAACGGCAAGTGGTAGGAATAATAATAATAATAAAAAATGACCAATGGAGCCCCAAGAAGTATTATCTGTTAAAGGGCAAGAACAAATGAACTTAAAATATATCCATTTTCCTTCTAACAAATAGGCTTTTCAGAGACAAGGTGATAGACGTTTTATAGAGTTTTCAGAGTTGAACTAGAGAATTCACTCTTTTTACCTTCTTGAGGCCTTTATTACAAGATTAAAGACGTTACATTTCCTTTTTGATGTCCCCTTTCTCCTAAACTAATACAATACTACAAAAAAAGGGAAACTTTCAACCCCAGCACAGAATTTTTACTAAGGTTCTGTATTTCCAGAATGTGGCTAAAATAACATGAAATGGGTTACATCACTACAGCATTATTTTCTGTGTTCTTAGCCCAAATGTTTATTTGCTTCAAGTAATGGCTATCTCTAAGACTGCTTGTCATCTGTAATTCCACTTAAGGTTAACATAATTCTGTCGTCTAGTCTCCATTTCTCTTGCTCTACTGGCCAGACTCCTCCAATTCTTGTCGGTTATACTCAGTCTGTAATAAAATAAGAGCCTGGTAATGTCGCCTGGTGCATGGCTCCTCTACACACCCCGTATATGCTATGGCTTCTAAGTCAATTATTCCACAGATGCCAAATATCCAAAAGCCTTTTAGACAGATTTGGACCTGCGATTTCTACTAAATATAATACTCACTATGTTTTTCTGGACATTCTCCACTAACTTCATTGCAGCACATAAAATATGACCCATCTCCCATAAGGAAAATGCAAAGAATGAATAGATCACCTAAGCTAAGGACTCAGAAAATATTATACTTAAAGGAATAGATCACCCAGTAGCTTAGCTTAAACTTACAGTCCACTGGATGCTTAGTGATATACAATGTGCTTCCTTCTTAAGTTTTATGTCCTCATGTTTGACATATTGACCCTCTATGGCATAACCTAAGGGTCTGACTAAGGACAGTAATATAAGGGTCTCCTCAAACCATCCCTAATGCAGATGTTGGCTAAAGATGTTTGTAATTAATATATGTCCAACTGAATAAACATTTACCGAGAGTCTGCTATGATCTAGGAACTATACAGTGTATACAAACATGAGTATGATATGTCACTCACTATTTTGGAATTCAGAGTTAAGACATATAAACCAAAAGAACTATGATAAAGAAACGGTGAAAACGTCCCTTGGAATATGAAAGAAGGAACCAGATTTACACCTGGAAATTGTGGGGAAACTTTCCCAGGGGACATGACAATCTGCATTTAAATGATAGAGATATTAAATGGGGGCAGTGATGGTAATACCCCACAGACACGAAGACATTTGCATAAATGTAATTTATAAGAATCTTGGAAATCAGATCACTACTCAAAAGTAAAATATATTCTAACCTACATTTAGTTTAATAGACAGCAAAACTAGTTCAGTATGATGGAAAACTCCTAGTATACTGTGAACACACAATAAATGTTACACAAGCCAAAACTGTGAGAACCTTCTTGACAGAGCACACAAATAGGGACATAAATTTTCCAAGTAATTAACCGTTACCTACACATTGAAATATAGCCTCCTCGGAGAGAGCAAAGTGATTTTGTTCAATACAGTCTATCCTCCAAAAATTCATTCTGTGTATGTGAAGCTTCATAATCAAATTTCAGACAAAATTTGGATGATAGTAAAACTACGCAGGACTCTGAAACACATCTTTTTCCCAAAAAAACATACCAATTAGGTAATCAGCAGGAGGTATTGTCAGGATACTACAAGTTAACACATCCAAGTCTGGAAGACGAGAAAGCCAAGGAAATACTGCATCAATAGTGGACATTCAAAAGGCTAAAGGTGGCCCAAGCATGAGCGCTAGCTGGGGAAATACACCTTCTGAGTTACAATTAAGGTCCTCCCCAAAGCATCGCACTCAATGGAAAATAACTTACTCACTGGTATACTGCAAATCAGGAAAGTACCTGACACTAGAGTCCCAACATTAGTCCTTAGCAGATATCTTATTAAAAACAACTTGGGCTCTGATTCATCAAGTAACCATGGTTTTAAATCTTATCACTGAATCTGAGCCAAGAATAAAAACTAACTAGGATCCCTTTTTCAACGTCTCAGGAAATCCTATATAATAAAAGGCTAATATGCAAATTGACTGAATGGAGGAACGACCAGTCACTATGATGCTGTCCTGGCCACTAGGGGGCCAATGCTCAATGCAGGAGCTGACTCCTGGTGGTCAGTGTGGTCTCACAAGGGGCAGCCAGAAGCCGGGCTCACGGCTGGTGAGAGCAGCTGCGGTGACAGGAGCCTTTCCTGCCTCCACAGTAGCGCTAAGAATGTCCAACTGCTGGCTTAGGTCCACTTCCTGCATGGAGTGGGCCTAAGCCGGCAGTTGGACATCCCCTGTGGGCTCCCTGACTGCAAGAGAGCGCAGACCGGGCTGAGGGACCCTCTCCCCGCCCCAGTGCACAGATTCTGTGCACCGGGCCTCTAGTTTTAGATTAAAAAAAAACAACACAATTACTAAACAATAGAATATACTTATTTTTAAAAAAATATATTTTTTATTGATTTCAGAGAGGAAGGGAGAGAGAGAGAGAAAGAGAAACATCAATGATGAGAGAGAATCATTGATCATCTGCCTCTTGCACATCCCACACTGGAGATCGAGCCCACAATCCAGGCATGTGCCCTGACGAGGAATGGAACCATGACCTCCTGGTTTATAGGTCAATGATCAACCATTGAGCCATGCTGACCAGGCAGGATTACTTCTAGTTGAAATATGAACCTTTTGGCCCATTGTGCCAAAATATTACTGTGGAATATCTTTGAATACAAATTTGACTCAACAACCCATTCAATCTTGATTACTTTCCCCAAATTCCTAATAATACAGCAAACAGTAAAATCTCATAAATCAAATATCTTAAAATTGGCAGCAGATTTTTCAAATTATTTTATCTTCATAAGAGCCTTATAATGTGGATAAGCAGTTATAATTTTCCCCATTTTACTGGAAAGACCAAAAAAAGACTGAGTGACTTATCCAGGATTATATACTATGTTACAAACAGAGCAGAGCTAGAATTCAAATTTTCATTCACTCAGTCAGAAAATACCATCAACCTATTAAATAAAGGGCACATAGAGAAGAGAAAGATCCATGAGACAGAAACTCTACTATTAAGGAAATTGCTGTCTTATTATAACAAGAGAAAAGTTGAGAGAGTTTACTAGATACTACAATAAAGGAACACACACATTGTGTTATAGTCGAATAGCAAGGGTAAAATGATGAGTTAAAGCTAGCATTAAAGATTTCTTTACTGAGGAGGTGTTATATGACATCTGAATTGGGTTTTGGAGGTACGGTGTGTGAGACAAGAAATGGTGAAGGTCATTACAGGCTGAGCAGAGTGAGAAATACATGGAATATTTGCATAAAATCAAGTAGACAGGTGTTTTTTTTTCCCAAATGTCAAAAATGATAATACATATTTAACCTAACTCAAGCCCAAACATGAATTTAATTTACAAATATATACAGAAAAGGCTGCAAGTTGTTCCCCAATAACTACCTTTCCCTACAGTTAAGACTCCCACGTTTTAGCTGGGAACATGGCTCCTGTAATAGACTATTCTCCAGCTTTCCATTCAGTTGAGTGCCGCATGAAGAAGGCTGATGCGCTCAACGTTCAGAACATCTCGAAGGGACGGCTATGCCCCTTCTTCCAGCTGCTGCTCAGGACACGGATTTGGTGGCAAGCCATATTAGACCACGGGAATGAGGAAGAAATCCTGAGAATAACAGAGCAAGCAGACAGAAGGAGGACCCTGGCTCCCTGGATATCTTGATATAGCAACGCTATCTCACCATTCCTTCAACTACCTTGAGACTGTGCTATGAGATGGGAACTTTTATTGAATTTAACCACTTATTTTGGGACTCCATTATATCCATGCAAACATGAACACTAGTTTATATAAATAGGCTATGTTATAAAGTAAATACAAATTAAAAGTAGTTTCTTGGTTCTCCATTCTCAAAACCTGAGAAAATAATCAGAAAATATGTAAATTAATTGCAAAGCACTTAATATCATCAGTAATAGAGAATTGTAATGAACTTTCAAATTTATTTTTAAATTTAAATCTGTATAACCTCCCTAGGTAGTAGAATGATCAGAGATCAATATTATTATAAGTGAACAGTAAGACAAGAGATCATGAATTCATTACAAAAGTATTTGATAACTCCATATTTTATTGGGTTTAACCTCATTTAGTCCATAAAATTATCATTACATATGTTCCATACTATATTTATGTATTAGAGATCCACTTATGAAGAAAAGCCAAATAAGTTATTAATGCCAGAAGAATCGATAAATGAAAACTAGATTTTTGCTGTTAAGTCCACATTAGTTGACAACGTTTTCATTTACCCCTGGATGTCTCAGACCACTCAATTTTATTGTTATTACAAAAAATATTTAATTGTTACCCATTTTATGTTTTATGAAGAATGGGGAAATTTAACAAGTAAACATAACCATATTCTCACCATGTGAGGGAAGAAACAGAATGGGCTACAAGAGACCAAAGGGGAACTTCTGAAAAGAGAACCACGGGTGCTGAATGACCTGTTGGTATCAAATGGTCTGCAGGCAAATCGATTTGCCTGTGCTTCACGTATTACCTCATATTACAGGCATTCCAAAGAATAAATGGAATAAGCATATTTAATCAAATGACCTAAGGCATTGCGCCTTACCGAGCTCACTGGCTCTCTCCATCAGCCCATAGAGGCAGGAACATAAGGTGGTCACAACGCTTACCCTATTCTCATAGCCCTCGTGTGGGCAAGGTCTTGATGGCAACGAGAAGCCAATGAGGTTAGAATCAAGAATATCAGCACACCATTTGACGTATACATTACAGTATAATCTCTGTTGCACCCCTAATTCCTGCCAACGGTATAAAAATACATTCTACTGAAGGCAAATGCGAGTAAAATCAGGTAACAGGGTGACTAGATCAATGAAAACTCATCTCTTCAGGAAAATCAATTGAGAGACATGCCCCTTCTAATAGTACCTTAGAATTGAAGATTTGTCTTTTTTTCATATGGCCTGGTTTTTACTTACTGCTGAGCTTTGTACTTGCTTTTCTAATTGTAAAATGATCAGTCTCGTCTAAGTTTAAAGATGAGTCAAACGTTGACTAGTTCTATTATGGTGGGCAACTCATCTTCTCTAAGCCTTAGCTTAGTGATAACCTATATAATAAAAGGGTAATATGCAAATTGTCCCCTCGACTGGGAGTTCTACCAGCAGGTCACCTTCAATAAACACACATCAAGCAACAAATTGAATGATAATCATTGTGCGCCCAGCCAGAGTGGCTCAGTGGTTGAGCGTAGACCTATGAACCAGGAGGTCATGGTTCAATTCCCTGTGAGGGTATATGCTGGAGGCTATTTCCAGCAGGTCATAAATGCATGAAGTTCATCAAAAGGTTGATGAATCTTGGGGTTTCAGCAGGGCTGAAGATCTGCATGTTATTGCCTGCTGCCAGACACCTGAGGGCAGTTCCCCCAACCTGATAATCTTTTACTGTTTACCAAACCTTACCTTTGATATGTATATCTGCTTTGCTATAGGGCAAAATGTGGAAATAAAAAGCCATGGGTCCCGAGATTCAGATAACTTAGTTATTAGAACTAAGCCTCCCCTGGCTCCCCCAAAATGCCTTCCAAACTCATATTTCTTCTCTAGACTCTTCATTAATTTATGCACAGCCCCTTTTCCAGATTCCTGATCCCTAGTAGATGCTGAGAAAGACCCCGGCATTTATGGTGCCCTGAGACAAGGACATCTGGAGAAGAAGATTTCACCTGAGCAAAGAAAGATTGATTCACTGGTAAAAGTGAAGAATTTAGTGAGGAGATTAACTGTGCATAAAGCCCATACCAAGTCTAGGAAATCACGAGCGTAGGTGGGTGGAAACGTCTTTTGTTTCAAGCCAGCCTATAATGGGGAAGAATTCAGTTCAAAGGCAAAAATATCATTGTAAATTTTTAGCTTGTATGCTCAAGGATAAAGAAATTAAAATATCAAAAGGCACTTTCTTAAATCAGGCTCAAGGAAAAAGAGTGCCATTGTCATCTTTAACTATGTGGTTCTTGTTCAAATTGCTAAGTGCCAAATTAGTATTGGGGATCAAAAATCTGTAATACCTAAGGCCCTGCCAGATCTACCACTTCTGGTGTCGAGAGGTTCAACTTCAGCTAGAGAGGGTGGAGCCATCAGCTCTCTGGCAGAGGAATTCTCTGATGCTTTGTTTAGAAAAAAATCCCATATGACGCCTTGGGGCAGGCAGAGTTTAGCAACAATAATAATAAAGGGTAGTCAATGATGTTATCTGCTGAATGTAGTGTTTCCATCATTTTTGTTTGGTTTAATGTATTTATTGTTAGTCTATTAATCATGCCTTTAATTTAATTGGGAAAAGAAATGCAGCCAGACCATTTACTAAATTTCCCCAAAGCAAAGAAGATGTGGGGGTGGAGAGACATGTGGTGATCCTGTAAAACGGATGCCCATTCCCAAGGTACTATTAGAAAAATCCCATTTCCGCCATGTTTTTCCCCGGTTCGTCATTTGAAAGTTTTGCAAAATTTAGTAATGAGTCTAAATTTTATGCATTCGTAAGGAGAGAAAGCTAGCTTAAAACAAAAGAGCACTCCATCTGATGTTGGACAGGTTTTGGGCTAAATTAATCTCTTTACAGATACTACAGAATAAACCTAAGGCTGTTTTTTCCTCAAAAAGATGGCGGAGATGACCCAAAGAAATAATACAGGCAGGTTCTAAGCAACAAAATTGGTATTTCCATAATAAAGGGCAGTTTTTAAAATAATGAACCGCATTCCAAAGTTAACATTAAGGCCACCAGAAAGTCAGTAAATTATCTCTGTTCCAAAGTAAATGCCTTAGATAATAATAATTGGTTTCAAAATCTCAAAATTGTTGTAACATACATAAATAATATCTACACTAATAAAAGAGAAATATGAAAATTGGCTATCACTCTGCTATGCTCACCAGCCAATCAGAAGGGAATATGCAAACAGAAGGACAAAGATGGCGGCCGCCCAGCTGCTCCAGGCACAGAGTGGCCGGGCAGGGCAGGATGCCTGCTATGAGAAGGAGGGCGGGGGGCAAAGGGATCTACAGGAGCAACACTCTGGCCGCAGCAAAGACGAAGACTGCAGACTCCGGAGTCTGCAGCGAAGATGGCAGACCCTGGCCGGAGTCTGCAGCAAAGACAAAGATGGCAGACTCGGGCCGGAGTCTGCAGTGAAGCAGCGAAGCAGCAAAGCAGCGAAGATGAAGATGGCAGACTCCAGCTGGAGTCTGCAGCGAAGATGAAGATGGCAGACCCTGGCCAGAGCCTGCGGCAAAGACAAAGGCGGCAGACTCCGGCCAGAGCAAAGGCCTGGGTCTCGGGTGCCGGAGGAAAACCGGTGCTGGAAGCCAAGGGAAGGAAGGCCTCGTGCATGAATCTCTTCATGCAATGGGCCTCTAGTATTAATTATAAAGGTCTAAGTAGCCCGGGAGAAAACTAGTTTCGCTCCTTGTTGAAGGAGGGGGCTTGTCGCACTGCAGCAGCTTCTAAGGAAGAATGTGGCTATTTTACATCCAAATAGACCAGGCTTACTTCCAAGGCTATTGGCAACTTAAAACTTTGAAGTTTGCTGAATTAAATAATAAAATTTATTAAATATCTAGGTATTTTGAAATGACAAAATACTGAAATATTCATCTGAATTTGCCTCATGAAAAATCCAGAGGATAGAATTGAATCTATTAATTAAATATGTCTTGTATTTTTAAAGATATAAAGTTATTACTAATCTGAGAAATGTTAAAAATTTAACTTGCCACCTAAAATTTAAGGCTTCTAAGAGTTTGAAGTTCAAATTAAGTTGGGAGAAATTATATAGTTGTAGTAACAAAATGCATATAGAAATTTATTTTTGAGAAAATAATTCTTATCTTTTTCTCTAGAGAAATTAGTAGTTCAAAATATGTTGTTTATTGGTCTAATTAAAAAGAGAGGATTAATTCTATGGTCTGAACCAAATTTTTAATATAAAAATTTTAAATTTAATTAATATCTTTTAGATTAATTATAAAAAGTATATAATATAATCTTTAGGATACACACACACACACACACACACACACACATATATATATATATATATATATATATATATATATATATATATATATATACACTTGATCATCTTTCCAAGTTAAATTTCAAGACTTTAATCGAGAGATAATTTTAGAACACTCCAAGGGCCTGGGGTGATTCAAGAATTTATTCTCTCTTCTTAAAAGAAATAGTTTTTAATTAAGCCAATTTAATATACTTGAAATCACATGGAAAGCTTTATCAAATAAAATTAATAACTATATTTTATTTACATACATATATTTTAAATGTTATAAAGATTTCAACATCTAAGGGAGGGCAAAACGAAGTTGCTAAATATTTCTTAAGTAAAGCCGAAATTTTCAGCAGTGGAATTTTAAGAACAAAAGCAAACAAAAGCCCTGGCAGCCTGCACTTCAAATAGGCTGGTGGGATGGGACATCATCTGTACTTCATAAATCAAATGTATAAGTGTACTAAATTTGCTTTTTCAACAAAGATGCCTACTTTAATTACTTAATAAATTAGTTTTTTAAAATATAATCAAGGTCTCATATAATTTCAGTTAAATGAGAAGCCAATGTTTTTATAAGCAGTTGGCTTTAACAAAGGCCAACATAAAACTTTCATTCCTGAGACCTCCCATGATCCCTCTGTGTATGCAAATGAGTACTAGCCAAAAAGACTGCTGTTTAAAAGTAAATTTTAAGCTTAATAAAAAGGAGAAATTTAGAAATTTTGAAATCTCTTCCACTACGATTTACAGGGTAAACTGAAGCTTATTATTCAAGCATTAAATCTGGTCATTAGTAGTCACCATAAGTAGAAAAAGAGTCACTTAATATGTAGGCATCACAGTATCAGTCAGCATCTGAAGAGTAAACATGTAGGTTGCTTGGTGTAAAAAAAAAATACGAAAAAGATTTTTAAAAGAAACTCTCTAAAGGTGGCCTAGAAATTACTCTGGGAAGAAATAAAGGGAGGTTTCCTTCAAACACCTGGAGAACTGTAATTAAAAGTCAATGTATTAGGCTTCAAAAAGAAAAGTAAATAATTTGCATTTTGCCTCCTTAAACAAAGCTTATGTAGGTATACTCAAAGACTGCTAGCAGAAATTCGTTAGTATCATTAAGTCAGAAAATAAGCCTTATTTCAGATTGATTTAAATTGGCAAATTAAAATAAGTTACTGTTCAGGGGAACTTAGTTGTACTAGGCAGGAACCTATTCCTGGAGCATTAACTAATTTTTTACTGATGGATCATCTCATAGAAAAGCTGATTATCATGCAATGAATTCAGACCAGTAATATTTCTGTACAAAGAATTGAATTAAAAGCTATCATGGCTGCATTGCAAGGTTTCCAAAAGCCTCTTATTATTTAAAACAAAAAAGGGGGGATAGTGGAATAATCTCCTGTAAGTAAATTACATCAAGCCTTAATTACCTTAAATTTTTTCACTTTGAAATTTTTTCACTTGTAATGCCGATGGCAAGTCACACATGGTGTCAGAATAAGCCAAAGGAAAATGGTTTGTAAAAATGAAAAGATCCCACATCTAGTTTATAGAAAGAATTCCTTTATTAACCTTTGGTTGCGAATATGCTTATATATTTCCAGAAAACTCCTCCAAGCCCGTGTGGATTCCTGCAACAATGGATCTGAAAGAGGAACTAACCAGACTACTCAAGCCACAGATAGCGGTGGCCCCAAGCAACACGCTGACGAGACAGAGGAGGAACAGTCCAGAAATAGGGAATGGTGAAGATGCCTTGCCATACTAGCAGTCAGCAGCTGTGTGTCGCTACAGGTTGCCCAGAACCAAGCCAAAGAAGGTTGGACCTGCAAATGGCATCTCACCGTTTCTCCACCATCCAGAACTAGAGTATCATTGCTGTCATGTCACAGGGGACAGTGATTGGAAAGGGACACCATAAAAAACTGTTGGACATTTGAAGGGGGACTCAAAGAACTGTTGGCTCAGAAAGGAGCTTACTGCAGACTGATTCCTTTGATGCCTGGCAGCAATTTAAAAGGACATGATAGAACTCTATCCTTTCCATTGAATTTAAAAAATCTTAACAGCTCTGCAATGACATACATTCTTGTTAAATTTATTAAATCAAAGAAGGGGGATATGCTGGAGGTTAATTCCAGCAGGTCATAAATGCATGAAGTTCATCAAAAAGTTGATGAACCTTGGGGCTTCAGCAGGGCTGAAGATCTGCATGTTACTGCCTGCTGCCAGACACCTGAGGGTAGTTCACCCAATCTGATAATTTTTTACTGTTTACCAAACCTTACCTTTGATATGTATATCTGCTTTGCTATAGGGCAAAATGTGGAAATAAAAAGCCATGGGTCCGGAGATTCAGAGAACTTAGTTACTAGAACTAAGCCTCCTCTGGCTCCCCCAAAATGCCTTCCAAATTCATATTTCTTCTCTAGCCTCTTTATTAATTTATGCACAGCCCCCTTTCCAGATTTCTTGAACCCTAGCAGATGCTGAGAAAGACCCCGGCAGATACATGCCCGGGTTGTGGGTTTGGTCCCCAGTGGGGACATGCAGGAGGCAGCTGATCCATGATTGTCATCATTTATGTTTCTATCACTCTCCCCTCTCCCTTCCTCTCTGAAATCAATAAAAAAATATATATTTTTTTAAAAAATAATCATTGTGCAAATTGTGTTTCATGCAGACATGCCACAGAAGAACTGTCATGAATTCAGGCCAGCCGCAGTGGCCTAAGGGAACGTGCTCTGCCTGAAAATTTTACACCTGTCTTCTGCAAAAATAAAAAAGAGAGGGAGTTTTTATATCTCCTGGTGGAAATACAATGGGTGGATGAGATGAGGAAGGAGGGTTAGTGGTTATGATATAGATTACCAACAGTAAAGGATATCTGATTATGCTCTGCTTAAAAAAATGTCCTTAGAAATGCAGTGATGCTGCTTCTGAAATTATACTCTTATTCATTTGGGCCCCCTCTCCTTTCCCTAGGCCAGTAGTTCTCAACCGTTCTAATGCCGCGACCCTTTAATACAGTTCCTCATGTTGTGGTGACCCCCAACCATAAAATTATTTTCGTTGCTACTTTATAACTGTAATTTTGCTACTGTTATGAATCGTAATGTAAATATCTTAGGTGACCCTGCTAGCGGTTCTCAACCTGTGAGTTTCGACCCACAGGTTGAGAACCGCTGCTGTAGAGCCTAAGACCATCGGAAAACACAGATATTTACATTACAATTCATTAACAGTAGCAAAATTACAGTTATGAAGTAGCAACGAAAATAATTTTATGGTTGGGGGTCACCACAACATGAGGAACTGTATTAAAGGGTCGCGGCATTAAAAAGGTTGAGAACCACTGCCCTAGACGGATCTCTTAAAAGGAGAATAAGATTGCTAAGTTAGTCACCCCAGGCCTCTCCTAAGCACGATTTAGTCATCCCATCTATTTTCCTTTAGCTGCTTCACAAGTGTAGTCACCGACACCCTCTAAAATTACCTTTTGGACTATCTACATCAGTGGTTCCCAACGTGGGGCACACTCCCCACAGGGGGGCAATATGACTTTTAAGGGGGGAAATTCAATAATGAATGATTAACAGTGAATTTTTTTGCATGAGGTTCTAGGGGCCTCATATACAGTATGTAAATATATATTGTGACATATTTATGCATTTTGGTTCTCTATTATTTGTTTTGAGACTTCATTTGCTATTTTTTATATCACTTCATATTATTATTATTATTTTAACAATTTCTCAGTGATTTCTCCCTCAGGACTTCAGTACTTCAACTGTCCTTTGGTTCTTTTCTTTTTCTCTTTCACGGATGCCGTGTTCTTTGGAAACTTGTTTAGACCAAGTTAATGGCCTTTCAGGCTTCCTCCACATGACTAGGAGTTCACTTTTTGAAAAATAAGAATTATATGTCACTGGGGGGGGGGGGGTGGAGGGGGCGGGCACCAGGATTTTAGAGATGCTTAGGTGGGGCATGGCCAAAAAAAGGTTGGGAACCACTGACCTAGCAACTCTGCTTTGACTCGTCACAGTTAGCAAGTTTCCCAGAAACCATTTCCAATCTGTAAGTTCAACATGAACAACAGAATGGTAAGCGTCCTATGAAGCCCTTGGTTCTTCCACTACCTGAGGTATGTTCCCCGCCTCCCAGCATGTCCTTCTAAAATACACGGTGAGAAGTCGCATGCCAAGTATGTCTTGCTGTTGCCCAGAGCGTCACTCACAGCCGTCCTTACATTGGACAGGCATAATAACAGTTCACCAAAGGCTGTGCATCCTCCAAATCTACATGGGTTATGGAAAAACATTTTCAGCCTTGAGCCCTATTTATAAGGAGGCTATCCACTGAGAGTCTCAACACACCTACATCTGCAGGTTAGCCAGGAAAACTGCTAAAGGGGATGGGACGAAGCCAAACTAAAATCACTTAGGCATGTGGCAATTAAGAGCACACATTTTCTTCGGCTCACACTACAAGCACTTAAAAAGGTCAAGTGCAACTGGTTCTGAATGCGACATCAAACCCGAGACTTGTCACTTGCCAGCTGGATAAACTGCCTAAGCTTCCCTATCTGTAAAATGGGAAATGTAATATCATCAACCCACTTCAAAGACGCTTAAAGGATAATTCACGTACAGTCCTTAACAGAGGGTCTAATCTAAGTTATTATAAAAAATGTCAGGTATTCCTTTAATGATCAGCGCGCACTCAAGAATGTGGCTGACCGACTGCCCAGAGCATGGCACCTCAGCATTAAGCCAAACAAATGAATGGGGGCAAAGATGTGGGTTCCTTGGCTTAATGAGCTTACATTTAGGGTGGAAAGACATCACTTCTTGGCATGTTGGGAAATAATAAATTGTATTCAGAATTCAAGAGAGAATTTAGAAATCCCTAAATTTAAACATTTTAAAACTAAAAAGGAAAACATTATTCAGTGGGCTGGACACATGACTCCCAGAGAGCGGTGAAAAGGCCTCATGAAATGACATGGAAAAGAATGGTCTGTTACCCCACTGTTCCACCATCAAACGCAGGGGCCACATTTTATTAATCCAGCAACCGGTACAGCCTTGAGAACAAAGCATGTGCTCGATAAATGTCCATGGGATGAAGACGTGTCCACGGAATGAAAGCTTCCACAAACCCCCAGATCGTACACACTGAGCAGAGCAGACACCGTATCTAATGGACTAACTTCTTGTTATAACATCTATATCTCCACAACTTTATTTGCTTTGCTCTGATGTCCTTGAATTGGACTACTAAGCACCTGGCAAAGCTCTCTACCTACACACCTGAGTACCGTGAGCCTGGTCAGGTGACAGCCCACGGATGGAGGCGAGCAGATCCAGGACGGAAGCATGCACAGCACCAGAGCAGCCTTCGCTTAAGAAAAATGTGAATAGCCCGGCTGGTGTGGCTCAGTGGTTGAGCATCGACCTATGAACCAGGAGGTCATGTTTCCATTCCTGGTCAGGGCACATGGTTGGGTTGCAGGTTTGATGCCCAGTAGGGGGCATACAGAAGATCAATAATTCTCTCTCATCATTGATATTTCTATCTCTCTCTCTCCCTCTCTTCCTCTCTGAAATCAATAAAAATTTATTTAAAAAATAAAATAAAATGTTAACAGAAATCACCTAAATTTCAAACAGACTCCCAGTCAATAATTATCAATTTGATTTTGTGTCGGCCTCTCAAGGGGTGTAGGGTAAATAGTCCTTAGTTGTCCTGACAGCACTAAAACCTGTTCTTAGGAATTATGCACTGTAGCTTTTAGAAAACCTGGCTTAACAAAATGTCATAATTTTTACTCCTCTAAAAACAAATCAACTATAAAAAGAAGTCCCCATGTCAGCATATCAACTGTTTTGCATTTGAATTATGTTGTCAAGTTCAAAACAATGAAGCAAAACTAAAATCATTTAGGCATGTGGCAATTAAGAGAACAAGAGATAAAGATAAAAACACCACTTAGAAAAAAAATCAAATAAAATCACCCCAGTTCAGTGCCTATTCCTCTGCAAAGATTTCCATCTGCATAGCTTCCTTAGAAAAGCTCACACACAATGTAATTTTATATCCATTTCTGCTTCTATTTCTGCACTGAAATATTTAGGGAGAGCTCAGTATTTCTGGAGTAAATTATACCTAGATCTTGATAAAGCTGAAATCACCTAAATTACACCTTTTTGTTCAATTACTTGGAAGAATGGAGAAAGAAAGCTTGACAAAATAAAAATGCTTATTTTAAAATGGCCATTTCATAGCTATAATTGTATACCTTAGTGAATATTGATGCTTTGAGGGTTATATGCACTCACCACAGCTATTTTTACCAAAGGCTTCAAATAAAATCCAAATCAATTTATGTTATGTGACTATACACAGTATATTTGAACACAAAGCAACCCAACTATTCTATCGGTTTATGTTAGGAATTGCATATGAAAACACATACCAGGACTATGTAAAAATGGAAGCTCAGTGCAGTATTAAACATATTCTTAGAAGAACACCTTCCAAGATAAATCAGATACTCAATGTTCTAGAAATATTCTCATGGTATGCCATGAATTCTGGAAATGTAAAGTTCCAAATTCTGAATCATGGTGATGAACTGAATTTCGGTATTGCCCTCCCACCCCAATTCACATGTTGAAGCCTTAGTGTGGCTGTACTGGTAGACGGGGCCTCCATGAAAGAGATGAGGCTGGTATTAAGTCATAAGGATGGGGCCTTCATCTGACAGGAGTCGCCTGCTTATAAGAAGAGGCATTGAAGAGTCCCCTCTCTCTGCACTCAAGCACCCGAGAAAGGCCATATGAGGACATAGCGAGAAGGTGGCCATCTGCAAGCCAGGAAGAGAGGCCTCACCAGAAAACTGCCCTGCGGGACCCTGATATGGGACTTCCAACCTCCAGAACTGAGAGAAATAGATCTCTGTCCTTAAGCTACCCCATTTATGGTGTTTTGTTATGCCAGCCTGAGCAGACTAAGCTGATTGCATATGACTTCCATCTGGGAGCCAGAAAAAGTCCTGTTCCAAAGCAATGACATCCGTGTGAAGCATTCTACGTGCCAAGTGCTACCTCCCCATTCAGCAGCCAAACCTCAGAGCCTCTATGGACCAGTGTGATAACTACCAGAAGGGCATGTGAGTGTGTGCAGATACACAACCCCCCATATACACACGACACAGTCCGTGAATGCCTCATGGGGCTCTACTTCTGCTTTCCACATCATGGAAAGATAAGGGGAGAAACTTCGCCATGGAAACAAGTTGTCTACTGTGGCTGCAATACCAGATGCCTGAACATAAAGGACACAGTGGCCCAAGTCCAGATTGGTTAGGGGAGTGCTAAGGAGCTCAAAACTGATCTCTTAGGGTAATGTTTCATGTAGCTATTTTTTAACTCAGGAAATGCTTCCACCATAATATATAATCTTATCATCCCCCTGAAGTAGTATGTCAATCACACAGTCAATAAAAAAACTTCAAGTAAAAAAGTTCGATTTATGACAAATTACATAATCATTTTTAAACAAGTAGTGATACCCATGTATAAATTATGACTCTTACATACAAGTTTCATACTAATTAATTTAAAACTAGTTAATTATGTACAAAAAAAGCTAATTATTTATGTACAAAAGCATATAATGCCAACCAATGACATATTGACATATTTGAGGAGGAACCAAATGTATATAAAAATGACCAGATTGGAAGTGTAAAAGTCTCATCTAATTGTAAGGTATAATTAATGTATGCTTTTGTTATTCATATCAGAAGCTCTGCATTATCGGAATATCACGCATTTATTCCAATATCATTTGATTAGGAAAAAAGTATCAATCTGGTTTTATCTAATTATCACCAAACATACAGCTGACAATATCTTTCCATTCATAGTTTACTAGTTGCAATCTATTCTCTGGAATATTGCTGGCTATTGGTTAAAAGATGCTACTAACAGTGGTAGTTTTTAAGAAAAAAAAAAGGATTTTAAAAGGGGAGACCATGTTTAAAGAGATCAAATAAAAAGCTAGTGTGTTAATCTAGTTTAGGAATTATAAGTGCTTGACCCATGGTGGTATATAGTGACAAAGAGCAGTCTAGTATCTACCCCAAAAAACTGCAAAAACAATCATTTGTAAAGATGTATGTACCCCTATGTCCACTGCAGCATTATCCACCGTGGCCAAGGCATGGAAACAACCAAAGCATCCTTCAACAGATGACTGGATAACGAAGATGTGGCACACATATACAATGGAATATCACTCAGCCGTAAGACAAGATGAAATACTGCCATTTGCAACAACATGGATGGATCTTGAGAATATCATATCAAAACAAGTCAGAAAGAAAAAGTCAAGAACCATATAATTTCACTCATATGTGGGATTTATGAACAAACAAACAAAAACTCATAGGCACAACAGTATGGTGGTAACCAGAGGGAAGGGGTGTGGAGGGAGGGAGTTAAGGGTAAAGGAAGTTAAATATATGGTGAAGGAAGGTTAGGTGTCTTGACTTTGGATTGTGAACACACAAGGCAATATACAGATGATGCATTATAAGACTGTACACCTTAAACCTATATGGTCTTATTAACCAATGTCACCCCAATAAATTTAATTAACAAGAAGAAATTATAAGAGGAAAGAATGAATGGCAAAGAGTGGGCATACAAAGAAAGAAAGGTGTATTTAGGAAATAGAACTAACACCAGCCATGGTGGTAGAGGAGAAGAGATTTCGGAATTACGCTGATTTCGATTTCTAATCTGAGTAATGACGACAAATCAAGCTTTTGTCAACTAAGAGGCGGATTATTCTAAAGGTGTGTTTACACACTCGCGTACACACCTACACACACATTAAATATATGCAGATTGCCCTGTTTCTGTTTAGTAACACCACTGCCTCATTCATCCCTCCCTAGGTAGCTGACTGTGCACCCCTTTATACACTGAGAGGATCAAATGTTAGCACATGGCAGAGATGGCCATGAGAGTTGACACTGTAATTCTAAAATGTCCCAACATAAACAAATTCAACAGCCATGTCAGTACAAAAGGATGAATGCCAACATGGAGTCTGGAGATAAGAATTGATTTTGCAGTAGAAATTATTTGTGTTTCTGTCTTATCTCTAGACAAAACATTTCAGCAGCAAGAAGGAAGCATCTCCTGTAGCACTAATTAGAAACGTAAATCTCACCCAGACAAATGCCAAGACATTTTATTGTTTGTCACTATACGTGATAATAGAATTTTCTGACATTTTATTCCCCTAGAAAAATGCAACATCTTAAATAAACCACTGCCCAGCGGAGAGCCTCATCTCAGCACATCATAACAGAAATTACAAAGCGGAAAACATGCAAAGCCTTAAGACAAGTAGCTAAAAACAAATTCATCCTCAGAACTATCTGGGAATAGAAAGTTTCCATTGATACCAGAATAATGACAAAATATTAGATTGTCAATTGCATGTTCCACATTGCAAAATTGAAAATATGCCCATATTCCGAGTAGCACTAAACACAACAGAGATTGTTTATAAACCTTTTCAAATGTCCCTACTGTGATATGTAATTATAGGCTGCTGCTCTGCAAATGGCTGATAAAACCTAATCTAGATTTTTCAAGGCAACTATAATATTATAAAAATGTACCTCATAAATATTGCCCTGACCCAATCCAAATGTGTTCTTTTATTGCTTTTTTTTTTGCCTTTGTTTTATGAATGCCTCACTCTATTAAAGAACGATTAACTTATTATCAAAAAACATGAAAACCATGTCACAGTTCATGCGACATTAATGACAGGTATCTTGTAATGATACTGCCCGACACTCAAGCAATGATGCTGGCCAGTGAACCGCTGTTCTGGCCTCGCCAGTAAGCACTACAAGCCTCGCTCCTTGGCCTTCCGACCCACATGTGTCACATGACCGAGCTCACATCTCTTGAGAAGCGTCCCTAACAACTACACGAGTGGAGACAAACACAGTCTCAGGCTTCAAAAACCCCTCGGTCCTCTTTGCAAAGGAATGATCGCTTCTGAATAAGCAAACCTGGAAGAGAAAAGCCGAATTTGCCAAACCACAAGGGAACTGGAGTCACTCCTGTTTCTACAGCTATTTTAATTGCTGCAGACAAGACCACATTCTGCACAGCACAGACCTCCCCGAGGAGCGGGATGCTCAGCCGAGAGTCTGAAAAGGCGTAGCAGACGCCCGGCCGAGAGCGGCAGGCTGGGGTATGCGGTCTACCCCTCTCCGGAAGCAGCACTGCTAGCTGGCTGATGATGAGGTTCTGATCATCTGAAAAGCACGCATACTGCTATGTTTTGTCAATTATTAGCAACTTGTAAACACCAGGTAACAGAAGCCTGAAAATAATCACTCAGGGTCAGGAAGAGCTGGTGGGAGATGGACCAGAGTAAACTGTATTGATCAAATCTTCTCTGCTGTTACACAGAAGGAAATTAACACTTACCAGAATATATTTTCATCAAAAAAGCAAAGCTAGGAAATCGGGTCAGGATATTATTAATTTTTTTCCCAATAAAAACCATTTGTTATTCTAACCATTTATTACATTCGTGTACCTTTTAAAACCACATGGAAAGTACTTATTGCAGTCTGGCGTTTCCAGGGAGTATTTAATCATACACTACACATTTCATCAATAACATGAAGAAGATACACAGAACATGATATAGAAAAGATGTCCTCTTTTTATCATATCTACATGAAAAGTATGTAATTTAAAGTGTCACTTGGAAAGAAAAAGGATCGCATAAGCTGTCAAGAATTTCATCTCAGTCAAATAAATTAACAATATCACATACACTGAACACATTCAAATACATCAGCTTTGCCAAAATTACTGGTGTATTTTTTTATTAGATGTTACAAGTTTAAACCAGCAGCACTTACAGTGTTTGAAAACAAGCACCAGTATAATAACCCTGCTAGCTCATAGATGATCTGTTGGAGATTATCAGCATGCATATATTTAATGGGATTCCCACAAAACTGTGAGATTCCTTTTGATTAAAACAAACTATTGAAGAGGATAAAAAACACAAGCAGCTTCTAAATCTAAATGCAAGCCAAAATCATCGCTAGACAACACAAATTAACATGTAGAGAAAGATTATTTACTCAACAAATAATGATTGAGCACCTCTTGAGAGCCAGGAGTGGTAGGTAGCTGTCTTTATAGAGCTCACAGACGGATGGGAAGACATAGCAGGACAAACTGCAGTGCGGTGAGGTAAATGCCACAGAAGCTCTACCTGGTGCAGCGAGGTAAATGTCAGAACTCTAACTGGTGCAGTGAGGTGAATGCCATAGGAGCTCCACCTGGTACAGTGAGGTAAATGCCACAGGAGCTCCACCTGGTGCAGTGAGGTAAATGCCAGAGCTCTACCTGGTGCAGTGAGGTAAACGCCACAGGAGCTCTACCTGGTGCAGTGAGGTAAGTGCCACAGGAGCTCCACCTGGTGCAGTGAGGTAAATGCCACAGGAGCTCCACCTGGTGCAGTGAGGTAAATGCCACAGGAGCTCCACCTGGTGCAGTGAGGTAAATGTCACAGAAGCTCTACCTGGTGCAGTGAGGTAAATGTCAGAGCTCTACCTGGTGCAGTGAGGTAAATGCCACAGAAGTTCTACCTGGTGCAGTGAGGTAAATGCCACAGGAGCTCTACCTGGTGCAGTGAGGTAAATGCCACAGGAGCTCTACCTGGTGCAGTGAGGTAAATGCCACAGGAGCTCCACCTGGTGCAGTGAGGTAAATGCCACAGGAGCTCTACCTGGTGCAGTGAGGTAAATGTCAGAGCTCTACCTGGTGCATTGAGGTAAATGCCACAGCTCCACCTGGTGTAGTGAGGTAAATGCCACAGGAGCTCTACCTGGTGCAGTGAGGTAAATGCCACAGGAGCTCTACCTGGTGCAGTGAGGTAAATGCCACAGAAGCTCTACCTGGTGCAGTGAGGTAAATGCCAGAGCTCTACCTGGTGCAGTGAGGTAAATGCCACAGGAGCTCTACCTGGTGCAGTGAGGTAAATGTCAGAGCTCTACCTGGTGCAGTGAGGTAAATGCCAAAGGAGCTCCACCTGGTGCAGTGAGGTAAATGCCACAGCTCCACCTGGTGCAGTGAGGTAAATGCCACAGCTCCACCTGGTGCAGTGAGGTAAATGTCACAGGAGCTCTACCTGGTGCAGTGAGGTAAATGCCACAGGAGCTCTACCTGGTGCAGTGAGGTAAATGCCAGAGGAGCTCCACCTGGTGCAGTGAGGTAAATGCCACAGGAGCTCTACCTGGTGCAGTGAGGTAAATGCCACAGGAGCTCCACTTGGTGCAGTGAGGTAAGTGCCACAGGAGCTCCACCTGGTGCAGTGAGGTAAATGCCACAGGAGCTCTACCTGGTGCAGTGAGGTAAATGCCACAGGAGCTCCACCTGGTTCAGTGAGGTAAATGCCAGAGGAGCTCCACCTGGTGCAGTGAGGTAAATGCCACAGGAGCTCCACCTGGTGCAGTGAGGTAAATGCCAAAGGAGCTCCACCTGGTGCAGTGAGGTAAATGCCACAGGAGCTCCACCTGGTGCAGTGAGGTAAATGCCAGAGCTCTACCTGGTGCAGTGAGGTAAATGACACAGAATCTCTACCTGGTGCAGTGAGGTAAATGCCACAGGAGCTCTACCTGGTGCAGTGAGGTAAATGTCAGAGCTCTACCTGGTGCAGTGAGGTAAATGCCAAAGGAGCTCCACCTGGTGCAGTGAGGTAAATGCCACAGCTCCACCTGGTGCAGTGAGGTAAATGCCACAGCTCCACCTGGTGCAGTGAGGTAAATGCCACAGCTCTACCTGGTGCAGTGAGGTAAATGCCACAGGAGCTCTACCTGGTGCAGTGAGGTAAATGCCACAGGAGCTCTACCTGGTGCAGTGAGGTAAATGCCAAAGGAGCTCCACCTGGTGCAGTGAGGTAAATGCCACAGGAGCTCCACCTGGTGCAGTGAGGTAAATGCCACAGAAGCTCTACCTGGTGCAGTGAGGTAAATGCCAGAGCTCTACCTGGTGTAGTGAGGTAAATGCCACAGGAGCTCTACCTGGTGCAGTGAGGTAAATGTCAGAGCTCTACCTGGTGCAGTGAGGTAAATGCCAAAGGAGCTCCACCTGGTGCAGTGAGGTAAATGCCACAGCTCCACCTGGTGCAGTGAGGTAAATGCCACAGCTCCACCTGGTGCAGTGAGGTAAATGCCACAGGAGCTCTACCTGGTGCAGTGAGGTAAA
This sequence comes from Cnephaeus nilssonii, assembly GCF_951640355.1. Taxonomy (NCBI): domain Eukaryota; kingdom Metazoa; phylum Chordata; class Mammalia; order Chiroptera; family Vespertilionidae; genus Cnephaeus; species Cnephaeus nilssonii. The sequence goes on from NC_137082.1 coordinate 88,059,722, forward strand.
TGCCACAGGAGCTCTACCTGGTGCAGTGAGGTAAATGCCACAGGAGCTCTACCTGGTGCAGTGAGGTAAATGCCAGAGCTCTACCTGGTGCAGTGAGGTAAATGCCACAGGAGCTCTACCTGGTGCAGTGAGGTAAGTGCCACAGCTCCACCTGGTGCCGTGAGGTAAATGCCACAGGAGCTCTACCTGGTACAGTGAGGTAAATGCCACAGGAGCTCCACCTGGTGCAGTGAGGTAAATGCCACAGGAGCTCCACCTGGTGCAGTGAGGTAAATGCCACAGGAGCTCCACCTGGTGCAGTGAGGTAAATGCCAGAGCTCTACCTGGTGCAGTGAGGTAAATGCCACAGGAGCTCTACCTGGTGCAGTGAGGTAAATGCCAGAGGAGCTCCACCTGGTGCAGTGAGGTAAATGCCACAGGAGCTCTACCTGGTGCAGTGAGGTAAATGCCAGAGCTCTACCTGGTGCAGTGAGGTAAATGCCACAGGAGCTCTACCTGGTGCAGTGAGGTAAATGCCACAGGAGCTCTACCTGGTGCAGTGAGGTAAATGCCAGAGCTCTACCTTGTGCAGTGAGGTAAATGCCACAGGAGCTCTACCTGGTGCAGTGAGGTAAATGCCACAGGAGCTCTACCTGGTGCAGTGAGGTAAATGCCAGAGCTCTACCTGGTGCAGTGAGGTAAATGCCACAGGAGCTCTACCTGGTGCAGTGAGGTAAGTGCCACAGCTCCACCTGGTGCTGTGAGGTAAATGCCACAGGAGCTCTACCTGGTACAGTGAGGTAAATGCCACAGGAGCTCCACCTGGTGCAGTGAGGTAAATGCCACAGGAGCTCCACCTGGTGCAGTGAGGTAAATGCCACAGGAGCTCCACCTGGTGCAGTGAGGTAAATGCCAGAGCTCTACCTGGTGCAGTGAGGTAAATGCCACAGGAGCTCTACCTGGTGCAGTGAGGTAAATGCCACAGGAGCTCTACCTGGTGCAGTGAGGTAAATGCCACAGGAGCTCTACCTGGTGCAGTGAGGTAAATGCCAGAGCTCTACCTGGTGCAGTGAGGTAAATGCCACAGGAGCTCTACCTGGTGCAGTGAGGTAAATGCCAGAGCTCTACCTTGTGCAGTGAGGTAAATGCCACAGGAGCTCTACCTGGCACAGGAATCTAAGACCCCCCAATGGCATTACTTTAAAACCACGTAGTAATGATGATGAATTACAAACCCATCTCCTCTTTTCTACAAACTCGGTGCAGACCTGGACTATTGGAGGGAGGACTGTTGACATGACCTCTCAGGCACAGAGGAGACCAGAGGGTTACGTACGGTCACATTAATGACTTTCTCAGTCACTCCCCTGCCTCACATCATTAATAAATACCTAGAGGTTAAACAGCTCTGACCTTATGGTGATGGGATTTCTAAATGTAACCCTACTTAAGAAAAATAGATAAGGTTACACTTATTTACTTGGCTACCTTACATGTTTGGAAAACATTTAAGGACATGGAAGGTAGCAAAATTGTCCATTAAGTAGGAAAAACAAATGTTAGAATCTGTTCCCTAAAACATACGTAATATGTAGAAAAGCCCCAAAACTCACTCAGAATCTAGACAGCTCTATTTTAGAGACGATTCTAATAAGTACACTAGAACTAGAATACCTGGGGAAGGCAGACACAGGAACACCAGTCCTCAGGAACACGCCCCGCGACAGGATGGAGGAGATGGATTTATTTATATTTTAAATATTTTTATTGCTTTCAGAGAGGAAGGGAGAGAGAGAAGGAGAGATAGAAACATCAATGATGAGGGAGAGTAATGGATCGGCTGCCTCCTGCACGCCCCACACTGGGGATCAAGGCCGAAGCCTGGGCATGTGCCCTGATCGGAATCCAACCGTGACCTCCTGGGTCATACGTGGAGGCTCAGCCACTGAGCCGGGCCAGCTGGACGGGAGAGAGGAGATTATAGAGGCGTAGAAATCAGCGAGAACCTAAAACGCATACTCGGAGCCCCTGCCTGTGATGCTGATTTTCCAGGAGAGACTCAAAGGGCACTGTCCTCTCTCTCTTCGCCTGATGGACTTGTGGGTTCTTTGCGGTAACTTTCCGTTGCTTCCCTGGCTGGTCAGGGTGTGAAACACCTTTTTCTTTCCAGAAGGACACAGCGGTGGTGCTGGGTGGAGGTCAGCTGTATTCAGAGGGGAGGTGGTGGGTGCAACTCCATTGTTCTTTACGCTAAAGCAGCTGTTTTGTTTTTTTGTTTTAACTAGAACTACAAATGCTTACAGCCCCTTAATACACCACTGTGGGGCCCTAACCGGTTTGGCTCAGTGCATAGAGCGTCGGCCTGCAGAATGAAGGGTCCCAGGTTCGATTTTGGTCAAGGGCATGTACTTGGTTGCGGGCACATCCCCAGTAGGCGGTGTGCAGGAGGCAGCTGATCATCGATGTTTCTAACTCTCTATCCCTCTCCCTTCCTCTCTGTAAAAAATCAATAAAATATATATTTTAAAAAAACACACCACTGTGGGAAGACCGGCATTGTAAAAATATGAGATGATGCTGTTGTAATGAAAAACGTAATGAAAGTGCTGTGCGGAGCCAGGGTACAAGATGCTGTATCTCAGGGCCTCACCGCTCACAGCAGCACGGTCACCCGTGGAGAGGAACACCCCGAGAGTCCAAGTCCCACGCCGCGAGCAGGGCGGGCTCCTGTGCCTCGTGGCCGTCCTCTGCCCGGCCTCCTCCGGCAGCAGTGAGATCCTCAGATCGTCACCCCGTGCTCCTCTGGCTGCAGCACAAACTGTGCCGTGCTTCCCGAATGGCGTCCATGTCCTGAGGCTTCTGGCCGGCAGCAAGGAGGGAGTCCGTTTCCTGCTTCCCATTCTCTCGGCGCCTCCTCCCGCGGGCATCTCGCTCGGAAGACCAGGCCTCCTCTGAGGGAGCTGCGAGGCCTGGACAGCCTCCCTCCACGGCTGCCTCCACCTCTGGGCGAAGAGTCACTGCAGACACAGCGCGGTCACCACATCTCAGCTCTGTCCTCAGACAGGGGGAGCCCCCGCACAGCGAGGGAAGCGGGAGCCCGGGGTCCTGTGCCTCGCTGGCCTGGGATGTCGGGATCCCACCCCCAAAGGATGCATTTAAACAGGGGGAGGCTGACGTGGCCCACGCCTTACAGGGACAGCGGGTGCAGGGAACTCCGGTGGTTTAGGAGAAGTTGGCCGGGGGAGAATAGGTATTCCCTTCTCCCAGCCGTTCTACCTCAGTATCAGCCCAAACATTCCGAAGGCAGCTCAGCAGGTTTACCTTTCACCAAGTTACAGCCACTGTATGCTCAGGGGCTTGCAGACAGACAAGCTTCCTACAAAACACGCGCTCTGTGCCGCACAGATTAGTACATGCACATGTGTGACATCCAATGGCTATGTTAGCCTCTCACAAGCTTCTTTTCTCCTTGAGTAACATAATCTATATGGTCCTGTAGGCTGGCTAAAGCCCAAACTGTAAAATGAATGCTAAATAGAAATCAAGGATCATCACAGATCAACAAAATGTGGTATATCATACAATGAAATATTATTTGGCAACAAAAAGGTATGAAGTACTGATTCGTGCCACAACATAGATGGATTTTGAAAAAAAAAAAAATTAGGCTGAGTGAAAGAAACCCATCACAGAAAGCTACATATTGCATAATTCCTTGTATTAAATGTGCACAATAGACCAATCGTAGACATAACAAGTACATTAGTGGCCCCCAGGGGTTGGGGGAGAGGGAATGGTGAATGACTGCTAATGGGTGTTGGGGTTTCGTTTTGGGGTGATGAATATGTTCTAAAATTAGAAAGTTGTCACAATGGCACAAATGTGCAAATCCACTAAAAACCACTGGATTGCACATTTAAAATGGTGACTTTCATGCTGCGCGAATCATAGCTCAGGGCTACTTTTTTAAAAAGCTCCACAGCTAATGAGTGATGCTCCATGGGGCGGAGTGCTAAGCACAAGAGGACTGAAGTTTCAACCACGTTCACTGGCACCGGGACCTTGATCCGAGTGAGCTCATGAATGTCAAGCCCGGGGAAGGGTTTCTCTTTCCCTCTCCACTTTCAGAAACACACCGATGGCCTCTCAGAAGAAAGGGAGAGGAGAGCTTCCAGGAAGCAGTGAATTCACACAGCGCTGCACTTTGCTAACACAGTGTGTTCAATATTAATCCGTCCGGTGTGGTTATTAAGCCGACAGGCGGTTCCAAGGAAATGTGTGGTCATCTAAATACTTGGCAGACACAAAGATATCCGCAGGTAGTTACCTAATTCACAATCAATTATAACGTCTAAATGTAGAGACGGCTATTGCTTTGCAACTAGTGGCCACTGTTAGTCAATAAAAACGGGAAATGTTGTACGTATAAATACTGACCTTGTTTCCTTTAACCCTTCTTTCTGAATGACTTCCAATATCTGCTTCGCTGTCATTGGTGAGTTGGGGTGTTTTTCTAGTGCCTGAAATATAAAAATAAACGTAAGATTAATAGATGATTGCATGGAAGCATCCGAAATGAAAGCGTGTGTGAATCATGCAATGTGTACTTAAAATTTGAAAGGGGATTGGGGTTATTATATCAAAATAAGGTTCCATCACACAATTCAAGTGTCCAAAGTAAGAATGTAATTTTTCCTGGACATTTATGGCAATTTCTGCAACCAATAGGGGCCATTCTTAAAAAAAAGAAAAAACAGTCACAAAGGCGTACACACCAACAAAAAAAGTGAAACTTAAAAAACCAAGTTAATAAATGTATACAATTTCCTTTGTTAAAAATCGCTAGTATTTTACGGTTACAGACATGCTGTCAGGCTGTTTAAGTGTTTCCTAGATTTGCAGGCCTTGGGAACATGGAGCCTGAACACTATCAACAGCCCAGAGCAAAGTGCTGGTCAGAAGAAACCTCAAAGGATTCCCATTTTGATCAACTTCTTTTCTACTAAAAAGAAAACGAGGGGGAAAAGCCCTTCATGACCCAAATGGCAGGGAGCACACGGAAACCCAAGTGCCTCGTGGCAGTGTGTTTTCCAGTTCAGCTCAGTTTCCTTTCTTTTGCCTTTTTCCGATTAATTTCAGGGAAACCCCTGCCTCTTCCCGTTCAGCCCATCTCCATTTTATACACGGATCCCATTCCCCCCCCTCTTCTTCTCTGTCCTACTCATTTTGTAGTAGAAGGGAGTTCTTTAAGCAACATGCGGGGAATACATGGGACAGACACGGTTATTTCCACGGGCGCTAGTTCATCCATCCTGAAAATCAAGGTCTTTTCTGTAGCCTGGGACTTAACTACATGTGTCGAAAGCAGTACACGGCAGTGACCTCACTGCTCACCAACAGGGACGACAGGGGCCACCTGCAGGTACAAGAAACAAGAATGCACACCCTTCACAGCGCCTTCCTCCAAGGGAAGGCAGCCCCGCGTGGCAGATTCTGGACAGAAGCTTCTGCACATCATGGCCCCAGGCAACTGAAAGACTCTAGCTTTCTATTGGTGAGGATTTACTAGGAGGATCTTAATTATTAAGAACTAGAGGCCTGGTGCACAAAATTCGTGCACTCGGGGAGTCCCTCAGCCTGGCCTGCGCCTTCTGGCAGTCTGGAAAACCTCAGGGGATGTCCGACTGACGGCTTAGGCCCACTCCTCAGTCAGACATCCTTGGTGCTGCCGCGGAGGCGGGAGAGGCTCCCGCCACCGCCGCTGTGCTTGCCAGCCATGAGCCCGGCTTCTGGCTGAGCGGTGCTCCCCCTGTGGGAGCACACTGACCACCAGGGGAAGCTACTGCGTTGAGCATCTGCCCCTTGGTGGTCAGTGCACATTATAGTGATCAGTTGTTCCGCTGTACGGTCAATTGTATATTAGCCTTTTATTATATAGGAGGATTACCGGGGCACTCTAAAAACCCAAAATTGCAAAGGCTCCCCAATCTGTTCACAATAGCTCTGTGGCCTCTCCTACAATCAATGGCCAAATTTCCACTAAGTCACTAGCAAATGTTCTGTCCATCGGGTCTTCCAATGAGTTACAGGCAGCCCCACCTCCCCATTAGGGCCACTTTCCTGGTCTCCCCTTTCTATGTCCCAGGATATTTCCCCGTTTTCCCCAGTCTGGATCAGTCCCTTCGTCATAGTTGGTAAGTTCTTTAAAGACTATAGACATCTGAGCGACATTCGAGAGAAGGTATGGCAACAAGCATCCCATTGGGAAAGAAGAAAAAGTGTCCTCACGGAGGAGGACTCAGAGCGGAGCTGAAAACTGGGAAAGGGGGGGGGGGGGAGAAGCTCAGGCAGAGCTGTAGAGGGAGGACTAACACGTTGTGTAAACACACTGCTTGAAAAAGGCGAGAAGGAAACTGCAGAGAGAGCTGAAAGGGGGAGGTTAGATCACAAAGGAGGGAGGGAAAGAAATAGACACGAAAACAAACAAGCTGACAGACTTGTTAACACGAGAACTGTAAGCAGAGAAGTGCACACTGATGGATTACGAAAGGAGACGCTGTGGTCCCGTGATGGGCACCACCCCACGTGATGGGCGATGCTGAGGACACCAATGGGTTCTCATCAAAGGTATGGGCCGAAGGTCAACAGACATAGACATACACAAGCAAGCAAGCGAGGAAGAGGGGCTGGGGGGCGGGAGGAGGCACAGGATGGAAGAAGAAAGGGGTGAGAAGAGAAAGGAGAGAAAGGAGGAAAATTGAGCTGAACTGGGAATGTCCAAAAGGCAAACCGGTTAAAACTAGAAAGGGCTGAAGAGAAAAGAAACTCCCAGGTACTGAGCAACGTTTTAAGGGAAATTGGGGTGCACTCGAAAGTGGGGTTACTCACTGTGGAGGACTCCCTGTTTCTCTTCCTGAGTACAGGCCCCTCAGCACACCTGGGCAGCGCCTCCCAGCAATTGAGGGAATTTGGATAGCCCTGTCCCCTTCTCTATGACATCACATCCTACTCTACAAAGGAAGTAAAAGTGCCAAGAATTACATCACGAAGTGGATGAGAGGCGGGGAGGCAACGATGGAGCCACCCAACACGCCAGAAGCCACCCTCAGTGCCTGTAAGACAGAGAAAGGGGGCGGAGCAGGAGGGGTTCCTGGGTGTGAGCACACCTCACTGCGCTAGGCGTGTGAACGTGGACAGGACACAGATAGAGAGGAATTACCTTCACGGCACAAAACATCGAAACCATCAAAATAACGGGACACATGGCAGAGACGAGAACCAGACTCGCAGGCAGCCACACTCAGACACCACGGGGGGGAAGAGGTCACAGGCGGAGTGCAATCCTAAGCCCCCGCCCCAACCTTAGATCCCCCACAACCTCCCCACGCGGAGGTGTTACAGTGCCACACGTCCTGCAAAACGGTACTCGCTGGATTATCCTTCATGACATTTCTCAAATACTAATATTTGAATATGTTTTCATGGTCAGTTAATTCACATGTTCTTATAAGTGTTTTCCACCTTGTACCTACTTCTTTAGAAAATGGGGTAAAGGATTCAATACAGCAGAGAAGGGAGTAGGAGTTTTAAGACTGTTTATAACAATAAGATTTTTTTCCAGAAATAGGTCTAATAAATACTTCAGATCATCAAAACAGGTTCAAACTGGCTTAGGCAAAAATCATGTAATTGTGGCAAAATAGGAAGTCCAATTTTAAAGTTTGCCATGGATAATTATTTAAAGTAATCTTGCTTTCTGAGAGTAAAAATTAGAAAAATGCAAACTCATGCCCATTTTATTGAAAGCAAGCCTGCAATGCACCCACAAGCCTGCAACCAAGAATATTAACCACACCTAATACTTGTTCTCTTTCTAGTTTTTCTATTCATAGACATTTTTAACATAATTATAATTAAGTAAAATACATGTATATTAGCTGTCTTACTTTTCTCAATGTAATTTGAATTCTCCAAAATAGCATTATAATTAACACTTCTGAGAGTAGGCATTATTTTAAAAATTCAATTAAACAGAAATACCCAAAGAATATATTGAATGTAACATTTTAAGAGTATTATTGAGTCAAAGAATATGAGTTCTGTTATGTCTCTCGACCCACAGCCAAATGTTTGCAGAAAGATTTTAACAATTTACACTCTCACCAAACAGAACTGAATGTACCTCCTTCACCACAGATTGGCCAGTATGAAGCACTATCTTAGTAGGTCAAACAAGTGGTAATTTGTTGTTATTTTTATTATACTTCTCTAAATACTAATGAGATAGAGATGTTTTCAAATGAATCTCATGTGGTATAGGATATGACACTTGAGATATTTCTGTTTCTATTGATGTGGAAAAAGCTCTTTAAACAGTCAGAATAATATTCATTATTTTGCATAGTAGTAATATTTATTCCTTTTGTTGCTTATCTTTGGATATTTTAGGGTGATATGCAACGTTTTCCATTTTCATGCTAACAATTCCATCAGGTTTTTCCATTGTGACAGCCACTGCTCTTATGCTTAGACTAGTAGCCCTGCGCACGAATCCGTGTGCCAGTAGCTCTCTGCGGGGCCTGGCCGCTCCACGCCTGCTGCCCAGAGGCTCTCTGTGGCCCAGAGGCCCATCCGCGGCCGGGCGCAGAACTCTTGCCTCGTCGCTGCGGCGATGCCTGCTCTCAGTGGCGACCCTGCTGGGACTGAGAGGACTGGGTGCCGCTATCTTGTGGCTATGAGCTCCGCCATCTTTGTGACGGAGTGATGGTTAATTTGCAAATTATCCTTTTATTAGATAGTATTTTCCTCTTATCCAGAGAGCATGCCAGTGTCTACCAATAGTTCTTTCAAGTATCCTTATGTTTGTATTTTTTAATTCATCTGGGATTTACCTTCCTGTACCAAGGTGAAGCACTAGCCTCCCATGCCTGTTAGTAAGTCAGGACTCCCCAGCACACTGTTTGATAAGCCTGCCATGGTGAGTGAGGCGTCCTCTACCGCCTACTAACATGAGGGCAATGAAAACCCTTTTGGATGTGAAACCGTATGTAAGTGCGGGGCCCATGACAGAGCTGCACAGAGCAGAGCGGTCCTTGTTGAGGCGGAGGTGGGAGAGCACAGAGGCCCCGCGCTTTCTCCGATGATGGCGGAAGGCACGTCCGGGCATTTTCAGGGTGCAAGGAACTGCAAACCACTGCACGTGGGGCTGGCCCAGGACTCCTGCTCCGCTCCCCTGATCTCCCAGCCACCACGTGCCAGCAACACACCCTTTCCAATCGCTGTCATGGTCTCATTCTTTTAACTCCCTGGCTAGGACACTGCTCTCATTATTCCTTCTTAAATTTTTAATTATTCACGTCTTTATATTTCCAGATGAAATTTAGATTGGAATTAAATGAGACATCTAATTAAATTTTTAAGAAATTTACGCACATTGTTCCATGTATTTAAGTTTTATTTCACAAACTGTAATAAGCTTTTTATTGTTTTATATTTTTAATTGCAACTATGAATACACTTTTTCACATAATATTCTCCCATTTTATGGCTAATACATCCAGAAGCCATTGAGTGGTGATAATTATTATCTGTATGAACAGCAAATTGAATTCTTAATAGTGGCAATAGTACAGAAGCCCAGAATCAGATTTTCTACAAGTAATGTGAATTTTGTCTCCTTTCCAGTAGCTCTGTTTTCTCTTTCTGACATTATTTACTTTAGATTACAAAGGGATCTTTTCTAGTCCCTGTCAAAAAAAAAACACTTTTGCTGAACATTGAGCTGCTTTGTCATTTATTTCCTCAAAAACAGGCCCCCAAAGCCACAGAGCTTCCTTAAGAATGTCCGCACTAGAATTAGCAGAGCCGGCCGGAGCTGCCAAGAGAAGACTGTAATTGGAAACCACTGGACGGATATCACTGTCTCTTCTCCACAAATCAAAGTTCAATCTTTCCAGAAAATGTCCTTTCTTTCTTGGCAAAACAAACCGTTCTCCGGTGTCCGAGTTGCGCGTGATCCCACTTCACTCTCACCCTCAGAATTGTGTCTTGCACCTCATGTCCCCGCCTCAAGTCCTTTCAATTCCCAGCCACCTTCTTCCTTCGTATACCCCCTCCCCCCCACCCCCGAGGTCTCCCATGCGGCCTGGCTCTCTGTAAGGAGCGGGGGAGTGGGTTCCATGACTAGGGACACAAATAAATACAATCCACTATCTTCCTAGCGAGGGATCCTCTTGTATTTTTTTTTTCTCAGAAGATGTGAAAAGATGTACAGAATTGGCAAATACACCAGTGGATTGATTTCACCTTCTTTATTTAGGTGACTGCCTATACGAGAGCCCACCCCAAAAGCATCTCATTTCATGCAACCTGAGACAAAACAGACTCATCTCAGAAACCGCCTCCCCCAGACTTCTACATCCTCCCACAGAAGGAGAAGAAGAAGAAAAAAAACCTGCAGAAAAGGATAGTAATATAGTCAAGAGAAGGAGAGGGGCAGTTTGCCAAATCATCGAGGGCACAGGCCAAGCTAAGAATGCATTTTTCTGGTTTAGGTTCCAACATTCTAAACTAATAAATATAATGTTTCAAATATTTTAAGGCTCACTCAAGATTTCCTTGGTGTCTCTCAAACAGAAACGTCATTTCGAGTATCCCTAAGATAAATACATGAGACCAGTGTTCATCTAATGGTTAAAATCATTATTTGGGGGTGGGGGGGCATAAATAAAATATTCTGAACTTATGTGATTGCAAAATAAAAAGATAATGTTTAAACTTGTGAAATCCCAAATGAGTATCAAACACCAGGCTCTCTCCCTTTCTTTACCAGCATTGTGCCTTCCATACTGGCAGCTCATTAAAATATCTAACTGTGTAAGGTCTTGTGTCTCAGGGAAATTATTTTGGGATTACAAATTAGCCATTTTAGTGTGTGTGTGTGTGCGCGCACGCGCACGCGCGCACGTGAGCTCTACAATTACAGGGTGTTTTCACACAATTTGTATTATTTCATTTGCTTTCACAAAACATTTATCACTATATCATTCAATTTCATACAATGATGTTATTTTACTTGACCTTTAAAACAACTTGATGAGATGCATAGAAAAGAGAGAATCAACTTTCTCTGAGATGCGCAAAGTTGAAGTAATGGGTCCAAGGTCAAGAAACTAGTAAGTGGAAGGACGAGCCTTGCATTCATGAGGATGTTGATGATGATGCTGACACATAATAAGAACAGCTAATACTTATTAGACAGCTCCTCTGTGCTAAGTCCCCACGGGATGCGCAGACACTAGTAGTACCACAGATTCTTGGGTCCATAGATTTAACATTCCTGTTTCCACCATTCCTGAGAAACCACAAAGATCCATGTCATTTTGATGGGACATGAATTTGGATCCCAGTAGAATTCAGAGGAAATAAACCCTGTAAAATGTGACAGCACCTGGCCTCAAGCTCAATGAGGTTGTTCTCTACTCCTAACATATGTGATTACGAGGCAAGGGTTTCAAGATGATACTTAAACAATTTTTCTATTCTACTTGCATGAATTTTTGTGGGGAAATTATATGCCTTAGTAGTATTTGTGAATGTGTGACTTAAACGATTACAGAAATCCTATACAATAAAGAGGTAATATGTAAATTGACCATCACACCCTTGCACCAGATGGCCGCCCCCATGTGGTCACAAGATGGCCACCACAAGATGGCCGGCAGGGGAGGGCAGTTGTGGGTGATCAGGCTAGCAGGGGAGGGCAGTTAGGGGTGATCAGACCAGCAGGGGAGAGCAGTTGGGGGCAACCAGGCTGGCAGGGGAGGGCAGTTGAGGGCGACCGGGCCTGCAGGGGAGGGAGGGCAATTGGGAGGGACCAGGCCTGCAAGGGAGGGCAGTTAGAGGTGACCAGGTCAGCAGGAAAGGGCAGTTAGGGGTGACCTGGCAGGCAGGGGAGGGCAGTTGGGGGCAACCAGGCCTTCAGGGTTGGGCAGTTAGGGGCGACCTGGCCTTCAGGGGAGGGCAGCCTGGGGTGATTGTGCTGGCAGGGGAGCAGTTAGGCATCGATCATGTTGGCAGGGGAGTGGTTAGGGGGTGATCAGGCTGGCAGGCAGAAACGGTTAGGGGCAATCAGGCAGGCAGATAGGCGAGAGGTTGGGAGCCAGCAGTCCCGAATTGTGAGAGGGATTTCCGACTGCCAGTTTAGGCCCAATCCCTGTGGTATCTGGCCTAAACTGGCAGTCGGACATCCCCCGAGGGGTCCCAGATTAGAGAGGGTACAAGCTGGGCTGAGGGACACCCTCCCCCCCAGTGCATGAATTTTGTGCACCGGGCCTCTAGTTTTGTTATAAGAACCTTAAAAATAAGGCCGACTTCAGCCAGAAGAAAGCAGCTGCCAAGAAGGTCAAGTGCCTAGGAGGTCTGGCAGCCAGTAAGTGCCCAGACTAGCCCATGTGACATTGCAGTATGCTCTTCCTGAGAAGTTAAGTTGTTTTTTGTCATCAGCATGGGGGCTTACGGAACCTGAAGGCCTATAGTCAAAGGTATTATACACAATATCTACCTCATAATCCCCACTTCCGTAATCTCAGACTTCAGAACAATAAGATATTTTCTTTTTTAAAAAATAAATCTTTATTGTTGAAAGTATTACATAGGTCCCCTTTTTTTCTCCCATTGACTTTTATAGCCCACCCGGGCCCCCACCCCAAGCCTCCACCTCCCTATTGTCTGTGTCCATGGGTTATGCATATCTGCATACAAGTTCTTTGGTTGATCTCTTCTCACCCACCCACCTACCCCCACCTTCCCTGAGATTTGACAGTCTGTTCCATGCTTCTGTGTCTCTGGATCTATTTTGTTTGTCAGTTTATTGTGTTCATTAGATTCCACCTATGAGTGAGATCATATGATATTTGTCTTTCTCTGCTTGGCTTATTTCACTTAGCATAATACTCTCCAGGTTCTTCCATGCTGTCTCAAAGGGTAAGCGATCCTTCTTTTTTACAGCTGCATAGTACTTCATGGTGTAAATATAGCACAACTTTTTTACCCATTCATCTACTGATGGGCACTTGGGCTGTTTCTAGATCTTAGCTATTGTAAATTGTGCTGCTATAAACATAGGGGTGCATACATTCTTTCTGATTGGTGTTTCGGGTGTCTTAGGGTATATTCCTAGAAGTGGGATCACTGGGTCAAATGGCAGTTCCATATTTAATTTTTTGAGGAAACTCCATACTGTTTTCCATAATGACTGCACCAGTCTGCATTCCCACCGGCTGTGTACTAGGGTTTCCTTTTCTCCACATCCTCGCCAGCACATGTCGTTTGTTGATTTACTGATGATAGCCATTCGGACAGGTTCATTGTCATTTTAATTTACATCTCTCTGAAGCGTTTTTTCTTATGTCTCTTGGCCATCTCAGATATTTTTCTTGAACTCTCATATAATGGTTTGAACCATACTTTCCTTTGGTAGCAGCTGTCAAAACTGCCATTAATTATCATTATCTATTTAATGATATTTTTCCTGCTACACTACAAACCTCATGAGATCAAGAACCCTGATCCTCATTTGTGTCTATAGCTCAGATTGTGACACTAAGCCAGTAGACGTCAGGAAAGACCAAGTACATTTTGGAGATGTCCTATATGAGGAACCTTTATACAATAATAAAGATGGTTATGCGCTTTGGAGACAGGGAGACCAGGAAACCCTCGCTCACCAGCTGTCTGATCTTAGATACTCAACCTCCATGAACTTCAGCTTCTTCGTTTCCTCATGTATAAAAATGTTGTGAGCACTGAATGATATAATGACTGTAAAGCATGTATCATTCCCATATAACAAATGGCTATACAGCAATATGTATTCATAATCATTAGCTAATACTATTAGGTAGGTGGGGGAGGGGGGGAAACAGTCCATGTTGAGCAACAGCCTAGGAAGATGAATCTTTTCAATACAAAGAAGAGAGCTATAAAATACACGCATGTGCGCGCGCACACACACACACACACACACACACACACACACACACACACGGACATTGGATGTGGTCTTTGAGATTTCCTGCATAAACTGCACCAGAGTTCTACCAATCAGGTTGGCCCCACGTTGCCTTCATCGCCTGATCACTGCCAAACTTATTCCACTGCGACTCACAGGTAACCCTGCACCGCTCTGTGCCTAGCCTCATCATCCAACAGTCTTTCTGTTTAACAAGAGAGACTAAACAATACGCGCTCTTTGAGACGACCTGTCACCTGGGGCAACAGCACACCACAGGGACACATTACCTGCCTGTACTCATTACAAATCAAGGGGAAATGTAGAGAATACCAACAGTAAGACTTTCTTCCAGCAATATACACTGAGTGGCCAGATTATTATGATCTCTGAACGCATTATAATCTGGCCACTCAGTGTGTGTGTGTATGTGTGTGTGTGTATTAGAGGCCCGGTGCATGAATTCGTGCATGGGTAGGGTCTGGCCAGCCTGGCCAGGGGGAAGGGACACGGGCCTGCCTGCTGGTCGAACTCCTGGTCGAGGGGAAAATTTGCACATTAGCCTTTTATTATATAGGATATACACTGAGTGGCCAGATTATTATGCATTCAGAGATCATAATAATCTGGCCACTCAGTGTATTGTCACCTGTTTTAAAACATCACCAGGCATTATCAGGGGCCAGGTCTCTCCTTTTATTTTTCCAGGTTAATGGCACTTCAGTTTCTGCCATCATTTCTCACATAAAATAGCTTGCAGACACTACCTCCGGAATCATCTTTCTTTGAATATCCTTGAGTTTGCCAGCGTCACTTGTGAAACACATGTTTTAAGAATTATACTAGTTAATATAAATTATCTAAATGCCATTGATAACATATTCTACATGCAGTGTGATCAAAACATAATACAGTATCCTTCCCTTTTGCTAACCCCCATACTACATTGAGGCAGCCTAATGGGACACTTCTTCTTTGTTAGCAGTCCTCACACTGTCAATCACTAAAACTTCCAGATCTCTAACATCTGCTTCCAAAATCACATGCATAACCCTGTGGTGTACTTTCCAAACGTGCCAGACATCAATGCGTCTTTGTTTAATGCACCAATGTTTGTTTCAGTGTATTTTTGCAGCCTCTGAAGTCTTATTGTCCCCAAATATCTAATTACCCAGGGCCAGAGCTGTATTTTGTGCAGCACACAAATTTGAAAAATACTTATATGAGTTCAACGGCATCTTTTTAGGTTCAGGTGATTTGTTCAAGCTTATAAAGTTCTTCTGGAATCATTCTTCTCCTCCCCAACTTTTTTTTTTTTATGTCCTGATATACACATATCTGACCAGCATGGCTGATGTATTTCTCCAAGTTATTCACAACAGAGCTGACCAGGGCGATGGAGAACAAAGCAGCACACCTAGGCGGAAGCCGCTGGCATCTCCTCTCTGGCTGACACTGATTAGCGAATCAATGTACTTTGTCTATAGATGTTCAAGCTGCCACAGATTCATTTAATTATACCGTCACCCAGTTCACGTGGGTCCATCACTTTTAAAAGAGTTCCATAATAGACTATATCAGACTGGCTGAAATTTAGCTCCGACAGGAGCCTCCCCCTGATGAGTAAGACTCATAATCCTATCAAAATAAATTAATTTAGTGTGACAGGAATTAACTTGGAGAATCCATATGCCTTCCAGGGATCACTAGTTCCATTTCTAAATGCTCACAGTCATCTATTTAATAACACACTCTAGAATTTTACTGAGAGTTGACATAGAGTGAAATCACTAATTGTGATTTCAAAAATGTTCTTTAACCTCTTTTTTAAAAATGTATCGATGTGAGAGAGAGAGAGAGAAAGAAACGTTGATTTTTGTTACACGTACTGATGCATTCATTGGTTGATTCTTGCATGTGCCCTGACGGGGGAGTGAACCTGTGACCTCGGTGTACAGGGACCATGCTCTAACCAATTGAACTACCCAGCCAGGGCCTACCTCTTTAATAAAAATAATAATAATAGCAAACACTTACACAACAGGTATGCTACATCATGCATCATTCTAACATGCATATAATCTCACTCAATCCCCCAAACAATCATTTATTGGGGCTTTTATTGCCCTCATTTTACAGATGACAGATGAGGTAACTAAGGAGCAGAGAAGTTAATTTAACTCACTCAGAGTCACAGCTACAAAGCGACAGAGCCCAGATTTGAACCCACATGGCTCCATCCTTGGACAACCGCTCTCCGCTGGCTGTGCTTTCCCCAGGATTCTCCAAGGAGCTCCTGGTCAGACCTGCAGACCCTCTCAGTGTCTGCCATTGAACTCACATTTCCTCATCTCTCACCCCATCTAAACAGTGGATATAAAGTCTACCTTATTTTCCTTATCACATCCTGTTAAAAAACAGTATCTGCACTAGTTTAAAAGGGGAAAAAACACACCAATATTTCAAAACTGAGAAACCGTGCCTGAGAAGAAAGTTGCTGTGGCTGACTACTAATTTCATGGCAGCTAAAATGTACATTGC
This sequence comes from Cnephaeus nilssonii, assembly GCF_951640355.1. Classification (NCBI taxonomy): domain Eukaryota; kingdom Metazoa; phylum Chordata; class Mammalia; order Chiroptera; family Vespertilionidae; genus Cnephaeus; species Cnephaeus nilssonii. The sequence goes on from NC_137082.1 coordinate 88,076,253, forward strand.
AAACATGAGCCAGTTCATACCCATTAGCTAAATAAAAGAACATTAGGTTGTCAGGGCAGATAAAGGTCTCCCTAGTTCTAAACTAAGATAATGGTCTTATCTAGATAGTCATATACAGGCATTCGGTGATAATGAACGAGATCTTCAATGGGAGTTTCATACAAGCAAGCACAGGACATGTAAATTTTGTCAAAGAATCTCTCATAAAAATCTAAACATAACATCTAAACTAATAAAAGAGAAAGATGCAAATTGACCATACCTTCGCGACACCTACCAACCAATCAGGACTGAGTATGCAAATTAACCCAACAAAGATGGCAGTTTAATTTGCATATGCAGGTGCCAAGCGGCGGTGGGCAGAATGCTTGCATCGTCGCCATGGTGACGACACAGGCGTTCTGCACTGCCCCAGCCGCTCTGGGCCTCTGGGCAGCATGGGAAGGCGGAAAGGCAGCTCCAGGCAGGAGCCAAGGCAGAAAGGCAGCACCGGCCGGAGCAAAGGTGGTGCCGGCAGCCAGAGAAAGGGAGGCCCATTCTTGCACGAATTTTTGTGCATAGGGCCTCTAGTAAACACATAATTGAGAATAAATAGGTAAAACAATCCAAGTAGACTGTCTTCCCAACTTCAAATATGATTAAAATAAGATTATATACTCTAACAACAACTTGGAGTTTATATTTTACTACTATAGGCAGATATAATAACTCTGGACTTGCAGAGGGCAGAATACAATATTATAAAAATTTAGGAGCTTAATGTACATTTTTGTCCATAGATGGGAGACTAAACAATTTATCCATATGAAAAATCCATGGGCAAAGCCAGCATTTCCCTCAGGACAACATTCTGAAGCAGCCATCAGAGGAGACCCCAACTTTCCCTATCATGGGAATCCTTACAAGATGCTCCTCTTAATAATAGCAGGTAAGACTTACAGACTTCTAGAAAGCATCTGTGATAGAAATAGGGGAGCCACTTTTATGATAATTTGACTTATGTTAATGTATTTAATTTTCACAATCACATATCAAAGTAGGTACTGGGTGTGTTTTTTTGTAGTTGAGAGAGCTGAAACACAGGTATATGTACACCAAGTAATAAGCAGAGCTGGGGTTAAGCCCCTGCCCTGGGAGTCTGAGTGTTTCACCATCACAATATAGTACCTTGTAACAAACACTTACGTAGAGGGTAATTTAGCAGAACTATTAAAGTACAAAAGGTGGGTGGTCCAATTTGTTGAACATCCTTAGGTATTTTTCTTATAGAAATCCACAGCCCATACTACATATTCAATGAAGCGTTATTTGAAATAAAACAGTAAGACAAGATCTAAGAGGAAGATGGTTAGATAAATGAAGGCACATACATACCATAAACTAATATAGGGCCATTACAAAGAAAATAGGTACTAATATGATGGTGTCCATGATAAAGTAATTAGTAAAGATAAGCAAGTTGAAGAACAACATGTTTAGAGGAAGCATATATTCAAGTGCATGTGGTGTACATATATGATACCCATACCCACAATCCCTCCCCCAACACACCCCCCATATAAAAATATTCAAACAGTGAACACATGTTACCCTGGGGAGTGGTGGAAAAGCAAAAGTTGAAAAAGGAAATTTCATACTTGAAAAAATAGTTTTGTATTTAGAAGCATAAATTACTTTCATCATCTTTAAACTACATTAATATAACCTCTATATTATATAATACATATAACATATGCTTATATAGATGTTATATAATATATGCTTACATTATATAATTTAAGCACATAGTATATAATATTTAGTAACTAATTCAAAAATCAGCTTCAGAACGAAATAAAAATGAATACTCAAACCACAAAAGAAACAGCTATACACCTTATACTTTAACGCACAGTGCAGAAAATAAGATATAGGTATATTGAATTTTTTCCAAGGCAAATATTACTCATCATTCAATCTGAGTCAGGAAAATTCTTCAGTGTTATTTTCACAGACTCGCCTGAAATGACACCGCATCCAGATGTAGCTGCCAAAAGGAATTAGTTTCAAAATAGATCTTGAGATAATTGTAGAAAATGACTTTGTTACACGGAATTATTTGATTCTGACCACTTAAATGTTGAAGAATGACAAAGACAATGATGCTTGCTTTGTCACAGTTAATAGCAGCCTTTTCTCCTGACTATAGTTAAACAACAGCATTACCTCCTCAATAATTCATTGATTTAACAAATATTTACCGAGTACATGCATCCACCAAAACAAAATACAATAAAGCCTGTTAACACCATCTCTGGAGACACTGATCCTTGGTTTTACTACCGGAGGGGAGGGTAGCAAACATCTAATTTACTTAGAAACAGATTTAAAATAAAAGAAAAGAGACTAAGCCATATGCCTTCCTTCATATTCATTCAAAATGCCCATTCAGTTTACATAACAATGACCTTTGCCTACCCTAGTTCCAGGGGTGGCATTATAATCTGATTCCATGCAGTAGTGATGATCATCATGTTTTGTGTTGATCTTTTTGATCACTGCTTTATTTTCAGTACCTGGCACACTGTAGGCATTTAATAAAAACTTGCCTAAAGAATGAAAACAAGACCAACAAATGACAAGGGAAGGTTGATGTATTGGTTTTTGTGAACTCTTTATTCTCTATTTCTGAAAAATACCCTTTCCTACTTTGATGTGAATGGGAGCTATCATATTCCTATAGATCCTAAAGAGTTACCTACTAATGATGGGGTGGTGGGATGGCAGGGGACGGGGGCAGGTACACAAGGAGGCAATCACTGATCCTCCCCAGGATACATTAGACTAAAGCTCAAGAAAAATCTCACACCCAGCCGGGTGTGGCTCAGAGGTTGAGCATCTACCCAGGAACCAAGAGGTCACCGGTTTGATTTCGGTATTCCTGGTCAGGGCCTATGCCCAGGATTGATCCCTGGTAGGGAGTATGCAGTAGGCAGCTGATCAATGATTCTCTATCATCATTGATGTTTCTGTCACTCTCTCCCTTCCTCTCTGAAATCAATAAAAACATTTTTTTTAAAAAAAAAGAAAAATCTCATTGCTTTCTGGCAATAACCCCGTGTGATTAGGCCCCGAGACTTGCTGGATGCTGTTCCCAGCCATGAGTAAGAAGCCAGGTTCAGATAACAAGGCTTCATTCCTCCTTTCAGGTGTTACTGAGGACTTTTATTCACTGATATTGGTTGATGTTTATACAAGTCTTTCAACAAATTCTTTGTCTCACTAAATTGGTTAGAGTTGGATTTTAGTCTCTGTGCATGGCTAAATGTTCATGACCAATGTGTTCCTTACACTAATTATTAAGCCCTCAGTTAGTTCCTCTCACAGATTTTAAAGAATTACAAAGTACATGATATTTCAAATCTGATGTTAAATTCTGATTCCTTTAGAAGATGAATAGAAGAGTAGTTATTGGTAAAACTCACTTTTTCATCATTGGCAAACTAAATTCTTAATGAAATAAAATGTGGGAATGCATATCGGTAGCCTTTGGTCAAATATACACTTTGACCCATCCAGAGACAATAGTTAAAAAATTAAACAATTATATAAAACTAAAAGCCAGGTGCACGGATTCGTGCACTGGTGGGGTCCCTCGGCCTGGCCTGCACCCTCTCACAATCCGGGACCCCTCAGGGAATGTCAGACTGCTGGTTTGGCCCAATCCCTGCAGGCCAGGCCAAGGGACCCCACCGGTGCATGAATTCATGCACCTCTAGTATGCATATAAGATCTTTGGTTAATATGTTCCAGCCCTCCCCCTCCCCCCTTCCCTCTAAGATTCATCAGTCTGTTCCATGTTTCCATGCCTGTGCATGGAGTGTCTGCCCCCGGTGGTCATTGTGCATCATAGCTACCGGTCAAATGGTTGCTTAGGCTTTTATATATATAGATTATTATATAAATAATTCTAGCAGTAAGAGGTCTTTACCTAGAACTCAAGTTGGATGAGTTAAGAATTTCTGAATCCCAGGCTTTAGAAAGAGGACTGACATTTTTTAAAAAGTATGAATGAGGTATCTTAATATTTTAGCAATATGACTTGGAGATCTTCTATAGGTCAAAGGCTTATAAGATATGTGCTTCCCTGTTTCTAATTGGAGTTGTGTGTGAACATCTACCATAACTAAAATAAAATAGAGAAAAGACAAACAAACACAACCTATCGTAACTTGTTTATACTAAAAACCAAGTCAGAGATCTCCCACCAAGTTTACTACACTCAAATAGTTAAGATACCACGGAAGTATCTACCTCAAGATTTATGCTAAATACATTCTTGGGGCAATTACTTTCATGTTCTAGTTGATATACTACCCACCTTAGGATAAGCCAAGCTTTCTAACCCTCTCCATCCTATCCCCTTTCGGTCCTGTTTCTTTAAGTATGTGCCGGAGGAATGAAGGCCATACTTATCAGGGCACAAAGCAAACAGAACTGGCTTCAATCAGCTAATATTTGTTGATATGAAATATGGGCTGAGTCTCTTTAAGGAGGCAGTGGAGCATTAAAACTTACCTTTGCCAACAAAAGATTCTTTATGAAATCAGATCGTCCCTATTGCTCTCTAGCTTTCCCCAGGCCTGATTTTACCAGCAGAGCCGCACATACACCCAGGCTGGGAGCTCATTATACCATAATGCTATGTTTAGATGTCAGGATGAAGAAAAACGATTAGCTCTGATGTGATCAAAATATCTATCCTTTTGAAAGAAATACAAGGAAGAGTTACCTATTAACCAACTTAAATTAGCAGTTACATAAAGTCTCACTTATATTGTTCCCAGAGGTTGCCATTCAGCATTATTCAATTATGCCTGAAGATAAATTAGGCCAGATGTTTTCCCTGTAGACTCACTCAACTCCATGCAGTAGTCACTAGGACCACAAGGAATCGAATCCTCCCCATGAAAGCTAAATGTAGGAAAAGCTTTGAGAGTTCTGCTAACTACCTTGACATTCAGGTTTTAAAACTACACCTGCCATCAGGTACAGAGAACATATGAGACAAAAACGTTAGAATATTCTATAGGCATACTCACACAAAGGGGATATAAATATAAAACATATCATCTCCATATTATTAGGAATAAAAAGATCACTTTTTAATCTTTATTGTTGAAAGTATTACAGATGTCCCTTCCTCCCCGCCCCCCAATTGATACTTTCTAGCTCACACCCCCCTACTCCCCCAACCCTGGGGCCTTCACTACACTATTGTCTGTGTCCATGGGTGATAACATCTATGCATACAAGTTCTTTGGTTAATCTGGGGAAGATCTCTTTTGTGACCCCAGCCATTCAGTGGTGACCTTACCTATCTACACTAATAAAAGAGAAAAATGCTAATTGACTGTACCTTCGCTACGCCCACAGCCAATCAGAGCGAGTATGCAAATTAACCCAACAAAGATGGCGGTTAATTTGCATACGCTGAGGGAGGGAGGAGTGAAGACTGAAGACAGCATAGAAGGGAAAGTGGAAAGCAAGGCAGCTGCTGGAGGGAAAGCGTGTGCGGCCACAGCGGCGGGCGGTGGCGGGCGGGGCGGGGCAGGGTGGGGCGGGTCGGGCGTGTGGGGCTGGGCGCACAGCAGCGGGTGGTGACGGGTGGGGCGGGGTGGGGTGCGCAGCGGCGGCAGCGGCGGGCACAGCCGCAGAGGGGGCGGCGGCAGTGGCCGCGGGATTGGGCGCGGCGGGGTGGGAGAGGTGGCGGTGGCGGGAGGGAAGCCCACAGGAAGTCTTGCAGGAATCTTCCTGCAACGGGTCCCTAGTAATAATTATAACTAAGTGCCTATACCTCTATATAACGGCCAAAAAAATCTTGAACATAATTCACTGAAAATCAATGTCTCTTGCAGATAAATTATGTCATAATGAAAAATATAACCTGGCTGGCGTGGTTCAGTGGTTGAGCTTCAACCTATGAATCAGGAGGTCATGGTTCGATTCCCATTCAGGGCACATGCCCGGGTTGCTGGCTCAATCCCCACTGTGAGGCATGCAGAAGGCAACCGACCAATGAGTCTCTCTCATCATTGATGTTTCTAGCTCTCTCTCCTTCTCCCTTCCTCTCTGAAATCAATAAAAAATCTATTTAAATATACATATATATAATCTAACATGTAAGGGATTGGTGCATTAACAACTCCATCCCCATTTAAGCAAAAGGTTGGTAGAGCATTCTAGGAAAGATAGTTTTGAGTGTTTGCTTTAAGGCAAGGAACAGATATGGCTACATACCGGTGAGCTGAAGGACTGGACAAACATTGTTCATCTGGTTTAAGATGCATATGGTCAACACATTCCTTGTGGAATGAAAGTCTGCAGGCTTTCAAGACAAGTGAAACGTCCCTCCTTTTTCTACACGAAACGCAGGGCTCAGTGTGGGAGTCTGTGGACTATCAGGAGTTCCTGAATGCTGTCTGTAGAGAAGAGTGGAAACTGGTGGGAATAGCCTGAGGGTGACTTTGCTCTCAATGGCAGGGAAATGTAGACAGGAATCTGTGAGACAGACTGGGAAATATAATCCCTATGGGGGGGTGCCTTTCTACCAGTACTCCTCGAGGCAAGAGAGAGAAAGACAGACACAGACAGACAGACAGGGAAGGAGGGAGGGAGAGAGGTGTTATTACAGTGTCTGCTTTCCTCTTCTCAATGGTGTGTGGAAGTCTGGCCATACCTTTTCAATGAAACACCATTTGTCTGGCTTGGGGAATCTGAACTCATTTAAACTGTCCAGGTGCCCTTTTTCTATCTCTTAGACTATCTTGGAATTCAATTCCCTGTTAACAATAATTGTTCTACTCTCTCTGGTTAAAAAACTTTCCTCCTCAATAGACAGATGGGAGGAAAAGCAACTATTTTATAAGGCAAAAATATAAACAGAATTCTCTTGAAATAGCACATAAGAGAGTTTTCATTGCTAGGAAAATTCTCTTACTTCCTTGTAATGAAAATTCTCTATTGTTTACTGGTTTAAAAATATCGAAGCATAAATACTGAGGAGGATGACTTTACAAAGCAATTTAATGCAATAGTGAAGAAAAGAGGGACTGGACCTTGTTTGTCTTACTTTCCTCTTAAGCATGTAATTATGCACTTAGTGTCTCATAAACAAACGGAAAAGGTGGCCTGGGGTGAAAACACGGGTTTTGCGATAAGGACTTTACCTGTCAGGATCGGCAGGGACACAAAACAGTGAACACCAACCTTGAACTCTCAGTGGATTAAAACAAACACTTATTTCTCACTCACATCTACGTGTCCAACCAAGAACCAGGATGACTGAAATCCCACCTTGTCACCAGCTCCTGTGATCACCACAGCCGGGAAAGAAATGAGGGGAGTCACACACAGGCTGGAGGAACAAGACAACTCACACTGTCACTCCAACTTCAAGGTGTCAAAGAAGTGCACCCTACCACATAGCCCTAAGGAGGGAAAGTGAATGAACTGTGCACCAACCTACTGACTATCACGAAATAGCCAGTGAACCATGTATTAAGACAGACAAAAAAATTAACTTAGCAGAAGACAATCTTTTTTTCTCTGCAAACGCTATCCCACACAAAGATATATGCACAAACACAGAGGGGAAAAAATATATAACAATACAGAAAGTTTTACTAAAGTCCTACCCTGTTTCTTCCTCATTCACTTTTCTGGATGACACCTTGAAAGGGCTTAACGTTGCCTCTTTCCCTAAAGCTGCCTACTACTATCACCAAGAGAATAAGAGAGAAAAGTTCATGAAAAGATGGAGTGGGAAGACTGGTCTAATTAAGAAAGGGCTGCCCTAACCGGTTTGGCTCCATGGACAGAGTGTGGGCCTGCGGACAGAAGGGTCCCGGGTTCGATTCCGGTCCAGGGCACGTATTTCAGTTGCAGGCTCCTCCCCAGCCCTGGTCAGTGCACGTGCAGGAGGCAAACAATGATGTGTTTCTCTCACATCAATATTTCTCTCTGTCTTTCCCTCTCTCTTCCACACTCTCTAAGAATCAATGGAAAATCATCCTCAGGTGAGGATTAAAAAAAATAAAGGGCCTCATTTTCCACTACAGCTCTTAACAAATGAAAGACTGTTTAACTTCCATGAATCTTGCATTTCCTACCATGAAGCTGAACTCAGTAGTGAATTCTGAATTAAAAAAATAAAAATAAAAAGCAGAGTCATTAGAAGATTAAAAGGAAATGCAACATCTGTATTTGCTCATTTCCAACTCAAAGTCCAGCTATTCCTATTTAGTTACTGGAACTTGGTTTATGAAGATAATATTAGCTAAAAAGTGAAATATAAAAATTGGATACATAAAAATTGGAGAGTGGAAAAGAAAAAAAAAGAGAGAACTCCTGGACATGAACAAGTGTGGTGATCATGGGAGTGGGGTTGGGTGGAGGTGGAAAAGGCATAGAGGGGATAAATGGTGATGGGAGAAAATAAAATAAAAAAATAATAATAAAAGTTGGAGAAAAATGGAAACAGAGTTAAGATTTTTTTTTTCCATTTAATAGTGTCTTTATTTCTGTTTCTCATTTCCTCATTGAAAACCCTGGAGGGCCCTAGCCATTTTGGCTCAGTGAATAGAGGCTCGACCTGTGGACCGAAGGGTCCCAGGTTCAATTCCAGTCATGGGCACATACCTAGGTTGCAGGCCCTTGTCAGTCAGGGCTCCTGCAGGAGGCAGGCAATCGATGTGTTTCTCTCACATGGGTATTTCTGTCTTTCCCTCTCTCTTCCACTCTCTCTAAAATTCAATGGAAAAATATCCTCGGGTGAGGATTTAAACACACACACACACACACACACACACACACACACACACACCTTGTGGTGGATTAAATGTATTAAGAGGGATGGGGGACAAGGAGACGAAATTTTGAAAGCACTATCTTTGTTCCAGTTAAGCTCCAGGAGAAAAGAATTCCATTAGATGAATGAACAAGAACGGATGGAAATAACAGTGTAATGTCCAGAGAAGTCTACACGAAATAAGGAGTATTCAGAGAAATGAGTGCAGATTTACACTATGAATAAGAGAAGTTTGCTCTCTTTTGCTAAGCTAACATCTTCTGAGAATCATGATCAACTCTGTGAAGAAAACGTGGCATTTAGATAGTGAATACAAATATTTACCTGCACCCAGAAAGTATCTGGAAGCTTCATTCAGAATTATATATTTTGTGAATTCAGATCCTAAATTGTGTTAAACTATGTTATAAATATTATATATAAATTATTTACATATAACTCTAAGGAAACTGGCCAGGTAGCGCTATTGGTTAGAGAACTGTGCCAAGGTTGTGGGTTCGATCTCAAGTCAGGGCACATAAAAGAAGCAAGCAATGAATGTATCAATAAGTGGAACAACCAACTGATGTTTTTCTTTCTCTTCTCTTCTCTTCTCTTCTCTTCTCTTCTCTTCTCTTCTCTTCTCTTCTCTTCTCTTTTCTCCTCCTCCTCCTCCTCCTCCTTCTCCTCATCCTCCTCCTCCTCTCTCTCTCTCTCTCTCTCTCTCTCTCTCTCTCTTTCTCCCCTCCCTCTCTAAAGTAAATAAATATTTTTTTAAAATCTGGTCTGTGAGGGAAAATAGAACAGAAACCATCCATTGTAACTTCTAGCCTTTAAATCAGGGAAGTCAAATTTCAAAGGAAACAGACCAACGAAATCTTTAGAATTTTTGCAATGGCTTCCTTGGCCTTAACATTTTTTAAAATATATTTTTATTGATTTCAGAAAGGAAGGGAGAGGGAGAGAGAGAAACATCAATGATGAGAGAGTCTTTGATCAGCTGCCTCCTGCACGCCCCCTACTGGGGATGGAGCCCATAATTCCACCATGTGCCCTGACCAGGAATCAAACCGTGACATCCTGGTTCATAGGTCGATGCTCAACCACTAAGTAACGCCAGCTGGGCGGCCTTAACATTTTTTAAATGTAAAATGAACATCACAAAATATCATACCAGAAATAATGCATGAGAAGTATCTTCATTAACACACTTAAGATCTAGAGCTCCGAAGTTGGGCAGACATGGATTTCAATTGCTCCACTACTTACTACTTCAGCAAGTTAGTTTACTCTCTCTGTAGCAAAGACAATGGCATTACAATAGTTTTCCCAGCATATTTTACATCTGCCCTTTATTGGTGTTTTTATGTAATTTTCTTCTGTCCCTGGAATCCTTGTGTGGCAATCAATCATGTTACCTGATCCCGGCCACTGCTGTTGATGAGTTACAGGTACATCAGCCGAGTAGGACAAAGTGAAAACTTTCCAGGGATTGGCATCTATACTAATAAAAGGCTAATATGCTAATTAGAGTGGACATCTTACAGATGTCCTTCCAGACAAAGCCGCAGCGGCTGCGAAGGCCGAGGAGGCTCAGGCCAGCAGTGGCAGCAGGAGAGGGGAAATGGGGGCGGTGCCTTCCCCTGATCCACCAGGTCACCTCCCTCAGAGGGAGGCCAGACTGGGGGCCCAGGCAGAGGCAGTTAGGGGCCATCAGTCTGGCAGGGGAGCAAGTTAGGGTTGATCAGGCTGGCAGGGGGGAAAGGTAGGGGTGATCAGGCTGGCAGGAAGAGGAGTTAGGGGTGATCAGTCAGGCAGGCAGAGGGGTTAGGGGTGATCAGGCAGGCAGGCAGGCAGGCAGGCAAGTGGTTAGGAGCCAGTGGTCCTGGATTGCAAGAGGGATGTACCAGATTGGAGAGAGTGTAGGCTGAGCTGAGGAACTCCCCTCCCATGCACGAATTTTGTGCATCAGGCCTCTAGTTAAATAATAAATAATAATGAAGAGGAGAAGAAAAAGAGGAAAGAGGAGAGCTAGGTAGGTAGGTAGGTAGGTAGATAAACAGGTTGAAATTCTTTTTGTGTTGGTGTGCTAAGCTTGGAGGGTGCATGTCTGGGGTTCTAGTGACCATCTCATCTTGCCCAAGACTTGAACTGAACCCCACCTGCAGTATGAAGACAACAAAAAGCAAAGACAAAAGATAGAAAGCAAGTGCCTGGATGGCATTCTCTAGTCTCTATACCCACTTACAACTAAAGTGCACCCTTTGATTTTTCAGTCGTGTGAGCCTTTTTGCTAAAACTAGTTTTAGTTCAATTTCTGTTGAAACTGAGAGAAACTGAAGTACTCCACATTCTAAATCTCGATTCCTTAGTTGAAAAAAAAAATGTGTGTAATATTACAACATGTCTCATAGGTTTGCTCTTATGATTAAACAATATTGGAACCAAAAGGTGGTGTTCGGGACCGAGGGCGTTGTCTCGTGAGATTGAAGAATGAGTTCACAGAGGAAGAGGTAAGGGAAAGCAGAGTTTACGGAGAGAGAGACAGACAGCCTCCCTCTAGCAGGGAGGGGACCCAAGTGGGTTGCTGCCAAAGCACTCTGTCTAGGGGTAGATATATGCCCACCTGGCTTCTGATTGGTTCTTCAGCAGAAGCTCTCTGTCTAGGGGTAGGTATATGCCCTGCTGGCTTCCCCCGAAGCTCTCTGTATAGGGGGTGTTGGTTGTTCCCTGCCCAGCAACTCCCGCCTAGCTGGGTTTTCACCTAGCCAGGTTGCCTTAGCAACTAGTCAGCAAGCTTCAGCCTGATATTCCTGGACTTCCTCTTTTCCTTTCCTCCCGTGGTCCCGACCCTAACTACCTAGCCCTCTTCTATCTCCTCAATATAATGCATAACAAGCTGGTGCAGTGTCAGGCACATAAGCACTTAATAAGTACTAACTTTTATTATTAATTAGTGCTACTTTAGCAATAGTAACATTTTATGATAATTGATATACTAAGATTATACCATCGTTATATCAGAATCCTACATTCGCAAAAGGAGGCTCTGACAGCCGAGCATATAAATATTTTACTTACATTTATAAAGGAGATTATTTACTTTGCAAACATTTCCAATCTGTGTTGTAATCAATGCACTAGGTAATTCTTCTCCTGGATTGGAAGTGATAGCAAGCCTTTATAGATCATCATTGCACCTTATTAAAATCAAACATAGAAGATTACATTTAGGTTATTAAATTACTACACTGCACAACTTTACATTTACAGAGAAATATCTCTTGGGCCCTAAGTGGTTTAATTTTTTTTTACATTAATTTCCCAAAGGTCAAGGTTCGTATCTTATTTCATTCACATGTCAACTAACATAATGGCAGAAATTGACTACTTTTCATTGCTATTAAGCATGATGACTGCTGAATTATTATCCCAAAGAAATAAAAGATACTGGTGAGCTGAAAGTAGACACACTTACAAAATCCATCAGTTGTCCAATTGATTCTTGGGAAATTTAATCCCTTCTCTAGATTGTACAGTGACGGTTCAGCAATGTCTCAGAAATAAACGAGGACGTAATTTTTATAGTTCCACTGATCTGTTGAAAACTTTTAAAGACTTGGTTCTGATGGCTCCCCTGGAAAATCTCTGACTCATTCACTTTATTCAACTGTGATCAGCACTAACTTCACATGAGGTAGTGCATCAGGCTCTCAGGAAACAATTATAAACAAGTAAACACCTCATTATAGTGCCACAACCACAAAGCGCTTTGGGAACATATAACCGTTTCTCAAAGAAAGATGAGCCCTGAAGAAAGTGTGGGAATGTACCCGATAAAAAGAAGGAGAGGCTGGGAGGGAGGACTTGATGACGAGAAGGAACAACATGTACAAAGTCGTGGCAAAAAAAAAAAGAGGGACAGCATGATAAACCCAAAGGTCTCACAGTCCTTTTCTAGGACCGGTGTTTAGAATGGCAACGGCAAGAGAGTGAAGCAATGAAGTCAGGCAAGTACACAAAAGACAAGCCCAAAGGATTCTGAAACAAGAGTGACTGCGCTCGTAGAAGAATGAGACACTATCACAAGTTTTTGGCCCTGGCTGGTTTGGCTCAGTGGATAGAGCCTCAGCCTGAGGGGGGTCCCAGGTTCGAGTCCGGTCAAAAGCCCGTGCCCGAGTTGCGGGCTTGGTCCCTAGTGGGGGGCGTGCAGGAGGCAGCCACTCAATGATTCTTTCTCATCGTTGATGTTTCTATTTCTCTCTCCCTCTCCTTTCCTCTCTGAAATCAATAAAAAAATTTTTAAGAAGTTCTTGAAAAGGCCAGGCCTGTGTGCCTCAGTGGTTGAGCGTTGACCTATCAACCAAGAGGTCATGGTTTTGGGTTGTGGCCTCGATCCCCAGTAGGGGGGGCGTGAAGGAGGCAGCTGATCAATGATTCTCTCTCATTATTGATGTGTCTGTCTCTCCCTCTCCCTCTCCCTCTCTGAAATCAATAAAAATATTTTTTAAAAAGCTTTTGAAAAGGAGATATTTTGTATATTCCCCATTAGTGACACCAAATTCATTCTCTACCCTTCTCCATGCAACTCTGTAACCCTGTAGCCTGACCTCTATGAATTTCCTCAACGAAGACGCCCCTGTGATGGACTCAGCCTACAGGGGGCACCAGCTGGAGATGAGAGAATGAAAGGAGAGAGGGGTCATTTACTGATGTCCACGCCTCCCTCACATCCTGGGGCAGAAGAGGCACAGTTACAACCACAGCAGCCAGAGAGAGGCAAGAGAGAGAGAAAGCGGGCAGTGGGGGGACCCAGGAAAGGGCTGGCCCCTGTGGTTGGGTTGGAAGAGGCCATAACCCCAGGCATGGAGGTCCTGGGCGGCCCTGGATCTGGTGAGGTCCCTGAGGCAACACCAAGGGTGCAGCTCCAGCAGTTACCCCTAGGGGGCGATGGAGAAGAAGGGGGCATCCCAGAGCCATGAATAACCAATACTCCTTTGTGTGACCCCCACACCCACCCTTTCTCCACATTCTTGCTCCCCAGCCCTCAGGACCTGAGACTGGGGCTGGGCAGGGGCCTAGAGGAGCGGTGGGAATCCCCTCCCCGTGTGCTTCCTTACCCCTGATGGCCACGGGCACCCATGCTGGGACAAGAAGAGGTTCAAGAGCCCTGTTAACTCCCCAGTGCATACACTACAGGAGCCCCGTCCCCTGGGGAGGGGATTTGGGCTCCATGACCTCTCCAAGGGTAATGGGGGCCATTTCCTCATTGACTACACCCCCCTCCCAGCCCAAGGCGGGGTGAGGGGTAAGGGCTGTCATTAGTTATTAAGGTGGTTGTTGTTTTAAGCAAAATGGGGAAGCATAAGTAAATACAAGGTCACAGTTTCTGTCGCACATCCTTTTCCTACCCCCACAGCCCGCATCACTGCAGTAACCACGCCCTGCTCTTGGCCCTCCAGGGCTAAGGGTGCTAAGAGCGTCCTGCTGGTGCCAGCCCCGCTTCCCCCCCCCCCCCCCCCCCCCGCTGTCCTCGTTCTTTTCCTTACTATGCCCTGCCTTTCTTTAACCACCTGGTTAGGATAGCGCCATCTGTCTTATGGGAACTCAGACTCAAGAGGATACCACGGACCAGTTTTACCCTCCGTCGAACTCAAGGGGGCCCCATAAATCACTTCTACCTTTAAAGAAGCAGTTACGGAGGCAATAAGGAGAATTATTTGAAGTGGGAGTGAGTCTAAAGCCAGTGAAGCCAGTTACAAAGTTGCTGTAGCCATTTAAGCAGAAGATGGAAACTACCAGACACTATAATTAACTGGCATCGTCTGGTCTAATGTCAAACACTCTGCTAAGTACATTATACACATTATCTTACTTAAATATTCCAACCACTCTTTCATGTTATTATTCCCCCTTTAATAGACAATGAAACTAAAATGGAGAGATGTTAAATAATTTGCCCAAGGTCAAACACATAGTAAGTGGCAGGATTGAGACTCAAACATAAATCTTCCTGACTTTTAGGCCCATCATTAATCTATATTCTTTCTCATCTACTGCCAGTGTCAAAGTAAATTACAGTGGAAATGGATATAAGTCTAGGATAAAAAGATAAGAATTTGGAGATTGAAGAAAAGGAGATAAAACTGGCAGAGCTTGGTGATCATGGAATAAAAGGGGGAAAAACACAAAAAGGCATTTAATGAGGACGGTGGTGACTTTCACTGAGAAATGAAAAAGAAAAAGGGGGAGCAGACTGGCCGGGAGCAGGAGGCAGGGAAGAAATGATGTATTCGGTGTTAATCTTGGTGACTTTGTTATTGGTATGAAACACAAATGAAATATTTCCACTCCGGTAATGAAGAGGCCACATATACCTTCTCATCAGTCCCTCGTCGCTAAGCTATAGATATAGGAACTAGAATCTGACCATTCGATGCATCTGCCTGTGAATTTGAATCTTGAATGCGATATGCAAAGACAGAGAAGATAGTGATATGTTCATATGACACACTAGCAACAAAGGCAGTATCCCTTCTCACACTAGGTCACCATGGTGACCATTAGCGGTGGTAGCGGTGCCCACAGCCCTATGTTTGTCTGTAGCATTCTATACTATGTTTGCAGCATGACTCTGTGTGTTTTTGCTCCCTAGCCTCTACTGATCTCTGCCTATTTTTCCAGCCTGTTTTTCCCTGCTACTTCCTGATGATTATTATGAACTACTCTGTGGCCTCCAAAAAACTCCTTTTCTACTTAAGTTAGCAAGAATTGTTTTCTGATGCTTGTAACCCATAACTCTGACTGATAACACCAACACATTCATTGCTATAGCCAGTTAAGTATTAGGGGGCTCCTCCCTGCATTGCTCTTAAATCATTTCCAATCATAAGCTAGGAATGCTAAATCTGCTAGCTGCTGAAGGAACTCTTAGAAGAATTCAAAGAATTCATGGCCTGGTGGGAATACAGAGCACTAAATGAGCTCTATACCACAGCATGATTAAAAATTTAAAGCATAAAAAGGGTAACAAGTGTACTCTAAAAAAAAAAAAAAAGAAAGAAAGAAAGAAAGAAAAAAGTGTACTCTACGTACCGA
Organism: Cnephaeus nilssonii; assembly: GCF_951640355.1. Taxonomy (NCBI): domain Eukaryota; kingdom Metazoa; phylum Chordata; class Mammalia; order Chiroptera; family Vespertilionidae; genus Cnephaeus; species Cnephaeus nilssonii. The sequence goes on from NC_137082.1 coordinate 88,092,178, forward strand.
GTACAAACAAATCCATCCATAAATATTTAAGAAAGAGTATTAAAAGTGCAGAACTTCAAGGATAAAGGTGATAGGTAGCAATTCTCAGATACAAAAAGCATATTACCACTTAAAAAAAAACCCAACTCACCGCAGACAAGGTATCATAAGCATTGATGCAAGAACATAATGAAGATACATTTCAAAGTACTAAGGGTAAAAAACTGTCAACTAAGACTTTTATAACTAGCTAAATTATCACTCAAAGGTGAGGGCAACGTGGAATCTCTCTGTTTGTTTGTTTTTCCTACTAAGTTTCTCTACCTTTTTTTTTTCCCTTTTTTTTATGAAAGATGTGCTAAGCTTTGTGAAGAGAGCCTCTGAATTGTAAGCCATATATTATGGGGGAATAATGCTCCCTAGAGGCTGCTCTTGACCACTTTCACAGGAATGACTCAATATAATCAGATCTGTTCTGGGGGGATAAATACAGTTTTAGTAAGCAAGAGTTGGAAAAGAGATTAGAGAGAAGAATAGTTGGAAGGTCAAAACGATATAAAACACGGTGAATGAAAACAGAAGGCTCTAAATGTGAGCTATACTTAGAAGACAGTTCGCCCCTCTCCGCAGATCCCATGTGCGTCGGTAACATGGATCAGCGGTCGCCAACCCGTGGTCCTTGGACCAATGGTGGTCCCTGAGGTCCAAAAGGTTGGTGACCACTGACATAGGTAAGTCCCTCCCAAACAGGCATGCCATCACATTCTCTTTCTGTGACCAACGCATAACACATTTGTGGGAGGTATGCAATAGCTGTTTAACAACTGGACAAGTTTTCCTTGGAATAGCCATAGTACATAAAAAAAGAAATCATAGGAAGTGTTAATATATTTAGGGAAGAGATCAAGGCTGGAGTTCTCATCCTGGGAGACTCGCCATTGGATGTGTGAAACTGCCAAAGAGGGGGAACGATAAAATAACAAAGAGAGGGGCAGGGAGAATTCTGAGATGAATCAATACCGAAAGGGAAGCTGAGAGAAGAGACCCTCAAGCAAGAAGGAATGGGTAAGAAGAGTGATGGAAAAGAGCACAAAGACTATCAAAGAAGTTCGATTCAAGATGTTTTAACTGAATTTCTAGGATGGATATTAAAAAATAAGAAATTAAACTAAACAGAAAGGATTTAGAAAATACCATTTCTAATTGCAAGATGTTGAAGAATATTAACACATTTTAAAGGAACGAGATTTTTCTCATAAACACTTTTTAAAATAAGAGATTATCTGTTGTGTGTGCATGGTGGGAGTTGGAGGGGGGGGGGGAAATACCAGGAGGCTGGAGAGTAATACAGAATTCTGATGGTCCAGATAACAGCTTAGTGCTATAACCATGCCAACAAGGTTTTGATATATGTACAAATTACATGTGCACTAAAAAACAAAAACAACAACGAAGAACAATAAACAACAGCCTCACTATATCATGACTTCTCTATGACCGAGCTGGAGAAAAAGCCCCCAAAATCCAATCTCAATTTCCAACTCTTTAAAATTATTAAGATATGTTCAAATATATTACAGTTAACAAAATCCTGGGAATGCCATCTGTCTCCTGAATAAGGTGAAGAGTGTCAATTCTATGCCCTTCTTTACTGTAAGTCACTGATAATATATTCAGAAATCAATTACTGCACAACTAAAGAAAAATGGAACACTTGCCCCCAAAAATACCAATTATGGAATTATTTTAGAAATCCTTATCTCATTTTTTCCTGGACCAATTTATGCTAAACATATGCAAAATAAACCAAGGTATCTAACTGCATTGTGCAGTAAATTATATATCTGTATACTTTGAAATAATCTTACCGTTTCTAAGCCTGCCCACTAAGTATAAATTGCGCCGCCTGGGATAATTCCTCAGGTTATAAAAGTTTCCACCAAAGCGAGGGTCTTGGGTGCCATTGGAGTTATATATTTGAGCTATTCAAACCAACGTTCTGACAAGATCCTTTGGCTCTAACCCCAGGGCATGAATTTGCCTTAAAACTACACAAGAATGTGTCCGAGGGCTATATGTCAATCAACCCGGGGTAGGGCCTCGTCCCAATTTAGTGTTGTCACTTGCTGACATGGAAACCAGCAACAGTTAATTGTTGGGACTTCAAGTGGGAATATTGAGGAATGAGGAGAGGTAGGTGTCGAAGTTCAGGCTGATAAAGCTGTTAATTGCTACCCTTTTATGTGGACTTGTATAATAATGAAAACAATGTGGCTAATCATATAATGTTTCTATTTGTTCCCCAAGGGCTCTTCAGGGAAAGTTTCAGTCCCGGCTAGATTTCCTCAGCTCCCGGCTGTGCGGGGACAAAGGCAGAACAATCCAGGCTCTCAGGGCTGGCAAACAGCGGAACAGGGGTCCCATACGGGGCCCCGCCCCGGCCTGTCAGGAAGGGGCCAGTCTCCTCCTGACAACCTCTGGGGGAGGAACTGAGACGTATACATTAACAACAACTTCAAGTGGACTTTTGATGATTAGGAGAGAGAGACAGACAGACAGACAGACACAGAGACTGATGTGGGCTCGGATCTGCCATTCAGCAAACCAGGTCAATTCACATCTGTAAAAATGCCCCCGTTCCTTTTTCAATCAGAAAGACAGCACCGGAGTGAATGGGAGCGGTGCCAGGCCTGGTCCTCAGAGACAGGTGGCGATGCTGGGCACCTCATTGAACCACACTGGAGCCCCATCTCCTGAGACGCCCCGAGTGAGCTCCAGAGCCTTTGGGGAAGCGCAGCCCTCGGTGGTGTGTTTTCTACAGGTGCATATGGCTTACCGATGCTCACTGTGCCTCATGTGGCAAAGGCTACTGGGTAACAAAGTTGTGTTATTTAAAATAAAATATTTCCAACACCCATTTTGTTTTCAGACTCTTTATTACCAAGTAATGGCAGCATTCAGAGACACCCCAAGACATTTCGAATCCATTCCCTCTCTGTAAGGGACGGCCATTCTGTTTTGTGTGGGCTTTTTATTATTATTATTATTATTATTATTATTATTCTCTTTCTACCAACACCTACCTCACCAGTCCCATGCTACAACTGACAAGGACCAACTGCCTTAAAAATGACTTTCAAACCCCTCTCCCCCACGTAACTGCCAACTCTATTGCAGGGCCTCCCCCCCCACCCCCCCGGACCTCTGATATTTCCAGGCGTGTCTTCCGCAGTGGCCCCTAAACCCATGCTCTTTCCGGACTCTACACCTTTATCCACGCCGTTTTCTCCGAGTGTCCTCCTCTTGTCACCTGTTTGATTCGTATTTCAAGGATGAACCAAGTTTCATCCAACCCATCAAGCCTTCTACAATCACTCCCTGCCACCCAGCCCTCCCTGCTGTGCACCTGTAAACTAGCACCTGCGCGATCGTTCACGTGACACCTCCGATGGTGTCTGCTCGGTCACCCCGTTTCCCTCGTCTCCTCTCCTGAACTCTCCCCTCCTGGGGAAGATAGCGTTGGGTCCTCCCCAGCATTTGAACTGCGAGTGGGGGAGCCCCCGATATGTTTAAGGAACATATGCACCTTTCCAATGCATTTCAGTGAACTAATGACGCTATTACATGATTAAATATTGAATTTAATTGCTTTACAAGTTAGCTTTCCTGTAGTGAAATTCCTTTACAGGTATAACTCTACAAGCCTGAAAGCCAGAGCGTGCTGAGAAAAGAGCCCATTTCTGACACCCAAGGAATTGTCTGCTTACCAAAGAGTTTGTCAAAGAAGAGAAGAACGTGAAGACTCGTTTCTTAAAATTCCCTTTCATGTTAGCAAGGCATAAAAAAATTAACCACCTAAACACTAGGCCCGAGTTCACATTTCTCATCATTTCAAACACATGTTATTTCAACTTGAAACTCATTTCTTAAAATATGGAGATGGCTGAACTCATCCATCTTTTAAACTGCAGAATGAAAATGTGGGCCCCGTGTCTGAAAGGAGAGGTGATGAGATACAGACGTACAGAGATGAGGCTGTATGTAGGTCCCGGAAAACCGCTGAATCGAACCAAAGGACATGGAAGCGACTGAAAAGAAAACTCCGTTTGCCAAATACACTCGCCAGGCTCCCAGGCCGGTACGCCGCGTCACCAGGATGCTCGTGCGCACCTTTGGGGCTCACTCCCAACCACAGGTCACCGTGCTCTCAGCGGGCAGGGTCTGGTCATCACCTACAATCCCAGCGCCAGGAGCACAGCGAGCAGTGCCCACAGCAGGACCGACGCTCGCTCCTCATCCCCACGTCCATCGCTCCGGAGAAATGATGCTGATTTCCAAAACACCAAGGCCAGAGGCCGGGCAACCAATAAAGGAACAATTATGAACAGTTTTCAGTTGTAATGGTTCCCAACACCGCTCAGTGCTGTCTTCCAGCAACCCGCACCGTTGGTGTAGACTGTGATGCATTATCAATCTCCCCCGTGCAACGGCTGCACACAGACCTCCTTTCATTAATAAACTCACTACTTAGTTTTTAATACAATGCGATTTACAAGATATCCATTTCTCCGAGACCTCCAGGAACCCTGCCGTGGCAGAAAGGGACATGTGCCTGCTTTCTCCCAACAATGAGGCAAATTTGCCATTTAAAATCTTTTTCCAAAGGTCACCTTGAACTACCAAAAAAAAAAAAAAAAGAAAAACCCACTGATATTCATCATCTGTGTGAATATATCTAAACTGTGAGCAAATAAATCAGCCACGTTACCAAGCACAAAGCTCCTAGAGATGAAGATGTATTTTCAGGTGCCCGTGAGGCCAAACAAAGATGGTAAGGAGTGAAACAAATGGAAGGACACTCGGGGACCAAATTAATACACTGAACCCCTCTCGTAGCAGCAGCGTTCCCTGTAGAACAAAGTGACGAAACTATCAAAAAGCACTTCTCGAAGCAACAACATTTGTGCATGTCAAAAAAAAAAAAAAGAATTAACCTGGAATAAATATATAAATAACAGTATGTTTTGTGTTAAGCCAGTAACAAAGAAACCCTTTAGCGCCGTTAAACAAAGTCCTGTCAAACCCCCATTTTTTATTTTTTTACAAAGAAGCACGAAGATCCTTTCACAACGGTTTAAACTGTATTTATAGTAACGGAGGGAAGACTTCAGATAAAAGTCAGAAAGATTAAAGTCGAAGCCCCCGCTCGCCAGGAGCTATGTTCTGATTTTTCTCCTCACTGCAGGTCTGCAAACATTAAGACAGAAGATGCTGGCGTGTGGCTCTGGGGGCTCCTCGGAGACTCCACCACCTTGGAGGAGCAGGGAACACGGGTGGAAACGCATGTGGTTGGGGAGCAGGCTCCATATGAAATGGCAACGCGCAAAGTAACCACCCCAACTGCAGACAGCCCGGGGAGGGGAGGGGAGGAGGCGGAGGGCTGAAATTTCTGCAACTGATGCAGGGCAGAAAGAAAGAGGGAAAAAAAAAAAAAAGAAAGATGTGGTATTACTGTTTTAAAATGGCAGCCTGTTAATAATCACTGCATTCCTGAACACACAGGGCATCCCAGCGCCGCCTTCTCTCCTGAGCCAGCACAGTGCTCACTCCCAGGGAACTGGGGGGCTTGGCGCTGTAGCTCCCGCTAAACAAAACCCTGGAGTTGCCACTCAGGAGTTTATAGGCTTGGAGACCATATACTTTTCTGACAAAGAAAAAAAAAAAAAACAAGATACAAAAATGCTGTTTTCGCCTGGCAGGGCTTAGTTACTCTGGAGAGGAAGGTTCTTACATGTATGTTTTTCTTCAAAATGAATGCAAAGCGACCCTGAAACAGCTTTTGGTTCACAGATCAAAACATCTATTTTGCATTTCTTCTCCCTTAATATTGTCTCCTTCAAGAAAATCACTTTATCTCTCTCACACACACACACACACACACACACACACACACACACACACACTCTCCAGGGTGCTCAGTGTATACTGTATGAACTGGAAGGTTATTCTTAATGTGAATTTGGATAGTCTCTCTTCAGTTCATATATTGCACGAACCACATACTGAGTTGTATATTTTCAGGCCATCCTTAGTATTTACTTTTAAAATCAGACACTTGGTTTAACAGTGGATGAAGAAAGGCTAAAAAAGTCCTTAACAACAACACACACAGCAAGGGGCCGTGTGAAATGTGGAATGACAGTATTTGTATCACAGAAATACCAAGAAGAAAGCATTCCTTTTTCACTGAGTGTAAATTAATACTATCAATTTGAAGAGTAAACATATTTTTCATGCAAGTCTGGAAGAGGTTTTAAGTCTATACGCTTTCATGTAATCATAAAGAGAGCATGAAAGGATGTCAGTATTACCCAAATAGGTCCGTTTCTCTGTTATTCACAAAGTTAAGAACCATCGAAAGTCACTTTTACAAATCACAAATTTCTGGAAAAGGTATTCTGAAGTACAATTACTTGCTATTCCATTCGGTATTTTATTTCAACGGCAACATTTTGAATACATGCACATTTGTACAACTACCAGGGGAAAAATAACTTGAACCAAATTGAAAAATTACCATAACTACTAGTTCAATATGTCTGGTTAAAATAGAGACATCTGGTCTGTCATTAATTCTTTTGTGCTGATGACTCCTAGTGTGTCTTTTCCCATCAATGAACTTTGCAAGAGAAAAATACAACTTTTAACAACAACAAAAAAAACCCATGACTCAGAAATCTATTTCAAGATTTGCCAATACAGATATGTTATGATTAGTTCAAATAAAGCACAGTGCTTTCAAGAATAGCAACGTACCCTGATTGAATACAAATGGTTAGCTTTAAATTCCATCAGAATAATGTTCTGAAGTCATTCTCTGCAGGCAAATATGGCTAATTCATGAAAATATTTATAAATCGACACATTGTTCACTTGTTTAAAATGCATACACTGGAGCTCTATAATAACACTTGATTGCCTCTCCAAGGAATCTGAATAATACATTCTGCACACCCCCACACAATTCTGAATTAATGGCTGGGCAAACAATAAGTAATGCGCTGCACTCTAGCAAAAATCCAGTGATAACATCAATCCGGCATCTACTTAACACTGACTGCCTACTTTCCACAGATTCCTCACCAGTAAGTTTCTTCTCCTGCAGGCGGTTCATTAGGGAATGACGATGACCTGCCCATTCATCCCCAGAGAGGGAGTGATTTAGCGATTAATATGATCACAAATGGGGGGAGAAACCATAACATACATGACTACAAATGAAGAGAAGAAGGAAAGGGGCCTGGCCCCTTTGGCTCCCAGTAACTAGATGACCATTTTAAAAAGGACTTTGGTCACTGCTTCGCAGGGCAACAGGACCAATGATGGAAAGCCCTTTGCTGGAATCCGCAGGCATACCAGGAAGGCCCTTCACCCAAACTCAGATAATGCCTTTTGACAAATGTTCTCCTTGAGCAGGATGTAGTTATTCAAAACCATAAAAAAAATAAATTAAAAAAAAAGACCACGGTTATAGTAACACAACCTTTACAAAGCCAACCTTAACATGTCCTGGGGTCTCCCCCCACCTCCCCCGCTGCATGCAGTCTGCTTTCTTTCGGCCAATTTATAACAGATAGTAAGTTGGTGAATAAATATTTAATTTATGCAGCCGAGACCCTGAAAGGCTGAGCTTCAAATGCAATGCCTTGCATTCCCATGAGGCACCCTGTACAGAAATATCCTTTAAAAAATCCATCTACAGCTGTCCTTTAAGAGAAGAAGGGAAGAGGAAAAACCCACACATACACATGCGTCGAACCACGGCGCCGACGCCCCTCCGCCAGCCGGCATGTCTATAGAGACATTCTCCCGATGATTAAAACGTAAGCTCCGAGCTCCGAAAGCTTCCAGACGAGGAACAGCAGCCGAGTAACGCCGCCCAGGAAGCCGGCAGCGAAACACACCTCCCGTGCACTCGGAGCAAGCTCGCCCCGCGAATGACACCGACCCAACTTCCCCAAACACACACACACACACACACACACCCCGACACACACACTCACGGATTGCACACACGTGCACAGGATGTACACACAAACATCGAGCGGAGCACAATACCTACACACACAAACGAACTTGATCGACACAAAACATGCACGGATCGGTGTGCACACAGAACGCACACGGCACGGCACACAGACCCGCAGCGCCCGAGCCCGCATGCACACGCCCCGCAAGTCCGCGTGGGACACGCGCCGTGCACGCACGTGGAAAATGCATGAACTCACGGGACCGAACGCCCACAGCCCGCGCGGAGTTATTGATGGAATGCCGGGGGCGGGGGCGGGGGCGGCGGGAGTGGGGACGGCCACACAAAGGTCTCCGGGCGGCCGGGCGGGGAGCGGGCGGGCCGGGCGCTCGGAAATCCCCCCGCAGAGCGGCCCCGCCGAGCGCGGACGGCGAAGTGCGGGGAAGTGTCCCGGGCGCGGCGGGCGCGGGGTCCCCGAGACGATCGCTGCGCCCGTCCGCGCGCACGCAGACCCACGGGGGCCCGGCGAGCCCACTCCCGCGGAATAACAAAGAGCGGGAGCCGGGCGCGGGCGGCGGCTCGGGCTGGGGGCGGCCGTCTCGGCGGCCGCGGGCGGCGCGGGGCGAGCGGCGGGCGGCGGGCGGGGCGGTACGTACCAGGCGGGCAGCCTCGGCCCAGGTGCGGTCCTTCTTCTTCCTCTTGTCTTTCATGTTTGCATCTCATTGATGGTGCTGCTGGTGACGTGGGGGATTCCACGGGCGCTCGGGGTTCGGGCGCCGAGACAATGACCCAGTGACCCGGTGACCCGCACTCGCTCCGCGGGGGGAGGCGCGCGGGCGGCGGTGGGAGGGATGGAGCGCGGGGGTGGGGTGGGCGCTGGGGGCGCGCGGGCGGCGGCGCGCGGGGGGCGGGCGCGGGCGGCGCGGCGGCGGGGCCGGGGGCGGGGGCGGCGCGGGGCCGGGCTCGCTCGTGCGGGGCTCGCGCTGCGCCGCCGCCGCCCGGCCGCCGCGGTGACAGCTCCGGGGATGCTGCGCTCGGCCCGGCTCCCAACAATACACTCTGACGTCACGGGGAATGGCGACGGGCCGCACACTCGCCGCTCACACCCGCCGCTCACACTCGCCCTCGCGCGCGCACACTCGCCGCGCGCCCCCCTCCAGCCACGCCCTGAGCCCCTCGCCAGACCCCACCCCCTGCACCCCGGCCCTCCCCCCCACCCCCGAGGCGCGGGCGCTGCCGGCGGGGCCCAGGCCGGGAGCCCCCAGCCGCGCGGGGGCCTTGGGAACTTGGGTCCGAGTCCGCTGGCAACTCGGAGCCTCCGTCCTGTGCGCTCCCGCTCACACTCACGCGCCCCCGCGCACGGAGCCCCGGACCCCCTCTGCTGGCCCCTTCACCCCCCGCGGCTGGGCCCCGGGGAGAGGGCACCACAGCCGCTCACCCCGAGCCAGTGCTGGACGTGCAGCTGGGCGCAGCGCGGAGCCACCCTGTCACCTCAGACAATGCCGGACCCCGGGCTGCACGGCGGGTCGGGCCTGGCTCAGCACCGGCTCTGTGCAAACTGCGTGCAGTCATCGTTCTGGACCATAAAACGTGCTGCACACGGAAACGGCTCCACGGCTAACGCGAATTTTAAAATGATAATTGCCAGGCTTGGGATCCGTCAAGAGTTGGATTGTTAACCTTGTTAGCGAACTACACACACACACACACACACACACACACACACACACACACACACACACAACGCAAACAACTGCGGAGACTTGAAAGTTTATTGTAACCTCCCCAGCCTCTTAGGTCTCTGGTGAATTGTGTAGGTCTATCGAGTTATGGTAAGCAGAGAGAGAAATGGCTCTATGACCCACAGTAATTATGTGTGCGTTTACCTTGAGGATGGAAAAAACAAAAAGGGCACTCATGCCGGATTATTTATGTAAGGTTAGTTCCTGACTACAGAAATAATGGTATGTAAACAGCACTTCGTGTTTTTTTCACTTACACCATCTCATTTGATCCTCAAAACATCGCAGTTAAACCTATTTGTTCACTCCGCTGCGCAGAGGAGGAAATGAAGCTGAAGGCATTAGACTGTGCCCAAGGTCTCTTGCAAAATCAGTGGTAAGAACCAAACCCAAATCTTTTGGCCCCAAGCCCACGTTCTCTCCATTACCCTAGAAGACAGTGTTTAAAAACAAATACCCCTAACTAGAAGTGAACGTCTACAGTGAAGAAAAGACATGTCTGAGAAAGAGAACAATTACAGTAACCTGACTCCTTTCAGAACACTGTCCAATGACTGAGGTCATAAAAATATCTGACTACCAACACTTAATCAGTGGCAGTTCATAATCATAAAGAGCTGATGATGTTAATTATTTAAAAATATGTGCATTATTAATGCACTAGACTAAGGGAAAGCTATGCATCCGTTTAAGAAAATATCAAAAGATTATCTTCACTTTTTTCTTTTTTCTTTTTTAAATGGATTTGAGAACACACCGAAGTTATCCTGAGGGGAAAACTTTACCCAGGCACTGTGCATAACTCTATCCAGGTGTATTATATTTTTACTTTACATTTCAAATATATTAAATTTGAATCACATTCACATCTGTTTTTATTTTTGAGAATCCTCTTTATGGCTAAAGTAATGGATATATTTTCAAAGTATTCTCATTCTAATGTTTTCTCCTCTATTCCGAAATAGCTATGTTAAGCAATCAGACCATAACATATAATTTGTTATTTTCTGAGGAATAGTGCTTAATAAGACGTTTTGGAGCCAGCTAAAGGGAAACATGCATATTTAGTTGCTCTACAGTAACTTATTATTCTTTAATAACCAACTTGATTATCAAAGAAGAGAAAATATATCATCCTACTGAAGCAGATGTAAATTCGTTGCTTAAAAAAAAAAGCAATCTGAAACAAACAAAAAAAATTACCCATTCTATGACAGTGAGCCAAGCATAAATAATCAATATTATGAACTGACTCTTAGAATGAACCTCCATTTTGGGGTACTTGAGTATAAATAGTCCCTACCAGGTAAGTTTGGTTAAAGACTTGGTGAGTATTCGATGCCAAAATAACGTATACTTCACAGAGCACCGGAGCAGAGACGGGCCTACTCATGTACATTCAGCCATCCTTTCCCTTATGGCTCCCTCAAGCTCAATGATTGTCTGTGGCGGGAGGAGGGAAATATGACTCAAGTACTGATCTTTTATATTTGGTAAGTTACATGAATCTCTCTCTCTTTTTAAAGAGGTAGAAAGTGATAAATGTCAGCAGAAATATACAAGTCAAATTATGTGAAAATTAGTAAGAGGAATAACTCTCTACTGGGGAGATGTTTTAAAAGGCTTTAAAAAAGAGAAGTCCTTGGAAGTGGGATTTGAAAGATGGTAGGATTTGAACACTGGAATTTGTAGGAATGGAGAGAAACTTTCCCACTAGAAGTGCAGCCAAAGTCAGGACAGTTTAGGGCTAGGGGAATATTCAGATGAACAGGCGACACCCATCAAGTGCCTTGCCTTCCTTTAAAGTTCCTTTCAGAGCAAATGCATCTCAGGAAGCCTTCCTTTCCCTGAGGAGAGAGGACTAAGGCAAGGAGCACCGGCTTCCGTTAAAACTGCCCTCCACTTCCTTTGGTGAGGTTCCCATCCCAATGGCACAGCACTGGGGGGCGCCCCAGAGTTCAACCCGCAGGAAATCAACAGCACCCTCTCTGAATTCCCAGGCTGGCTTTCTCCCAATGCTGGCTGGCTCCTAGGTTTGGAATTCAACAGTTCCTGTGGTGCAGGTCTCCTTCATCAATCCCAGCAGATCTTTTCCTGTCCTGGGATGTTACGTAGTTTTAGATTACAAGATGTTTAACGATTGATAGACACTCCATACAGAGCAAACCCGAACAGCAATAAGTGTCCATGGATATAAGACAAAACAGAGGTAAGGGTGCATTTTGGAAACGGGTTAACATTCATAGGAGACTCTGACACACACACACACACACACACATACACACACACACAGAGAGAGAGAGAGAGAGAGAGAGAGACTTAAGAATTAGGGGCAGAAGTTGTTGTGTCATGGTCTGTCGGAAAATGTAATCAAAGTGTTGACCAAATATGGGAAAGTTTAGGCAGGAATAAGGGCCTGGGACTGCTTTTATTGCCATCCCACACACCCCATGGAAGTCTGGAATGAATGGAAGTTTCCTCCACCCCTCCCCCACACATGCCTACCAGCAGGCCCAACTCGGAGCAGAAGGTGGGGTGAGCAGGGAGTCATAAAAGCGGAAAGGGGGAGAAGAAAGACAATGCTGCAGGGGAGATGGGAGAGGTCTGAGGGGGTCTTCATGACCACCCAACGTGAGTCCTGTTTCTGAAACACAGTTATTATGCACAAACTGGGGATCCCTGAGTTCTACAAATAGGAACATTTAATCATCTTATTCCTCCTGATCAATCAGGAAATTCCACGAAGACAGTCATCTTTTCTCCTTGGTGCAGTACCCAACTCACTGAATTCCCAGCACTAAGCAAAGGACTTTCCATAATCTAGGCCACAGTAAATAATCACTGAGTAAAAAATAAATGATTGGAAATGCAGTAATATGATCCTCTTATTGTAAATACAATAAAAGTTCAATCAAGATATATTTCCTTTTCCCCCTTCCTACTAGCAAAATGTTTTGGTTGTTTTTTTCTTCCTCTATTTCACTGAGCAATTCAGGGGTAATACGCAGTGAAGTGAAATAAAGCCAAGCATTGGTGTTAATGATTATAGTCAGATATTACTGAGGGATGCTCCTCACTGCTGTAAGTGTTGGCCTGCTCCCTCTTATTTTCTTCCCATGTAGACTATGTTACTCATTTTTCACGTCTCTCAATATAGTCTCTTAAAGTCGGTTTACACTGTGAATATAAATATTAGCCGCACTTCAGGAACACACCGAAGAGCTTTACTCATATTATCCAAGACTAATTGTTCCTAAACTCCTGACAGTCCTTCCACTAGGGAAGGATGGGTTAGCTGTGGTTACTTTGTTTTTCACTTGACTTCTAAAGAGTTTAAAATGTTAAGATTTAGGTGTACTATGATTGTAGAGATAAATAGGGGGGGAAAATCTTACACATTATTTTCAAAACTTTTCTTGTAGCTGATTTTACTGGCATTGTCAAAGCATATATCTTTCTTGTTGGAGCTGATTAGAGCTAAGTGATCAACTTGTAAGACTGCTCATGTTTCAATTCTCCAGTCAACTTGTATGACTATCTCATTTCAGTGCATTAATTAAAAAATACGTTTTTTCCTGTTACAGCCAGACCCTGTAGCATCTAAAGCTTTCTTAACCCTGAGGAGGAATCGAATAAGGTGGCAAAACTATTTTCCTCTTTTTCACTTTCCTAAACCACTCTTTTCTTTTCTTTTTTTTTTTTTTTCTGCTTTATCTAAGTACTTCCTTTTGGAAATAACAAACTCTGCTTCTGAGTAGAGCCCTTCATTCAAGAATTTACCTTTTCCCCCTTTAAACCCTTAATTGGGCATAGAGAACACAGTCTGATTTATGGCCTCCCTTTAACAGGACTCACACTTAATCCATTACACAAAGAGGGATACACAGATTCCCTAACAGCACCACTCATTAAGTTTATACAGAATGAAAAAAAAAAAACACTTAGCAAATGTAAATAAAGCTTTGCTTGATACTGTCTTCTTATGCATATGTAATGTGATCAGAATATCAACAGAGCAGTCTAACAGCTTTTTGCTTATTTTCAAAACCACAAATTAGATTTCTCTAGGTAAACTCTAATTCACATTTAGTGGCTAAGAAGGAAAATTACATGCTGCTAAATTCATCTTTGTGTGGAAAGAATGTTCTCAGTGCACAAAAGAGAAGACTAGAATTCCGATTACGACGTCTGTCGCGGGCTCTGGAATGCCGAGGACCCCGGCCATGCTGCTGATGTTCTTCTTGCCTCAGTGTCTGTGTTTACCAAAAGGGCAACTTCTGTGATTGAGAGCTTGCCCCCCACCCCCCAAAAAAGAACCTCAAGGAATCATTAATAAGTTAGTTACTCCAGTTACTTGTCACCTACCTGCTATTTTAAGTTACACAGGAAGGTGTATGGAGTACACACTGTAGGTATTAATCTAGCCACGGAATGTCCTCTCCATTCCATGCATAGCAACAAAAGCTCAAAGGAAGACGGAGAAGGCCACCCTGCGACTTTTACAAGGGCGGATTGAAGTGATGGGGAGATAGGACTCCTTTTGTGACTGAAGAATTCCCATTGCTTTCCCGTTGAGTTTATTGCAGCGGACACGGCTGATCATCTCAGCCAACACCCTTCCAGTAACCACGGGGTGACACGCCTGACCTGCTAAAATGCCTGAGTAACTGGGAGATCTCTTAGGAGCCCCTTGTAGCCAAGGAAATGCCATCGATTGTCTACTGGTTGATGGGGTGAGAGAAGAGAAGGGGTGGGGTGTGGGTGTGTGGGAACTCAGAGACACACCTGGCGGCCAGGGAAGGCAGCAGCCGGCCTTCAGAAAGAAGAGCCATGTCCCTGCCGGGAGGCTTGGGGTGGGGGTGGAGCGAAGCATGTTTACCTTTTTGTGCAAGAATCGAGAGATCCAGGGAAAGCGATTCTTGCTCACCTCCTCCCCCTGACTTCCTACCCCTCTATCATCCCATTTACGAAAGGTATCCCCAAGGAAAAGGATCAAAGGTAGTTATGACATTTAGATGTCAAAATAGTGAATCATGCATTTTAAAAATCCCTGGATTGTGTTTCTGGTTAGAATTTTGATCAATGTGCATTTCTTAGTAGAAAATTCTTTTCTCGGGAGATTTTCCCCTTTTTAGACCCAGAGGTGATTCAGTCTGTAGTAGATCCATAATGTCTAGACCACAATTCTTCTGCCTAACCTACAATTATTTATTTAATTTCCGTTTCATAAAACGAATTCTCGGCCGGCCGGTGTGGTTCAGTGGTTGAGCGTCGAGCCATGAGGTCACTGGTTTGGTTCCAGTAAGGGCACATGCCGGTTTCCGGCTGGATCCGTAATAAGGGGCGTGCAGGAGGCAGTTGATCTATGTTTCTCTCTCATCGATGTTTCTCTCTATCCCTCTCCATTCCCCACTCTCTAAAATCAATAAAAACATATATATTTTTTTAAAAGCAAAAAACCGAATTCCTTCTTTCTCTTTATTTGTGGGCTCATTGCAGAGTTCTCTACCCAGGCAAGAACTATTTTGCTTTAGTAACATTTTTTTTTAAAGTTTTCTTTTTAAAATTTCTATTCTTTTAAAAATTTAAGGTATAATTAACAAATAAAATGCACAGGTCTCACGTGTTACCTTCAATGGCGTTTGATTATTGTACAGACCCAGTAACATTTACAAGACAGGGAACATTTCCATCAACCCCAGAATGTTTCCTTATGCTATTTCCAGTCATCCCCTCCACCCCCTCACAGAAATAGCTGTTTTCAGACTTTAATCACGATAGATGAGTTTGGCCTGTTAATGGACTGTTTATATTTCCCCCTGCCTGTGGCTTATCTATTCATTTTTGTAATGGTGTCTGGTGTATCTAATGAGGTCCAATTTATATTTTTTCTCTTATGAATAGGGCTTTTGAGAATTGAACAAGAAATGGTTGCCTACTTCAAATTCAAGAAGATCGTCTCCTATCTTTTATTCCCAAGTTTTGATATTTTTTCTGCTTTTGGAAATAGTATTTAAATGTTATTGTTGGATCACTTGCTGATGAAAAGCAGAAATGACATTGATTTTAGAATGTTGATCTTATATACTGTGATCTTGCTGAATTCTCTTATTGGGGTTACTATAGTTTCAGTGTCTATAATTACGTTGTTTACAAATAATAGAAATTTTACTTCTTTTCTGATGTAATGCAATTTACTTTTTTCTTGCCCTGGCTAAAACCTCTAGAAAAATTCTGAATATAGATGGTAAGAATAAACACACTTACCCTGTTCCCAAACTTTGGAGTGAAGAGATTCGTGTTTCATGTAGGTATCATGTTAGCATCATGTAGGTATCATGTTAGCTTGTTAGCTGCATGATTTTTGTAGATGCCCTTCCTCTGACTGAGGAATTGATCTTCTTTTCCTAGAAGGCCAACAGTTCCTCCCTTCCCCCTCTGGGGGTGAGTTTTAAATTTTACCCAAAACTTTTCTGCATCTACTTAGGGAATGATAAGATCTTGTCTATTATTTTGTTAATATATTGTGTGTTACATTGATTGATTTTCTAATATTAAACTCCGCTTGCTGTTCTACAGTAAATCCCACTTGATTTTTTTTTCATTATACTCTGATATGTGGCTGGATTCATTTTTCTAGTATTTTGTTAATGATTTTTGACTGTATGCTCATGAGGAATATTGGTCTTCGATGTTATTTTCTTTTAGTATTTTTGAGATATCTTAATATCACGGTATTGATGAATTCATAACATGACTTGGAAAGTTTATTTCCCCTTTGCATGTCAAAATACTGACAGAACTGTTACTGGGTTAGCATTATTTCCTCCCTAAATGTTTAGTGCAATTTACTGCTGAAGCCCCCTAGAAATGGAGCTATAATTGTGTGTGTGTGTGAGAATATTTTTGACAGCAAATCCAATTTCTGTAATGTATTGAAATCTACTTATTAATTATTAATTCCCTCATTGAAATGACTTGGTACATCTGAAAATCAATTGAGCATAATGATATAGGTATTTTTTCTGGTTGTCTACTAGGCTGCACTTATATATGTATGTGCTTGCACCAATATCACAATGTTATTATTGAACCTGAGGATATTTTCCCATTGACTTTTAGAGACAGCAGAAGGGAGGGGGAGGGCAAGACAGAGAGAGAGAGAGAAACATCAATGTGAGAGAAACATTGATTGGTTGCCTCCTGCATGGGTATGGACCAAGGCCTAGGATCGAGTCTGCAACCGAGATATGTTCTCTTGGCCGGAATTGAACCCGGGACCCTTTAGTCTGAGGGCTGATGCTCTATCCACTGAGCCAAACCAGCTAGGGCTCCTTTTTTGAAGCTGTTTCAGCTACTCAAGCTTCCTCAAATTTCACGTAAGTGTTAGAATCAGAGGATCAATTTCTGACACAGAAGGAAAAGGCTGCTGTTAGCAGCCCGCTGTGTTCACACTCGCATTATTTTTTATGAGAAATCTGTAGTAGTGCTCATCGTTGTTTCTCTGTTCATAAGGAGTGTTTTTTTGTCCTCTGGCTACTTAAACTTTTTTTTAAATGTCTTAGTGGCTTTGAGTGATTTCATTATCAAGTTCCATAGTGTAGTCTGCTTCCTGTTTCTTGTTTGTGGAGTCCGCTGAGCTTCTTGCATCCAAATGTATAGTTTTCAACAAATTTGTAAATATTCCAGCCATTCTATCTTCAAGTGGCTTTTCTGTTTAGTATTTAACCCTCACCACACTCCCTACTAACTGGCTATTTCTAGGAAAGGGATGGTACCTTTATTGCCAGCATGGTACACCATGGTTATTCCAGGACTTAGTGCATATTAGTTAGCCAATATCCGAATGAACTAATGCATGAATTTCCAAGCATGAAGTATTTGTCCTACTTATTCATTTTGATTAAGCAGTGTGTCTACATTGCTAGACATCATTCAGCAATTATACACCACCAGTTTAGATTAATATAATTCTTAGGTTTGCTTAATTAAGTCTAACAATCTCAGGCCAGGATATTCTAATATGCCTTCTCCATTTTTACTTATATTTCTTTTCACTGCTCCTCCTGCATTTGAAAGGAGTAGGAAAAAGAAAGCAAAAAAAAAACTGAGAGAGAAAGGAGGAGGAGGGGGAATTGACGAGTGTCTCCCCCATAATTTCAGTTTAAAAAAAGGACTCCCCTTCTCAATGATTTAATGATCAGTATGGAATTTTCTGATCTTCACACCTACAAGGCTGCACTTAGAGAAATTTTATTGACTTACATTTATTTCAAGTATTAGACCATGTAAAGGATAATACATATGTGCAAATGGGTGGTTCTTGGGTTTATGCCAATGGTAACAGCAGCCAACATTTATCGAGTATTTATTATGCCATAGGGGCTATTATAAGGATTTGTCCTGTTATATGCAAGAGCATTGTAAGTTATATATAATTATTATACTCCTTTACAGATAAGGGAGCGAGATCGCAGAGAAATTAAGTAAATTGCAACCGTTTGTACAACTTGCAAGTGACAGAACTGAGATAAAACTTTAGGCTATCTAGTCAAGATTTCTTACTTTTACCTCTTCCAATTAGCACGCCTCTGAATCATAGTGTACATTTTTCTAGTATAAAATAAATTCCCTTTTTGTTGAAAGTGTAAATAAGGCTGCATTTATAATTTTATTATATCTAGGATTCTGCTGAAAAAATATGCCACAAAGAAAGATACTGAGTCCATTAAATTATTGACATGATTTATCCACATGTATTTGTAAAGAAGCATGTGCCTCCCTGTTTTCTTCATGTTTGTGTGCATGTGCCTGCTCTTTTAGAAAGACATAACCAACACGCACCTAACTTCCTTAGGGCTTTCAAGACATTACTTTTTAAAATATATATATTTTATTCACTTTTTTACAGAAAGGAAGGGAGAGGGATAGAGAGTTAGAAACATCAATGAGAGAGAAACATCAATCAGCTGCCTCCTGCACACCCCCTACTGGGTATGTGCCCACAACCAAGGTACATGCCCTTGACCTGAATCGAACCTGGGACCCTTCAGTCCAAAGGCTGATGCTCTAACCACTGTGCAAAAACCGGTTAGGGCAAGACATTACTTTTAAATGAACATTACATTTTAGAACAGTTTCAGATTTTTATTTTATTTTTTCCAGATTTTTATTTTATTTTACTTTTTATTAAATTTATTGGGGTGACATTAGTGATTAAGATTCTATAGGTTTCAAGTGTAGATTTCTTTGATACATGATCTGTATCACAGAGTCTGTCTAAAAGCACAAGTGTTATGTATTTTATTAGGTCAAATCCACTAATTTTTTTCTTTCACAAACTGTGATTTTTTTTGGGGGGGAGGGGTTATTGTAACTAAAAATTCACCACCAAATCCAAGGTCACACAGATTTTCCATTACATGGGTCTTTTTCTCTGAATGACTGCATTTTGCACTTTGATCTATAATCCATTTTGAGTTAGTTTTTGTGAAAGGTGTAAGGTGTAGATTCATTATTTTGTATATGGATGACCAATTGTTCCAGCATTATTTATTGAAAAGACTATTCTTTCTCCATTGAAATATTTTGAAATATTTTTTAAATTTTTGATGTTGTTTTTAATATAAATCTTTATTGTTGAAAGTATTACATATGTCCCCTTTTTTCCCCATTGCCCTCTCCCCCACTCCCCAAGCCCTCACCATCCTATTGTCTGTGACTATGGGTTCTGCATATACACATATGAGTTCATTGGTTGAAATTTTGTCAAAGATCATTTGAGGCACAATTATTTAATATGTGCATGTAGTTAACTCAGTTACTGTTTAAAGAAGGTGCTATGGAGTCAATACTGAAGTTAAATCTTATTCAAGCAATTTGGATTCATACAAGCAAAATGTTCTTGGACACATGTGCCTCTGCGTGCTGGTCGTCCTCCAGTCTTCTACTCTAACTCTGCCTACTGATGTGCAGATGTACATCCTTGCCTATAACGAGAGAAAATACCCCAAATAGCTTACTCCATTAAAACCCAGCACTGAAACAACATAGGTTGTGACAATGATGGGTCTTTATTGCCCTCTCGGTATAAAACAAAACAAAAAGCAGCCAGAAGATCAGTTAAAATGTGCTCGGTTAGTGGCCTAACAGAGATTCAATCCTTTGGAAGTCAGTGGTTCTTCCCCAGCACGCAGTAGAACTGCAGGCTACGTTTGTCACGGCTGTTCCACAGCGCAGCCCCTGAGCTAGAGGGAAGGGTGTCGTGAAGAACGGAAGGGAAAGAATACAGACATCTATTCTGCTGCTGGGAAGTCCTATCCCAGCACGTTTCAGATACCAACAGGTATGACCCGGCCTCCTGCCCCAATCTTTGGGGCCACAGCAAGTATACTACTGCATCCCTTCCCCCAGTGGAGGAAAGTGTTTCTGATCGCCATTAGGTATTTATTTTTTTCTTCCTAATAAAAAGCACCATGTCTTGGAATCATTGCAGCAATAAAAATTTAAAACCACACGTGCCTGATAGCAAAACAACAGAAATGTACGGACATTCATTTTGCAAGGTAAGTCACTTCTATTCGAAAGCAAATAAAATAGCACCAGCCCAGGCTCTGTCCGGCCCGCTAGCTTGGATGGTCGGCCCTGACAATGAAAGATGTTAGGATGATGCCTGTCTCTGAAAGCGCAGCATCTCTGCCTTGAATACACAATGGACACACATGTAACAGGAGGCACGCTCCTAAGGGGAGTTCATAAAACCCACTTCAGAGTCAAATCAATGTCAACCCAGGTCCTGCCTGCAGAATGTGCTCCTTGAGCATTTTGCTGGCTTGTCAGCTGTTTCATCAATATTTTACACAGAAGGTAAATGTCTTGAGATTCCAAAACCATCACAAACTGCCCCAGCTTCATTCTGTTGGTTATTATGATGTTATCAACATCCTTTGATATATGTATAGAAGCCCCCTTCCAGGGAATGGTTTCTATTCTGTTTATACATATGCAGGAGGGAGGAAACTGTGCAGCTCAATGTTCCTGCCACGGAGATCGGGAAGGCTGCTCTGGAAATCTGTGCACATTTTTGTCTTCGGGATGGCTCCCACTGTGAAGAGGATTCATCACCTTTCTTCGGGCAACATCAACCCTCTCGAGTTTTTCATCTTTTTCATCTGGTCTCCCGTTTACAAATTGATAAAGAAAATATTAAAATGGAATGACTATAAATAGCAGATGCAGAATGTATTCTGCCAAGAATATATCATATCTTAGAACAGGTTTCTGGGAATAGGGGGCAGAAATACTCTTGCATTTCTTACTCAGTGAAGAGTCCAATCCATCTGTAGTTAAAACCAACATATATATATATATATATATATATATATATATATATATATATATATATATATATATATAGATTGAAGTAGGAAATTAAGGCAACTACCAGGAAAAAAATATTTTCAAGTAAGTGTCTTCATGTAACAAAAGGCCAGTACTTACTTGTTGAATAGAAGTGATAGTAGTAATGAAAAATTAACTTTTTTCATACTAGATGTATGTATAAAGAGCTTTATTTTTGAAACTTTTTACTTTAAAAATGTTTAAACAGCCCCGCAAGCATAAATCAGTGGTTGAGCATCAACTATGAACCAGGAGGCCAGGGTGTAATGCCTGGTCAGGGCACAGGCCCGGGTTGTGGGCATGGTCCCCCATGTAGGAGGTGTGCAGGAGGCAGCCAATCAATGATTCTCTCTCATCATTGATATTTCTATCTTCTCTCTCTCTCTCCCTCTCCCTTATTCTCTGAAATCAATAAAACAATTTTAAAGGTTTTAAAAAATGTATTTTAAAAATATTTGAACGAAAAAACACATATATTATCCACTTGGATTTAAAAATTATTATTACTTCAGCACTTGCTCTCTGTGTGTGTTTAGATCTTTATGTGTAAAAAGCTTTAACTATAAATGTGTGGGTACATGATGAGAGCTCTCTTCTTGTCTCTAGTTCACGTAAGTATGGAATCCTAGTGCACCATTAGTCTCAGGGAAGACCTAAAAGGTACCTACACGGTCAAGTGTGGTGGTTTTGCAACATATTTTTCTAAGCATCACACCAAAGAGTTAAAAAATATAGAAATCTACTATATGTGCTCCTATCCTACTGTATACCATATTAGTACCGTAGTAAATTTATATGTTATCAGACACAAAACTACAAAATTAAAATATTAAATTAGACATATTTGTTATTGTTTCATTTAGTTAATCAATTAAACTTAATATTTTTGTTCTCTAATATCAAATAATCAATATTGGTTTTCAGTGAGAACACTATAATGAAAAAAAAATCCTATTTTTAAAAGGCTAGCTTAATTTTAAATTGACTGATTAATTAAATTAGAAATAAAGCTAGTTTAGTTCTAAATTAGGTTTAAGTACTGTTTCTAATGGCCATATAACTGAAAAAGATACCTCACAAAGGTACAAAAACTGACAAAAAATGTTTCATTGGCTACATTTACTAAATGGTGATGCACATTTTCAACCACATTCTCCAATAATGAAAATGTTTCTGTTGAAGTTAAGATATTTCCATGTTCCCAATGCCAATTGGTTGCTTTAGCAAACTAACTGGAAGATGTTGGATTTTAATTATAGCAGAAAACATTAAACCTAAGTTCCCGAAGTTCTTCATTTGGAAAATTAACAAGTTAAAAAATTCCGTTTCCAAGTTTTGTTTTGTTTTCATTTGAACAAATATGAACATCTTTTCTTTTAGAGTTGAAATAGCATAATTTCAACAACAAAATTCACTTAATGACTGTAACATTCCAAACATCTATTTTCAACGTTCTCTTTTATTCTATGAAATTCTTTTGAAAAAGGATCTGTTTTCTCATTTATTGTTAAAACTGTATCTCTCCTAAAGCCATAACTAAGTATATATTTTTTTATACTTTAATCTCTGCAGGTAGCATGATATTGACAGCCATGCATTATGATATAAAAGTCCTGCAAAATTGGAACAAATATAATTTTGCTTAAAAAAATCTGTAACAACTTTAAGTTCAACGACTTTTAAGTATTTGCAATTGAACAGTCTTCAAAGTCTTGCATGACACAGAGGTTTCATGGCTTCATGGTCGCCCTGAGTTCTTACAAGGTTCTCTAAGCCTCTCCTTTGGAAGGTCACATGCTGCATCAGCTGTGACTTCACAGATACTGAAGAACTTGAAACTGAATCGATGATTTAGAGAGCTACTCTCAGGCCCTGCGTGTCACATGGTCTCTTTGCTTCTCTTCCTTCACATACTTAATATTCTCTTCATGACATACATCTCAGTCACACTATGCATGAAAAATAAGACGGTGTGCATTTTTTTCTTCTTTTTCAGAAAATGTTATAAATATGAACCTAATAGGTTTATGCTAACTTGTTTATAAGACAAAGGGGACAGTTCTGAGCACAGCAGATTTGAGGAAGACAGAGTATATTTGATATAATTTTTCCTATTCCCCTTGCTATGGACAGCTGAAAAACCCTGGTACTCTACAGTGCTGGGCAAAAGTAGGGTTACAGTTGTTCATATGGAAAATAATACATTAATTAATAAGCAATAATACAAGATTAAATTCTGTGTTTTTCACACTTACAACAACCATAAACCTACTTTTGCCTCACCCTGTATATGAACAAATATAAGAAGCCTCCGTAAGATGGAGAGAAGGAGGAATATTGGCTAGAAACTTTGGGACTTAAGTCCCAAAATGATTTTGCCTCACATATTCCAAATAGGAGAAGTAGACTACTCAGAAATACCGAGGCTGCAGGAAAAAATAAACAACCAAAGGCCGCTGTGTTTTGCCAAAGGGATAAGAAACGGGCAATCCGCTAAGACCGAAGACTTTTAATCCATCACTATGCTGTTCCAGCCAAATACCCCGGAAAAGAACTGTGGCGCATCCCCACCCACGCCAGCAAAGGCCACGTGCAGAGCCTATTCTTTCACTCTCTCCTGATTGGAATGAGGTGCCCCAAGCACCCCCATCCTCTGACTCCCCTGCCCCAGGCCATGTTTGTGTCAGAAAAGGCTGAGTCAGGACCTGGAACTTTCATCAATGCCAGGTATTCCAAAGGTTCCCTACTTCAGCAGTGTTAACAGAGACTAGTGGGGAGCCTGGGTCTTCAGCCTCAAGGTTTCCCTTCCCTCCCCACCCCTCCCATCCCCTCTTCTCCCCTCTCCTCCCCTTTCCTTCTCTTCCCTTCCATCAAGGTATCAGAAGAGGTCTCTGGGAGATCAAAACTGTCACCAGGGCTCAGGGGTAATAGCCACACCCTCATGGTGAAGGCTAGATGGAGAGCCTGAACTCAGCACCCTGCCCAGCAGTAACAGAGAGCCCCTCCCACACACCCAGGTGTTACAGAGGCTGAGTGGAGAACCTAGACCTTCCACTACCATTCAGCAATAAGCAGGCTGGGTCCTCCTTTGCCCCATGAGAGCGGTTTCAGAGGAGATGCACTGAAACAGATTTAAATAAGATCCAGTGTCTCCTAACATAATACCCAAAAGGTTCAGGTATCCATAAAAAAAAAAAAATCACTCATACAAAGACTCAGGGTGGGCCCGCTCTCTCTAGAGCACTCTCATGCCTCCCCGCTTCTTTCCTCTGGTGTAGCTTTGTCTTTCTTTCTCCTACACTCTGAGGGCTCTTCTTCTGCCTCTGTAGCTTGTTTCCTGAGCCCACGCAGCCCAGCTGGCTCACTTCTCCGGCCTCTGTGTCTTTCTTTCTAAAAGGCTAAGTAAACTGGTGCCAGAACAAAAGAGAGTCAGAAAACTCAGCTTGAATGAGGAAATGCAATCAGTAGATGTCAACACTGAGGTAACACATACGTGAGCATTGTCTGGCAAAGGTTTTAGAGCTGTCATCATGAAAATGCTCCCACAAGCAATTATGAACACACTTGGAACAAGTGAAGAAGTAGAATGTCTCAGCAAAGGACAGAAATATAAATAAGAACCAAATGGAGATGTTGGATTTAAAATACATAACAACTGAAATAAAAAGTTCAGTGGATGGGCTAAACAGCAGAATGGAGAGCACAGAGGAAATAATAACGATAATAATAAACAGAGGATGGGAGGAAAGTTTTATTGGTGATGGATGTGTTTATGGCGTAGATTGTGATGGTTTCATGGTGAATATGTATCCCCAAACTCATCAAGTTGTATGTATTAAATATGTACAGACTTTGGTTTGTTAATCATCCCTCAATAAAAATGGTTTCAGGAAAAGAAATTAATGAGATAAAGCATAAAAGTGATAGCTCTAACATGAATAAATATACTGCTTCTTTGTAAAATAATGAAATATTCAAACTTCTAGCTAATTTAATAAAGAAAATGGAGAAAACACAGACATGCAAAGTAAGAAATGACATGAAGATAATGACATTGAAACAGAACAACTATTTAAAAAATATTGGAAGAGGCCACTTTGAAAACCTATATGCAAATAAATTTGAAAACTGAGTTTAAATTAATAAATAAAGGAAAGTCACTTTTACCAAAATTGATCCCATTAGAGATTAAACTTCATTTAATCACATTAATTTTTATAGAAGAAATCTTAAAAGTTACTATGAAACCACTCTGCAATAAAGAACCAGGCCCAGTTATATTCCCAGGAGAAACCAACCAAATCTCTAAAGAACAGATATTCGCAATGTTATGTAAAATGTTTTGAGAGGAGTAAATAAACATGCCCAATTTTTTAATGCTAGTTTAAAATCAACAATTAAACCAAATAAAGATAGCACAGAAAGAAGTTTATGAACCCAAAACTAAAATATTCATGAAGATAAACCCACAATGTAATGACAACTAAGGGGTGTTTCAGGAATGCAAGGTTGGTTATTCTTTCCTCTCTCACACACACAAATACATATACACACTTATACACACACCACATATGATAAGAAGGGAAATATTCCTACTTTTCCTTCCATTATTTAACACTGCCCTGGAGGTATTGTCCAATGCAATTAGATAAAATAAACCAAGTAGAGACCTATCAGTTAGATAAGAAGTAAAAAATTCTCTATTAGCAGAAGATATAATAGTTTACCTAGAAAACCTGAGACAATAAATTAGTATATTTTCAAACAATAAAAAAGTAAGGTAGCAGGATACACAGATGACATACAGAAATCAATAATGTTCATCTATATAAATATTTAGCTAGAAGGTTAAATGTTAGTGAAACCCCAATTTCAGTCTTTAAAGAAATTTAAATACTTAGAAATAAATGTAACAGAAAATGACCAAAAGCAATATGAAGAGAAGCTTGAAATATTTCTGAGACACAAATGTGAGTTTGTACTCAGGAAACACATCCGTATTCTCCAATTGAACAAGACAACCTCATAAAGATGTCAGTTCTCCCAAAGGCAATATGTAAACTTTATACAATTCAATATGCAACTAGAAAACTTGATACTACATTTCATGTGGGAAAATAATCATGTAAGAATAATTAGAAAGAGAAATTATAAGGGACTAGCCTCATAAGATAGTAAAACATATGAGATAGTCTCCACTCTCTATTTGCTCATAAATAGATAAGCCAGTGGATAATACAAATTTCAGAAACAGACCAGAGTACATATGGAAATTAAATACATAATAAAGACGGTGTCACAAATCTCTGGGCAAAGATAGGCTTTTTCACAAATGGTGTCAAGATAACTGGCTAACCATTTTGAAAAAGATGAAGATGAAGATCAATGTCACACATCATATATAAGAAGAAAAAAAAATATTCCAATGGATCAGGGGCCAAAATATAAAAAATAATGCATACAAGTAGTAAAAGTCAGTATGTGTAAGTTCCTCAATGATCGGGGTGTATAAAAAGCTTTATGAAAATGACTAAAAAATCCAGGTGTAACATTGAGAACTTGGTAATTTCTACTATCTGAAAAAAGCAAAACATTTACATGACAAAACACAATTAAGCACATCTAAAAACAAATGACAAACTAGAGAAAAATTATCATTTTTAGCACAGCTAAAGGGCTAGTAACCCTAATTATAAAAAACTGTGGATGGCTTCATAGTGACTGCCTTGAAGTGTTAGAGCAATTATTCATTTTCTTTTTTTTAATATATTTTTATTGATTTCAGAGAGGAAGGGAGAGGGAAAGACAGACAGAAATATCAATGATGAGAGAGAATGCCTCCTGCATACCCCACACTGGGGATTGAGCCCACAACCTGAGGGCATGTGCTGACTAGGAATCAAACCATGACCTCCTGGTTCATAAGTCGTGGCTCAACCACAAAGCCACGCAGGCTGGGCTCATTTTATTTCTGAAAAGTCCTTGTCATAATTATGTCTTTCATATAGAATCATCCATATGGTAGTTTTAAAGAAAACATACATTTCCATTATTTGAATTACATTTGAGTGTAGCTGTAAATTCATAATACTAAGCCTTAGGCAACACTGTCTTTTGGCAAATTGAACAGAGAAGCATTTGATCACAAAAGCCATATCCACAGCCTGACTTTATGCTAATTGGCCAGGGAATTCAGGTTGTAAAACCAAATTTCTCTGCCTCATCCCCTAATCAATTTACTGTTCTGTCTGAAGTTCTACAACACATTCTGAACTAGTCTTTGGGTAAATCCACCACAGTCTCTTTGACTAAATGGATGTTAATGAATACAATATTGAGCTTTTCTTGGCTAAATTACCTCTAACAAGACATTTTAGAGTTAATTTAATGAAGTGCACTAGGAAGCTAAGTAAGTGGCTTATTTCATTAAAGGAGGCAGGTTGGAAGAGAATGAACACAATAAACAGTGTAAGGTGTAATTTTGTTGTTTACCAAGTATTTTGTAATCCTTCAAGTGAAGATGTAGAGTGCTGCCATTAATCACGTCCTTCTCTGTCTTATATCCTAGAATATTAGACTGATAAATGTATCCATTGCTATTTTGACCCAAGATGATTTCACTAATTTCTTAAATCTTATATAGATAGTGTACAAAATTGCTATATAACCTTAATAATGGATGATTCCAAATAGTATCCTAAATAGTAGAAAAATCTGCATTTTTAACTTATATTACTTATGGAAATACATGTACTATCTTCAAATGTGAATTAGAGCCCGCTCGGCATGGCTCAGTGGTTGAGTGTCAACCTAGGAACCAGGAGGTCACAGCTTGATTCCTGGTCAGGGCACATGCCTGGGTTGCAGGCTCGATCCCTGATGGGGGCCATGTAGGGCAGCCGATGAATGATTCTCTCTCATCATTGGTGTTCCATCTCTCTCTCCCTCTCCCTTCCTCTCTGAAATCAGTAAAAAATATATTTTTTAAAAAAGTGGATTAGAAATAAGAGGAATTGCATGGCTACCTTTCCTACTTCTAAGAAATGCCTCTCACACTAACTATTTGCATGTTGATTTAAAGCTTATATAGCACTCTTACAACAATAGTGGGGTAAACAGAACAAAACAAAAAAGACTTTCTTCTGTTTTAAAGATAAGAAAACAAAGAATCTAAGCGTAGGCTGAAGGGCATAAGATCATATTGCTAGTATTGCTGAGCTTTCCCAATAAAATAAAGTGCTTCCATGTAAAATAAAGTTTATTCATTCAATGGTCTGGGATAGATTGTTGCTGCCTGCATAAAACACACGTCTGTTACTGGCCTCTTTAAATTAGATAGCCCGCCATCCCTTTGTGGAATCAACAGATGCTTTAAGGGCGAATTTCCCTGTTGTTCCTTCAAGTTCTCTGCCTGGGTAGGCCTCAGCAGTGCGTTAGTTGGCGTGCGTAGGTACTTTCACCGAATACCATGAACTCTTCTGAGCACAGATAAGAAACAGTGACACACTGCATAATCAGACCAGAAACTTGCTGACTTGCCATGAACACATGCTGTACTTTTGTGCTGAGTTGGAAGGAGTTGAGTGCTGGCCAGTGTTTAACAATCGGCTCTCCAGAAAACCAGAAGTCCTGATTTGCAGGGCCTGCCAACTCTGTTCTGTAAATAGCCCCACCCCGGAGGATTTCAGACTTCCCACGTGGCTGTCACTGATGCAGAGCTGGGGAGAGTTGTAAACCATCAGCGCTGGTGGGCCCTGGGATTGGGCCCCAGCACATCACTGGGAGGAAGTCTCCCCGGGTCTGAAAAAGCATCTGGAGGAGGAGGAGTGGAGTAGATAGCTGTGGGTTTACATTAGCTTGTCTATCTCGCCTGGGCCACTTGCTATTTTCACCTCCGCCATAACCAACGTAAGGCCGGGGGAATGTAAAACTGCAGAGATGAATACTTCCGACCCCCCATTTTACCAGAAAACTGGCAGAAGTGGAGTTCTGAAGTGATCAGTCCGCTGAGAATCTAGTCAACACTGTGCTACAAACACTAGGATAAGCGCCCCAAGGTCCTCCGACTATCTGAGTTTGAATGAGTGAAGGAGATCTTCCCTTAATTCTGCAAATAGGGTTTCCCTTTCAAAAACCAGGACTTAGTTATGGTCATGGAAAAATATGAGACAAATCAGGCATGCTCTGGGTTCTTTACGGGTCTAAAAGGACAAAGGCCCAAACACAAGGAACAGTAATGCATGTCCTAAGAGCAGGCGTGTGAAGTATAGCTTTGATATAATAGACTCCTAACAGCTTACCCACTTGACATCCATTTTTGAGGTCTCATGTTATTGTTCTTCCTTCTGACACGGATCAATAAATAATTTGGGCTGGCGGGAATAGAGAATAATTTAAGATTTTTCTCTTGAGTTGGTATTTTCAACATGTTTCATTTAAACTGATGTCAGAGCGGTCTCGAACGTTGTTTCTGTATTATGACTCAACTCTGTGAACTAAAACTGTTCCCCTTAAGCTTACACATTCTCCTTATGAACTGACTCTGCCAGGCCTGGATGACCACGCGTGATGGTAATCCATAGCAATGAATAATGGCTTTCTGATGAAGGTCTTCCTGGATTAGTAAATCTGCTCTAAGAGGAAATATCCTTGACTTTTTAAAAATATATTTTTATTGATTTCAGAGAGGAAGGGAGAGAGAGAGAGAGAGAGAGAGAGAGAGAGAGAGAGAGAGAGAGAGAGAGAAACATCAGTGATGAGAGAGAATCATTGATTGGCTGCCTCCTGCACACCCCACACTGGGGATTGAGCCCGCAACCCAGGCATGTGCCCTGACTGGGAATTGAACCATGACCTCCTGGTTCATAAGTGGATGCTCAACCACTGAGCTATGCCGGCCAGGCTGCCCTTGACTTTTGAGGGTTGTTTTGTGTAGAAATGTTGGAATATCCATCAGAGAAGAGAAGTTACCCTTCTCTTCTGATATTGTAGTCCTTTCTGTCTGGGCATCCCTCTGGTACCCTGTACCACCACCACCAAAAACTGAGGGCTGGAAACAGAAAAGTCAGAATGCTCTTGAACTATCTGGGTAAAATTCTTAACATTTCCATGACAAAAGTGTCAATGTTTAATTATGAGAATCTCCTACATCCATGGTTTTCAAAATAAGGTCCCTGAAGCTAAAGTAGCAGCACATGGGAAACAATTCTCGGCCCCATCCGACATCTACTGATCTACTGAACTAGCAATTCTAGAAGTGGGACCCAGGAGTCTATACTATATAATAAATGGCTAATATGCAAATTGACCGAACAGCGGAACGACCGGTCACTATGATGCACACTGACCACCAGGGGGCAGACACTCAACGCAGGAGCTGACCCTAGTGGTCAGTGCGCTCCCACTGGGGCAGTGTCACTTAGCCAGAAGCTGGGCTCATGGCTGGCGAGCACAACAGGCGGGATCCTTTCCCGCCTCCACAGCAGCGCTAAGGATGTCTGATTGTGGGAGAGCGGGCCTAAGCCATCAGTCGGACATTCCCCAAGGGCTCCTGGACTGTGAGAGGGTGCAGGCCGGGCTGAGACCGCCCCCCTACCATGCACGAATTTCATGCACCGGGCCTCTAGTGTTTTAATCAGGTCAGGCTGATGCGGACTCAAGCTTTCAAACAATGATCTTTAATGAGGAAGGACTTTTGTTTCCTTTGGTTGTTTCCCCCCATTGGCCTATTGCATCAAATTTAGGAAAAAGATAGCAATGTTCCGAATTTGGAAAAATTTTTTTCCTGTTGGATATTAATAAAAATCTTCAAATGCTAACCACTTTTTAGCTGCTAGCTTTTCTTTGGGTGGGTGGCGGGGGGGAGGGGGCTGTCATAACTGAATGTTTAATAGCATAAGTAAAGTTAGGATTGTGGTTTATGAAGTCAGACATACATGGACTTAAATCTTGGTTCTGTCACTTACCATCTGTCTATGTAAACTTGAACAAATTACTTAATGCATAGCTTCTAACTTCTGTGGACAAAAAAGAGGTTCTATGAAAAGTAACCTCCCAGGGAATCTGATCATACATCCCTAACTGGGTGGGGCATGGTGGGATATGCTCCAGGCAGAACTTCTTTAGGAAAAGGTTGGCCTGTGCCTTAAGCAAGCCTGGTCCATCCTTCTGGGGTATGCAGCTCAACACACAAAGCAGAAGAAATCCTCCTTTCCGGGCCTCTGGAAGGCGTCACCGCCTTAAGGGAGCACATCATCTTGTTAACTATGCTGAGCCTTGTTTTCTCCCATCTTCCTATAATCTTCCTTATGTTCCCGCCTTCATTCCAAAGGTATAAAAAAAAAAGATGCCAAACTGCCATTTTCTGGAGCACTTGAGACCTTGTTTCCCAGCAACTGTCCTCAGTTTTGGCTCCAATAAAATCTTATGAAAATGCTTTGCAAGTCTGGACGTTCTTACATCGACACTTCTGCAATCAAACACTTCCAAAATAAACTCATCCCACTGACAAAAATTACCTAAATCCTCTAACGCTTCCAAACCACTTCCACCACGTTGAATCCTACATCAAACACGGCACAAGGAGATTTGAATTTTAGAGTACTTAGCGGGGTGCTTATTTTGTCGTTAAGAATGGGTGCGGGGCATGCCTTCAGAAATTTCTGCTTGAGTCTCACCCACCACCGTTTTTGTGAGGGGCCGTCAAGGCTAAATTTAAGTCCTGAAATGAACAGTGACATCCTTTCTTTCCTGTTGTGCAGAATGTGGTATAACTCGCTAGTTCCCAAGTACTTGAACGGGTCTTACCCCCTTTCTCTTTTCCCAGTTAAGTTTCTTATTTCTTCCCTGATTAGATTCTTTCCCAAACCACCTCTCCATTTTATCCCACTTTAATTTCTATGTCCCCATTCCCTCTCTTTCTGACCTACTTCATTTTGCTCTCCTAGTATTTTCCTGGTTCCTTTGTCCTATACTGGCTGGTTCCACTTGTGGAAACCTTGTATTTACTCTTTTAAGATCCATATTGGAAAATAGGCCCCTTCACAAATAATTACAATTTTTGTAAATGGACTAATCCCATTCAGAGAGATACTTACATTAAAAATAATGAGATGATTGGTCCTGGTTGCAGATAACGAGGAAAAGAAAAACTTTGCCCTACTGAGAATTCCATCTGCTGGCCCTTTCCCTGCTTTGCTTGTAACTTTATGAGGGTAAGTTCTCCAAACCAGAAAGCTTTAAAACTATCCTCTAATGGGCTTTCACTCATCTCTCATCATTTTTATTTATCATTCTTTACAAAGTCAAGGTAATTTTTTCCTTGCTTCTCTAACACATTATTTTGAAGGGCATACCATCAAAAAAAAAATGCTATAATTTGAAGTGTTTTAATATCTGAATTAAAACGTTTTACGTGTGCTATTTTACTATTCGGATGCTGTACACACAATCCCAATATTTCTCTCTGTGTTTCCTTAGACAATGTAAATGTCACATACCCCTAGAGATTCCTTCGCGCGATACTTGAAGTTCACAGAACTTGGCTTCTCTCTTCCTTGGCCTGAGGAATTACAAGGGCTGGGCTGATAAATCTGCAAGCTCCCTCCCCGGGTGATATATAATGCTCTTAAATGTTCTTAACTGAGAATCTTTCCGTTATTTCAAGCAGGGCAGTGTCTTACTGTATCAATTCTTTGAGTTTGAAATAATATAAGATGAAGTACTCATTTTTCAGGCCACGGATTCTTTGGTCCTTCAGTGTTTTGTTAGTTTTGTTAATCCTCACTAGAGGATATTTTCCCATTGATTTTCAGAGAGAGTGGAAGGGACGGGGAGGGACAGAAAGAGAGAAACATCATTTTGCCCGATCAGGGCCGGGGATTGAGCCTGCAACTGAGGCATGTGCCCTTAGTCAGAATCAAACCTGGGGCCCTTCAGTCCGAAGGCCTATCCTCTAGCCACTGAGCCAAACTGGCTAGGGAATGGTCCTCCAGACTGTAAGCATTTCTTTAATGCGCACGTAAGGATGGGGCGGAAGTAGTTTTCCATGCGAACAACTGTAACCCTACTCTTGTCCCACTCTGTAAGTGGAAGATGCTCCCATGGCCCCTCTCTCATGTCAGTGGAGTTGAGAATTCTGACACTTTCTTGGCATTCTTTAGATTATGCCTAATTCCCATCAATTTTGCTGAATGAAGTCATTTTATTCAGCATTAAATTAAGTAAGAAGGCAGTGTGTTCATTTTAGTTTTTACTGTCACTTGTATGATCAGAAAATAACAGTATCAATGAATACATGAGAATTTAATTATAGCTCCTATGAGTGACTCTATTAAATATATTTTAGATTCCTAAATATTTATACTTACTTTGAAGGGTAGAAGTACTTCAGTGTATGTGTAAATCACATATTTCTAAAATTAATTTTGAAAAAATTAAAAGGAGAAAAGTACACAGAAATACCATAAACAATTACATGTGCTACATACTAGAATGAATAAACACTAGCATACTGTGTTCGTTGGTTCATAAATTTTAATAAAAGAAAAATTGTAAGTACAGTTAAATTTTCCATTGCAAAAACAAATTCCATTGTCCACCATTCCTATCTCTCCCACTCTTCATTATTATGAATTTGATCTGAGATATATCAGTAATTTATATTTTCACATAAAATATACACTGAGTGGCCAGATTATTATGATCTCTGAATGCATAATAACCTGGCCACTCAGTGTGTGTGTGTGTGTGTGTGTGTGTGTGTGTGTGTGTGTGTGTATACACATATATATATATACATACACACACATATTAGAGGCCCAGTGCATGAATTCGTGCATGGGTGGGGTCCGGCCAGCCTGGCCAGGGGGAGGGGACATGGGTGGTTGGCCAGCCTGCCTGCTGGTCGAACTCCTGGTCGAGGGGACAATTTGCATATTAGCCTTTTATTATATAGGATATACACTGAGTGACCAGATTATTATGCGTTCAGAGATCATAATAATCTGGCCACTCAGTGTATGTGGAACATATAATTTGTAGGTGTTTAAAATTTTTTTAAAATATATTTTTATTGATTTCAGAGAGCAAGGGAGAGGGAGAGAGAGACAGAAACATCAATGATGAGAGAGAATCATTGATTGGCTGCCTCCTGCACGCCCCTACTGGGGACTGAACCCGCAACCCAGGCATGTGCCCTGACCAGGAATGGAACCTGCAACCCTTCAGTCCACAGACCGACGCTCTATCTACTGAGCAAAACCAGCTAGGGCTAAAATTTTTTATATAAATGGCATATTATTTAGTCCATTATGCTACTGTCTTTAAAAATATTTATCCTTACCTATGTATAGACTTTCTTTAATTCTCACTCTATTTCATTCTGCTAATCTTCTATATTTTTAATAGATTTCTATACAGACAGCAATGTTATTGTTGTTATAAACCATTTTGCAGTGAACAATTTTGTATCTCTCTCTTTATGACCAAGTGGGAGGTATTCTTCTGTCAGGGTAGATATCTGAAAACTGTTGGATTCTAGGGCTGGGATATTTTCATTGTTGCTAGATTTTGTCAAAGTGTCCAACAACAAGGTTATATCAAGCCACACTCCCACCAGCTGTGAATGAAGTTTCAGTTTCCTTATCAGCCAATATGTAATGATGTCAGACATTTAATATTAGTTGCGCTTTTTTTTAATATTCAGACTTTTTCCTTTGTGAATTCCCCTATTCATAGCCTTTATTTGTTTTATTACATCTTTTTCTTATTTATCTGGAGGAATTCTTTATAGTATATTCTAAATGTAAACAGTACCTTTATTTAGTAGGCTACAGGTATCTGTTAATATGTTGCTTATTTTTAACTTGGATCATGGTATTTTTATATTTATAAAATGTTTTTAATTATTAAAATGTAGATTATAATGTCTCTTCTGATTGACCATGAAAGTATAATATCAATAATTCTTGTTCAAGTTTTCTTGACTTGTAACTAAAACTTAACATTCAGGTTGAGAAGTATAGTAATACTTCTTTAGAAAAAAATATATTTGAAAGAAGGACCTCATTGGGAATACATTATAATTATTATGCTTTTCTGATGAGTGACATCAATGAGCTTTAAATTCTTACAAGATAGGTGACCGATTAAAGACTAATTTCACAAAATTGCTGTTTTAGCACAGAAAGTACCCTTAGAGATCATCTTTTTTTCTCACTTTACACATGACAGAATTAAAGTCCAGAGCATGCTGTGGCCAATGACCCAGTATTCGTGGGAAATATAAAACCAGAATCAATGTCTATTTATTCCTCGTTTGGGTCAGATTCCATTGAACCACAATCAAAGCATCTCCAAGAACAAATAGATGTATCTTCCTCTTCAGAATTAAAGTAAGTGGTATTCTTACCAAGCATTTTCCTTTCCTTCTAGAAATGAGTGGCATTGGAAGTCAGTGCTCAGATTTTAGATAACACCAACTTTCTTTCTAATGGCGGCGGGGAGTGGGGGTGAAAGGTCAGAAATGATTAAATTCGGCTGTTTGCAGAGAAGGGTGAGGCTGACTCCACTCAGCAGGTGGCAGGGAACGGAAATGAATCTAACGCAGTTGCAGAAGTTCATCTCCTAGCCCAGTGGTCGGCAAACTCATTAGTCAACAGAGCCAAATATCAACAGTACAACGATTGAAATTTCTTTTGAGAGCCACATTTTTTAAACTTAAACTTCTTGTAACACCACTTCTTCAAAATAGACTCACTCAGGCCGTGGTATTTTGTGGAAGAGCCACACTCAAGGGGCCAAAGAGCCGCATGTGGCTCGCGAGCCGCAGTTTGCTGACCACTGTCCTAGATGACCTATTTCATCTCCTAGAAAACTGTTCTCACATTGAGAGACGGCCTCTTGTAAAGGCTGAACTAATCCCAGCTTTCAAGTGCCCAAGCTAAGTTGTGGATATTGTTCATGGCATGGAGAATGTTAACCCCAGAGACCTCACACTGTTGTTATCCTCTTTGAGTCGCATCCTTACAACAGGTTCCTGGGAGTGGAAAAGCACGGAGCGCTGTAAATGCTTAATAACTCACTCTCACCTTGAGCCTACATTAGACACACACATCC
Source organism: Cnephaeus nilssonii (assembly GCF_951640355.1). Taxonomy (NCBI): domain Eukaryota; kingdom Metazoa; phylum Chordata; class Mammalia; order Chiroptera; family Vespertilionidae; genus Cnephaeus; species Cnephaeus nilssonii. The sequence continues at coordinate 88,128,445 of NC_137082.1, forward strand.
ATTCGTCATGGAATCAATTTACCCATTCAGCTTTGGTGCTACGTTTCCACTTGAAAGAAGCCCTGGTTTGAATAGAGATTAAACAAATAGAGCTAAGACGACAGCGCTGGGTCAGTGTACAGCGATTTGGAAGGGTAGCCGAGATGCTCTCGGGCATAGCCTGAGCTTTTTATTCCCTGAGCTGTTTGCAAGGAGGAGCACTTTCATGTTTTCATCTTTTATTGACTCCTTTTAATAGTAATGTTGTAGTTCTGACATCAAACGCTATGCATTCTTTCTAGTCTGTCCTATTTTTGATCAAAATAAAACTAGAGCGTATTAGAGGGAGAAAGGAACAAGATGCGTTGACAGGGTAGTGGTCTCCCAAAGGAAGGAAAGCTACACGACAAGCCAGGATATAGATGCGATTCCTATAGCATAAGGCACGCTGAGCCTTCGAGGTCAGTCTGTGTCGCACATGATATCCTCTAGTTGCCATGGAAATTCCTTGTTTTCATTGGGTAACGGAGCGAATGGTCACATCTGTTCTTGCTGAGCTCCCCTCCCCGTCCCCACCGAACAAGAACACAGGGAACGGATTCCCTTCTTAGGGCACAAAGATTTACGGCAGAACTGTCTCCACATCAAGGAGAGACCATAAATCTCAGGTCAGAAAGTCACACTTACCCTTGAATACCCTCCCTTTTTTTTTTTTTTTTCGGCCCAAATGTTCTTCTATTCTTCTATAAACACAACGAAATATGCATTTATCCAATGGGGGAAAAGCATAGCATTCCCTTAGGCAATAAAGAAATATATGGGGGGTCCCCCCCAAATGTACACACACTTTAACAGCTGAGAGCTCAATGTTGAAAATGAAATGTATTTTACTAAACACTGTCTTTATAATTATTCAAAGTGTGTGCATACATTTTTGGGGGACACTATATATATTTGGATATGTAGTGAAGAAATAGTAACGTACATTGGCACAAAGATTTTTTAGAATTTAAAATAAAAGAATAAAAATTTCTCTTGGATAAACTTAGCTGCATCTGTTTTTTTGTTTGTTTGTTTGTTTGTTTGTTTAAGCAAGTATATCTTAATTGCTAAAGTCCTCCAGGTAAGTAAGAATGCAAATACCTAAATCCTGGTGCCAATTTGAACTAGGAGACCTTTTTGCATCTTGATAAATTTGTACTAGTCTCACTGAAATAAATAAAAGCTGAACTGTGTGGATTCTTTTCTATTTCCAGCAGAGAGAGAGAGAGAGAGAGAGAGCGAGAGAGAGAGAGAGAGAGAGAGAGAGAGAGAGAGAGAGAGAGAGAGAATGAGAATTCAGGCCGATATTCAACTCACCAAGAGTCATGGAGAAGATAATCTCTAGTATTTCTGCTATGTCCTTTCTACATTTATTTTTTTCCTATATTGAATCTTATTATCATGACTTGAAGTTTTCTTCCCATGTCTCAATAGCAAGCTTGCTATGTCCTTTGTGACCTGAGAATCACAGGCTTCCTTCTGAGAGAAGAGCTGGCACCAGCTGCGTGCATTTCCTTTAGAAGTCAGGTACTTTTCTAGGGCCAAACTTCATATTCCTCTAAAATGGTAGAACCTGCTCTACATCTATTTTTTGGATAATTTTTTTCCTGGGAGGGTAAGGTTAAATTCTCAAGATCTAGGAGATGGTGTTGTCCTAGATGATTTGACATTTTCTTGAATAATTCTAGGTAGATGAGGAAAGTTAGAAATTCTTAGGCATAGGAAATCCTATATTGGCCAAATGCACTCCATCTAATTAGAAAGTCAATTGGTTTTCCAGATATTTTTCCAGGATGTTAAGGCATAGAGTTTAAAAAGCAGAAGGTTCATGGTGGTAAAAAAATTCTGAGAAAAAGCCAAACACCTGTTCTCAAGCTGACCTCAGCAAAGCCAGACCTCAAGAGAGAAAGGGAGCAAGATGGAAAAGTGAGCATCTGAGTCCAACAGCAGAGATGTGCTTAATCCATAGTGAGAGGATCCGACAGCGGAATCCAACTTAAACTCAAAATTCAAGCTGTGCACCCACATAGGCAGGACATTCAAAGAGGTCTAGGCATGTGAGTAGAATTCCTCTTTCTGAGGAGTTACGGTAGGCCTGAGCACAGTATCAGGTCACGCTGGCTGAAACACAGTCCTAGGGCTAGGGGTTGGGTTAAACATCATGGTTATCCAAAGCAGCCAGGAGCAGGAAGAACTAAGGGGCGAGCTCAAGCCCTGACTAGAGAGCACTGAGGCCCAAGGATGAGAATAAAATTCTGTCCTGAGCAATGCCTGTGCAGGAGGATAGATGCAAGAGAGCAAATACAAGGTCAGAAATGAGGGGCGCACTGGACTAGTGCAGGAAGTAGAGGCTGTAGGAAAGGGGGGCATACCCTTTGGAAGTAGAGGCTGTAGGAAAGGGGAGCATACCCTTTGGAAGTAGAGGCTGTAGGAAAGGGGAGCATACCCTTTGGAAGTAAAGGCTGTTGGAAAGGAATTACTTTCAACCGGGTGAGCCTATTAGATGGTAATTCCATGAAGGCAAGGATGGGGTTCTTCTGGTTTACATTTGTAGCCTCAGTGCCAAAACAGTGTCTAGCATAGTAAACACTCAATATTTGGTGAATGAATGCACACATGAATGCATGAACAATGAATGACTAGTGAAGGACAGGGAAGGAAGAAGGCATGGCTGAACTCAGGTGGTGAACATGAGAGTGGACGTGTTCACATTTGGGGCATGGTACAGGAAAAGAGACATTGAAAAGCTTGGAGACGCTAAATCAAAGTTGTGTCCACTTCACAGTTTTTTGTTTCTTCGTTTTTTAAATTATTATTATTAGCTATTCAAATATATATTTTTATTAATTTCAGAGAGGAAGGGAGAGGGAGAGAGAGATAGAAACATCAATGATGAGGGAAAATCACTGTTTGGCTGCCTCCTGCATGCCCTCCACTGGGGATCCAGCTCACAACCAGGCATGTGCTCTGACCAGGAATCAAACCGTGACCTCTGGTTCACAGGTTGATCCTCAACCACTGAGCCACCACAGCTGAACCATTTCAAAGTTTTTAAAGGAGAAGGTCTAGCTCACCTTTATAGGATGAAAACATTGCATTTAGTTATCTCATAGGCCTTGGGTTCAACTGGACCTGGCCTTGCATGTCATAGTTCTGTATTTATTAACTGATCTGAGGCAAGTTACCTAAACTTCTTGATCCCCAGATCCCTTACTTATAAAAACTGGAAAATTATAATTACCTGATGACATATTTGTGAGCATTCTATAACAATAAAAGCATCATATGCCAATTAGACCAGACATCCTTCCAGATGTCCTTCTGGATGACCTTCCAGATGAAGCTAGGGCTGCGAGGGAAGCCCTGGTCCTAGGTGCCAGAGGGAAGCCGGTGCCGGCAGCCGGGGGAAGGAAGGCCTACTCTTGCACGAATTTCGTGCACCGGGCCTCTAGTTAAAAATAAAGTTAAAAATAAAGCCTAGAATCATTTCATATACATGTTCGACTGATACTTTCTCTTCCCAATGCTAGCTGTTCCTCCTGCCCTCTCCACGGAACCCCGCTCATTATCAGGCTATTTTATTCCAATTCAGCCTATATTTTCTTTGTTAATGAAAAAAGTAAACCATTTAAACAAGTAATAGCAAAAATAGCACATCTGAATTGTAAAGGAACTTCTGGCAAATGAATTCTGGATGAAGTGGATAATTTCAAAGATTAGAGTGAGTCCGAATAAATAACACAAGACAAATAATATGAACAAACATCTGCGGTAAAGAACTGAAAGTCTCAAGTTGTTCTTGCACAGGACACTTGAGTCCTTGCTAGTCATAAATTTATATTTGCACAATAAACATGAAAATTAGGGTTTCAAATGATTTTATTAACATTAATCCATCCCTACAATTGGCTATATTTTTCCCCATTTTCAGACATATAAGCAAGTTAAAGTTAAAAAAGCAATTAGGTATTCTTTGCCTCTAAGCTTGATAGATTTTTCTGAAGGAAACTTCAATGGTTTATTTAAAACAATTCTCTTGGTAAAATTAAATTTTAATTACCAAATTATTATTTGATGTTTTAGCCACATAGATGAATGCATTTTGGCACATACGATTTATAAACTTTTAAAACAGCATTATTAGCTCAATTGTTAAACAGCATGGTAGCTGTCTTTCATTTGCATGAACCAATAAAAATGAACGTTTTATTCAATAGTACATTTTTACATTGATCTTAATTGACTAAAAGTATCCCCTTGATTCCTCAGCATATTCATCAAAATATTATGACAATGACATAGGGAAAGAGATTATCCTATTTAAAATACTGGTAATAACAAAGCTACTCTGAACCAAGTTTTATTAGATATGCCAGATAATTATCCTTTACCAAAGTATATATTCCTTTACAATGCCCAGAAGATACAAGTAATTTACTACCACGTTCTGCCCAAACAAACAGTAACTATAATAAATACTTGAAGATGGCATTATAATGGAGAACTCTTTATTTCTGAATTAAAATGATCTAGTTCAAGTGAGGGGAAAATAAAACCCAAGTGATGGACTAAGTAAAGGGCAATGCTGTCCCTTGAGATTTTAGACTTCCTTTTCCGTCACGATTCGGACCCGAGGCTAAAATACCTTTCCACTCAGGGAGACGCAGGAGGCATAACTGCTTTCCTCTTAGCTCTGCTACCCCCAGGCCTTCTGTAGGATTGGAGTGGCCATGCCCCCAGCCCAGCCCGCTCAGTGGCCAGCACCACAGTCTGCAACATAACTAGGATGTAAAGTGTTTCCTCATTTTGCTTACTCTATTTTTATTCTATTCCAATTAAGTCAGTTGTGAGTGAAAAGCTGTTTCTGGCAGTTTCTTCAATTTAACTCATAATGTGCCTTCAGAAATGACAAAGCTTGTTCTTCTTTAGCTAAAATTGTTCTCTAAGAAAATACTTTCTCTCCAGCTGTGAAATTGATTGATGTTTTTAAAATCCCCAAGGAATGTCTGCTGGCAGCTCAGGTTGCAGTTGGAAAGAAATAGATGTAGTATGTGTTTTTATGTAAAGAAATGTTCAAGATTTCTACTTGAAAGAGCAGAATTACTGTGTATGAGTTACTGAAAATCAATGCAATTAGTCAACATTTTAAAATTGATTTTAATTAATGCTTAAATATATTTAAATTTAATTTAAAATGAAATAGATATGAATGATCAAAATGCTATATGTTTTAGAAGGTTGTTTAAAGCCAGAAATAATCATTAAGAAACGACTTAATAGGTATTAAGTACATGGGAATATCTACAGGCCTACATTGGAATATCTGTTTCATGGAAAGAAAGGAGAAGGAATCCAAGGGAGCAGAGAGGAGTAAGAAACAATCAGTAAGGTCAGCCAAGAGGAAGGAAGAGCACCTGACTTCGCCCTTAAGAGTGACTGGCGGGGGGGGGGGGAGGGGGGACGGGGGGGAGGGGAGGAAGGTAATGAGGGGATGAGGACAAATATGTAATACCTTAATAAATAAATAAATTAAAATGCAAAAAAAAGAGAACACACACACACACACACACACCCAAGAGTGACTGTTGTCACTTGAGTTGAACCAAGCCCATTTGTCCATCTACAGTTGTGACATTTTTCAACAATCCAAGGCAGGGGTGAGAGGGAGCTTCAGGGATCGCCCCACAAACTTCCTCCCAGTTGTAAGTTATAATAAATGCAAGTCTTCAGACAACTTCTGCCACAATTAAATATTTATTAGCCGGCAACGCATAAAATTACAAGCTATTCTTTTGGACTTGGGGAAGTCCCACTTCTTGATCCTCAAGGAATTGTGGTAAGTACTTCGCATAAAACTTTTATTGGAGGCAGATGCTACAATATTCTAACATCATGATCAGATAATCATCTAGTCAGATGGGGAACAGGATTCACGTGCCTAACTGAACGAACAGTAACAACTGTAATAAATATTTCAAGATAAAATTATCATATAAACATTTTCTAAAGTGAAATTATCTCTGTGCTTATTATGTTGGTGAGCAAAAACGATCCAGTTGAAATAAAGGGTGAATAAACTAAGGAAAAGGCAGAGCAGAACAGAGTCCCAGCAGCCTACATCTCCTTTCTGGAGAATCTGTAAACCCCATCAGGCAACAGGGCAAATAGATACTTGTACAATATTACCTGCAATCCGGTTTGGGATTGCATATTTAGTACATTACAGGCAGCAAAAATTTTAAGGATATCAACTTCCTGACCATGAACTTCCACATATACCATTTCCTAAAATCATGTAGACTCTTCTTTGTCATCTGCCTCTCACCTGTCCAGAATCTCACTATGATGCAATGCCACAAGGTCATCAAATCTGGGTATTTAACAAGGGACAATACAAAATAATGTTTGTGTGTGTGTGTTTTTTTTTGTTTTTGTTTTTTTTTGGGGGGGGGCGGAGGGAGAGTGTCCTTTATTTATTTATTTTTAAATATGTTTTTATTGATTACAGAAAGGAAGGGAAAGAAAGGTAGAAACATCGATGATGAGAGAGAATCATCAATCAGCTGCCTCCTGCATGCCCCCCAGATGGAACCCTCAACCCAGGCATGTGCCCTGACCGGGAATCGAACCAGCGACCTCTTGGACGCTCAACCACTGAGCAACAGCAGCCAGGTGGGGTAGCGTCCTTTAAATATCAATCAAGGCACTTAGCTTGTACGTTTCCTGTTTTCTAATATAGTTTCTCTCATTAAGTTGGCACATATTCCTTCCCCCTCTTCTATTTTCTGAAACATTTTGTGCAGGAATGGCATTATTTCTTATGAAATACTTCATAGAATTTATCATTGAAGCCATATGGGACAGTGTCTTTGTGAAAGCGTTTTACATATAAGTTCTATGTTTTAAAGAGACATAGGACTATTCAGATTTTCTATTTTTTTTCCATTGGACACTTGTTTTTAAAACTTTTATGGTGCATTTATATGCTTTTTCTTCTTTCTTAAGCTTCCTACTAATGCATGCCGTTCTGCTGCTCTATTCTCAGGTGTTCTCCGCAGGTCCTCTCTCCCGCTCATTGAAATACACATTGTGCAGCTCTGTGTGAGTTCTGTGGAATATTCCATTTACACTTTCTGGGCCACTCTGTGAACGGACTTGATTTCTGGGGCCCTTTCCATGCATGGTTCCCTCCTCTTCGTTACAACGCCTCCCAGCATGCAGATGTCTCTCTCCTCTGTAAGAAGACACCTGGGCCCCCTTCCCCGTGTTGCGAATCAGAAAGGTTTTCAGGCAAAAAGCTGGGGAGACAGCAGGACAGAGCAAGATAGATTATACTTTATCAGTGTATATTCATAGGTTTTCTAAGAGTGGTTTATTCAAACCAGATTTCTCTTGGCTATTTGTCTGATAAAATGCTTCCACTTCTCAAAAAGTTTCAATCTTTGCATGTTTTTATTCCTTAGATCTTTCTCTTGTAAACAGGCCATACTTTGACTTTGTTCTTTGGAAATCCCATCAGAAAATGTGTCTTAAATATTGAGTTTAGAAAATGTACATTTACGTTTATTTCCTAATATATTTGTATCTAGTTCTAAGGTTTTGGATTGTTATCTCACTCCATGTTTTTCATGTCCACTTTAAAATTTGTTTTAGTTCTTGCCTTTCATTGTTATCTATAGCTCTCATCTCTAACAAGATGATACCCTGTCCCATCCCTCTATCACCCTCCCTCCCTTTTTAGTTGATGTTATATAGATTTTAATTCTGGGGAGTTTCTTTTCTCTGATGCTCACTGTATTTTTAAGAAAACAAGCTCCACTGACATAACTAATGTCTTCTTACTATTTCTGTAGCATGTCATAGATTTATGAAAAGATAAAAATGTTATTTAAAATGTTATTTTATAAACAGCCAAACTTATTTTCAAAGAGTCTTTTTTGAGAAAAGCTTAAGGTTTTGTACTCATGCAAGTATTTTTTTTTATCATGTTTTAATGTTCAAATTAGTGTGGTTGAGTGTAAGCATCCATGATCAAATTTTTTTCCATTCTCTTGCAATACTGTTCCATCTTCATGCTGTTCCAGTGATGTTGAAAAATGGGTTGTTGATCTGATAGTTTTCCTTGATCTGCTCTTTCTTTCTAAAGCTTTTAGAAGTTTCTTAATGTCTTGGATATATTTTTAAATTCCCAGGTATTTCCCCTCCCACACACATACTAATTTATCCCCTTTAACAATCTATGAACTCTTACAATATGAATTATTTCATTTATTTTTAATTCTAGGAAATGTTTTTCTATTATTATTATTTTTTAAATTAATTGATTTTTATTGATTTTTATAAAGAAGAAGGAAGAGGGAGAGAGAGAGAAACATCAATCGGCTGCCTCCTGCACACCCCCTACAGGGGATGGAGCTCACAACCCCGGCATGTGCCCTGATTGGGAATTGAACCGGGGACTTCTCTGTGCATGGGATGATGCTCAACCAACTAAGCAATACTGACCAGGGCTGTTTTTCTATTATTTTTAAAAATATTCCCTCCTTTGAGTTTCTATTATGCTTTCCTTTTTGGGTTTCCATTATCTGTATTTTTTTTTTTTAAATCTACTTTCTATATTTCTTAACATTTAAGAAATATTTTCTTCCTTTATTTTTTCTAGTGGCATAACGGCTATTATTTCACTCCTTAAACCCTCCTTTTCCAAACCTCCTAGACCAGTGGTTCCCAATGTGGGGCACACACCCCATGAGGGGGGGGGGCAATTTAATTTTTAAGGGGAGTAATTCAGAATGAGTGATTAACAGTGAATTTTTTGCATTTCTTACGGTTCTAGGGACCTCATATACAGTGTATAAATATATATTGTGACATATTTATGCATTTCAGTTCTCTATTATATGTTTTGAAACTTTATTTGCTATTTTTGTATCACTTCATATTATTATTATTTTTTTAACAATTTCTTAGTGATTTCTTCCTCAGTACTTCAACTGTCCTTTCATTCTTTTATTTTTCTCTTTCATGGATGCCATGCTCTTTGGAAGCTTGTGTAGACCAAGTTAATGGCCTTTTATGCTTCCTCCACATGAATAAGAGTTCACTTTTTGAATAATAAGAATTCTATGTCACGGGGAGGCATCAGGATTTTAGAGATAGTTAGGTGGGGCAATGGCCAAAAAAAGGCTGGAAACCACTATCCTAGATGCTTTCCTCAAACAGGGCAAATATGTTCTTTTTCTTTAGCTTTTACAAGTGGGTCTTGCAAATACTAATTTCTCCCTCAGTTATATCAATGTCTATCTGTAGAAACATTGTGGCCTATATGTCAGCTGCCTTGCTTTTCAAATCATTGCTGCTCTTTGTTCTTTTAATGTGTCCTTATTCTGGTTCACATTTAAAATACTGTGTTTATCTTTTAATATACTTTCGTTTGCTTATTAGATTTAGTTATAATATGTGATTTGTTCGTTCTAGTGCTTCTATTTCTGAATGACCTTATGCAGTGCATTCCTTTTTTAAAAACTTAGTTTCTTTAAATATCTTGTTATTCCATTCTGTGGAAGAGATTTCCTGGGGAGGTATCAGATACCCGCCAGATACGAGGTATGGCAGGTCAGGTCTCAGGTGGGAAAGGACTGTGATCTCCAGGGAAGGAGAGCAGATCTGGTCTGTGATTACAGAGGTCAGGACACCCACCATCACCCTTACTCTCACTTCTCATGGGAGTTTCAAGTTTTGTCTTTTGGGTAGAAACCAAATTAAGAGAGATGACTCTTTGTGTTGTTCTATTAGCTATTGAAGGAGGTGCATTAACATCTTTTGAAAAAACTGTTGATGTTTAGGCCACCAATGTGTTTTCCAGGATTTGCCTGACATATTTTCAAATATGTAATAGTGTACACATGGACTTAGAATCTGTCTCTCTGATGGACTGTCTCCTTATCACTGTCAAATGTCCCCTTTATCATTGTGTAATGTTTCTCATTATCTCTGATAATTTTCCTTTTTCTGAAGTCTGCTTTGTGTGAATATCCCACATTTTTTATAATTGTTAGCATGGAATAGCTTTCTCCATTCATTAACTTTTAACTCATCTGTGTCTTTATATTAACGTAAGTATATGTAGACACATGTAGCTGGGTCTTCCTTTTTTTCCCCTCCCCCATTCTGACTGTCTCTGTCTTCTATTTGACATATTTTATCCACTCACATTTAAAGTTATCCTTAATATACCTAGATTAATATGCACCATGTTTCTAAGCATTTCTTATTCATTATCATTCTTTCTATAAAATCTTCCCCTCATTTTCTTCATTCTCTGGCTTAAATGGAGTATTTTTAAAATTTTAAATATTTTTTTTCAATTACAATGTACATTTAATACTATTTTGTGTTAGTTTCAGGTGTACAATCATATACTTTACAAAGTGGTCCCCCTGGCATTGCCAGTACCCACCATACACAGTTATTACAATATTATTGACTATATTCCCTATGCTGTACTTTACATCCCATGACTATTCTGTAATTACCAATCTGTACTTCTCAATCCCTTCACCTTTGTCACCATGTCTCCCAACCCCCCTCTCCTCTGGCTACCATCATTCTGTTCTCTGTATCTAGGAGTCTGTTTCTGTTTGTTCATTTATATTGGTCTTAATTGAGTATTTTTAATTTTTCCTTTTCTATCCTCTTTTATACTTAAAAAAATTTTAGTTGCTGCTCTGGAGTTTGCAACTTTCAGTTCATGGGTAGTGTAGATACTTTATAATAGGTCCCAGAACACTTGAATACACTAATAATACATATATGGTATAATGTATATATAATACATATATTTATATACATATATGTATATATGAGTAGTCCCAATTTCTCCCTCATATCCAATATAATAAACTGTAATCACCCAATGCATTGTTACTATTATTACTTTCAACAGTTATCTAATAGGTAAATTAAGAATAGGAGCAATAAATGGCTTTATTTTTCTTTCACTTACTCCTGTGACATTTTAAAAAAATGTAAATCTGGATTTCTGACCCGCATCATTTATTTTCTTTTGGAGGGACTTCTCTAATCTTCCTTGCATAAAAATTCTACTGGTAATGAATTTGATCATTTTTATTTATCTGAGAAAATCATTATTTCTCTTAAATTTTTAAGGATACTTTTGCTGGATATAGAATATTAGGTTGGTATTTTCTTCCAACACTTTAAATATGCCACTCCAATCTCTTCTTCCTCTCATTGCATCTGGTAAGAAATATGATATAAATATTATGTTTTTCCTTTTATAGGTAAGGTATCCCCTCATTCCCCAGCTTTTTTTCAAGCTTTTCTTTGTCTTTGGTGTTCTGAACTTTAAGTATGATATGCGTAGGTTTTATATTTTTTTGTTAGTTATCCTGATTGGTGTTCTCTGAGATTCCTGGAACTGTAGTTTGGTGTCTGTCACTAGTTTTGGAAAATTCACAGGCACATATTTATTCTGCTTTGTTTTCTTCTCCCTCTGGTATTCCAATTACATGTATGTTACACCTGTTGTAAATGAACCACAATCTCAAAATTCTCTTTTTGTTATTATCATTTTTCTCTTTGCATTTCACTTTGGCAAGTTTCTATTGAAGTATCTTCGAAGTCACTGGTGGTTTCCTTCTTGTTCATTCTACTGATGAGTACATCAAAGGCATTCTTCACGCTTTTATAGCATTTTATGTATGTTAGTATACCTTTTGACTCTTAGGGTTTTCATCTTTCTGATTAAATTATCCATCTACTCTTAAATGTTTTCTACTTTTTTCATAAAGCCCTTAGCATATTAATCATAGACATCTTAAATTCCCTGTCTAAAATTTCCAAAATCGGTGTCATATCTGAGTCTGGTTCTGATGCTTGCTTTATATCTTCACACTTTTTTTCTTCCTTTTGGCATATTTTATAATTTTGATGGAGGTTGGATGTGGTATATTGGATAATAAGATCTGAGGTAATTTATTAATTGATAATAAATTCTTCAGTGTGAGAATTTTTGTTGATCCAAGTTGAGCTTGTTTTATGTTTGTTGCACCTGTAGGTGCAGAAGCTTCAATTCTTTTCCTAGTGTCCTTTATTCTGCCCTATCGTCTAAGAACTCTTTCATGAACCAAGTCTGTGTCTTCAAGCTATTTCAGCTGCAATGCACTGTTGATGCAGTGGTAAGGGGAGGAGGAAGGGAAGCTCTCTATAACATTTTGATTAAAATCAGTCTTTTAGTGGGCCTGAATCCCTGGGCTATAACTTTAAAAATGTTTCTTAGCTCCCTCCAGCCCCCACAGTGAGACAGGAAGGCTAGAGGGTTGGAGTTGGCTAATTGCCATTTTCCCAGGTCAGAAAAGACTGGCAAAGTATTTCCCCTTGGAGAGCTTTTATGCAGAATTCTCTGGGTATATTTCAAAATGGACACTTTCCCTCTCCCTCGGCTGGAAACCTGAGGGGATTTTTCTTAGATCTTTACCATTAGAACTTGGCAAAATTCCTAGAGGAAAAACCCATGAAAGTATGGGGTCCTCAAGAGTTTCTCCCTCTGAAACTAGTCCACCCTCAGCCTCCAACACTTCATCAAAATTGCCACTTAAGTGTTTCCACCAGATTATGGCTCCAGCAGCTTCTGCTAAAGGAAGCAGGTTTTAGCTGTAACTCTATGTTAACTTCTCTCTCCAGATTCCATGGTGGGGGTGTGCCCTTGTGACCCCATTTCTTTATGAGTCTAAGGAAAGTCATGGTGTTCAGTATGTTCAGCTTGTGTTTTGTTGTAAGGATAGAATGGATAACTTCTAAGCTTTTTACATAACAGAGCTCTAGAATTTTAATTGCTTTATATTTTCAGTGTAGGTTTCTAGGCAACATATCCTTGTAGTTTCTTTGTCTGAAAACATCTTTATTTTACCTTCATAGTGCATATACTGAAGAATATTTTTACTGGGTAAATAATTCTCAGTTGGCTGTTTTTCTTTTTGGTTCCTCAAATGTGTCATTGCATTGTATCCGACTTTCTACCATAAGTCTTATTTTTCCTTCTTTGAAGATAATGTGTTTATTTCCCCCTCTTGCTGTTTTTAGGATTCTCTCTTCATCATTGTTTCCAGCAGTTTTATTGTGACATGCCTCAGAAAGGTTATTTTCTTATTTATCCCTAGGGATTCCTAGAATTTTTAAAGATGCTCAGCTATGAGTTTTTCAAATATTACTTATGGTCCAACCTCTCTTCTTTTTTTCTGGGATTCTTATGACACATTTTTCTTTGTGCTTTAATTTTGGTTTCTATTGATCATCCTTCAGTTAAATTATCCTGTCTTCTGCTATTTCTAATTTGATGTTAAAACTATTAGATCAATTTCTAGTTTCAAATATCATATTAAGTTCTAGAATCTCAGTTATATAGCTTTTCTTTGTATAGTATAGCAGTTCTGCCTAATTGTCTGGCAGAACTCTCAATATTTTTATGGGTTTTCTACAACTTTTTCCTCTACTCTCCTGAATGGGTTAACTATAATTCTTTTAAAGTCTTTAGCGGCTAATTCCAATATCTGGACTGCATTTGATGCATTTATTATTGTCTATTCATTTCTCCTTAGCTTCTCCATATTGCCTTTTCTCTTGGCACAGCTAACCATTCTTTATGGACTATTTCTGGTGCCCCAAGAGTGTTTCCCTTGTTAATGCTGGGCAGGAGGAGCTGGTGCTTGGTTTCGACATTTTAATCAGGCTCAGACTACCTCTGGTTTGTCCTATCACTAGAGTCTGGCTTTCTGGGGCTTTTCAATGATAGTGTGGTTTTGTTCACTCGGGCCCTCTCACTAGTGAGTTTTCATTCTCTCAGCATTGCAAAATGACATACGTGCCGTGATCATTTAAGAGACTTTTTACCTAACATTTTAGTTTCGTGCATTGAAGCACTTCAGAATTATGGAAGTGTTTAAAATGAAATGATGTATGTGTCCGAGACCCCACAATTTTCCACCTTGGCATCTCCAATCCTCTGTGCTGGCTGAAAGATCAGCTTTCCATGCAGAGGTTCTCTCTCCTGCCAAGCCAGGCATCTCAACCCATAGCACCAACTCCCCCAAATCAGTAAAATGCCCTCAGTAACACTGGCTTCAGAGCATCATTTCAATGGTTCCGGTATATTCATGGAGGCCACTTTTCCTGAAAGGTCTTTGTTTTCTGAGATTGCATACCATTCATGTTTGGTTTCCATTGAAGCTTATTTGCTTCAAAATTCAGTAAATATGCCATGTATTGAGACTCCACTAGTATTCAATTTCCCTAACAGGAACTGCCTCCTACAAACACCTGCACCAGAATTCCATCTCACCCAGGCTGTGGACAGACAACACAATGACGGGAATGAAGCGAAAGCAGAACTCTAGCTACTCGGTTCCTACTGTCCCTCCCACAATGACCTTAGGCTTCCCACCCTATCCTGGCCAAAGTCTAGAACCAACGCCCTCTCAAACACACATTGTAAAACCATCCCCCTACCCCCGCCCCCCAAGGAGTTTCACATTTTTCCTGTTTTCTTGGTATTTCCCTATCCAGTTTCTTCATGGTTATTCTTGGAGGAGGGAGACAACTATCATACCATTTTAGCATCTAACTAGAAAACAGATCTAGAACTCCTCTTAAGTTAATTACACTAGTTTATCTTTTGTAATAATGTTAATAGTTTATAAATTTACTCGTTACTATCTATAGATAATTAAACCTCATTACCTAACTGTTGGGGAGCACAAGAGACTTGGTTGGAAAGTTGTCAGGAGGACATTCTGAGAAAAGGGAAGTGTGTGGAAGGCCGCCTGCCCCGTTTATCAGAATTCTGACTTAGGGGAGACTTAGGGGAGTGTCGAAGGCGGTGCCCCTAATTATTCCTTGACCTTTACAAACAAGTCTGTGCATGTGCAGACCCCTGGGTGTTTACTGGAATCCTTATGCTTAATCCCTGGATGCCCTTGCCTAGAGTGCAATGTAAAACCATGTGTCCTCCCAAGATTACTCACCCTACTGATTGTATCTAAAAGATAAACTTTATCTCAAACTGCTGCTACAATAAAAGGCTAATGAGGCAGGCAATCAAGGCTCCTGGTCCCTTTGGCCAGGCTGTCCCTTAGCCTCTCTTTCACAGCCAATGTTGTGTCAGAGTAATCCATTCATCTGTCGCTTAGGGGCTGCTGGTCAGCCCTGGCAAGGTGGTGCCCTGTGTTAAGAGCCCCGGCACCTAACAATGAAATAAGTATTTTAAATATTAACTCATAATAGATGATAGGCAAATTTGGAAGTAGCCCAAGTGCCCATCAGTAGATGAGTAGATAAAAAAGCTGTGGTACATTTATACAATGCAATACTACTCAGCCTTAAAAAACAAAGGAATCTTATCTTTAGCAAAAACATGGATTGACATGGATAATATTATGCTAAGTGAAGTAAGCCATTCAGAGAAGGACAAGTACCATATGATTTCACTTATATATGGAATCTAATGAATTAAATCAACTAACAAAGTGGAGACAGACTCAGGGATACAGAAACAGACTGACAGTTCTCAGAGGGGAGCTTGGTGAGAAGGTGAAGGGATGAGGCAAATACAAAAGAGGAAGATTCATGGACACAGACAACAGTACAGTGATTGCCAGAGGGAAGAGGGAGTGGGAGAGGTAGAAGAGGGGAAAATGGAGATAAATGGTGATGGAAGGACACTTGACAGGTGGTAAGCACACAATACAATATAAGATAATGTGCTGTAGAACTGTATACCTGAAACCTATATAATTTTTTAAAAATATATTTTATTGATTTTTTACAGAGAGGAAGGGAGAGGGATAGAGAGCTAGAAACATCGATGAGAGAGAAACATTGATCAGCCTCCTCCTGCACACCCACCACTGGGGATGTGCCCGCAACCAAGGTACATGCCCTTGACCAGAATTGAACCTGGGACCTTTCAGTCCGCAGGCCAATGCCCCATCCACCAAGCCAAACCAGTTTCGGCCCGAAACCTATATAATTTTATTAATTAATGTCACCCCAATAAAATCATTAAATAAAAAATAGATAAGAGAACAATTTTTATTTTTATCAATGCTTTACTTCCCGAGGAATGTTTTTTTAAAATATATATATATATTTTTATTGATTTCAGAAAGGAAGGGAGAGGGAGAGAGAGATAGAAACATCATTGATAAGAGAGAGAATCATTGATTGGCTGCCTCCTACATACCCCACACTGTTGATGGAGCCCCCAACCTGGGCATGTGCCCTGACCAGGAATTGAACCGTGTCCTCTTGGTTCATGGGTTGGTGTTCAACCAGTGAGCAACCGCGGCTGGCCCAAGGAATGTTTTTGAAGTGTTATCTACCCAATCACCTGCATCAGAATGACCATGTCTGTGTGTGTGTGATGGGGGAGGTTGTTAAATGCAGGTCATGGACCCTTTTCACATCTAATGAATTTTAATTTGGGGGGGGGCAATAATTTACATTTTTAACTAGTTTCCCCTCCTGAGGAGATTCTAATTCATGTTACTTTTTAAAAAATATTTTTATTGATTTCAGAAAGGAAGGGAGAAGGAGAGAGAAACATCAGTGATGAGAGAGAATCATTAATGGGCTGCCTCCTGCAGGCCCCCTACTGGAGATTGAGCCCACAACAGGGGCATGTGCCCTTGACCGGAATTGAACCGAGGACCCTTTGGCCTGGAGGCCAATGCTCCATCCAATGAGCCAAACCAGCTAAGGCTCATATTACTTCCTGTCTCTGATAAATACATATTTCTTTTCTAACATGTTCATAAAAATGTAAATGCTAAATTGTTATTAACGTCATTGTCATAATTAATTTAAAATGATTAATGAACTTTAGTTTTCCTGGTTTAATTATTTGCTAATGACACTAGTTTAATTAATTGCTCATGTTGACGAATATATAATTCCTCTTTCCACGGCTTTTCATAATCCCACTCAGGAAGCAGATTTTTTATCAATGCAAGGCATGGCCACCTGTCAGCGTTTCATGTTCACTGATTTGCTAATTTGATATTCTTTCAAATGGTGCTATATTCATTTCTGTTTTCAGTCATTTATTTGAAAGTTTTTCTGTCTAAACATTTCCAAACAACTTACATCGAGCAAGTTTTTGGCCAGGTGCAAGCAACTTCACTAGTGAAAAAAAAAGTACCTTCAGACCCTAGTCAGTTTGGCTCAGTGGTTAGAGTGTCTGTGAACTAAAGGGTCGTGGGTTCAATTATGGTCAAGGGCATGTACCTGGGTTGCAGGCTCCATCCCCATCCCTGGTCAGGCCCCAGCGGGAGACAACTAATTGATGTGTCTTGATGATCATATCGATGTTTCTCTCTGTCTCTCCTCCTCCTCCCACTCTCTATAAAAATCAATAGAAAAAATATCCTCAGGTGAGTATTAACAAAAAGTACCTTCAGTAACTCAGATGAGCACAAATTTGTTATGGGAGGGGGTTAGAGAGTGTGGAACTAGATGTATTTTCATATTCTCCCTGGGGAATCTATTCCTTAGAGATAAGACATCTATCTTTTTCTTCAACCCGTCGAACTGCCAAGTTTTGGCTCTGAGTACCTATCTTAGTAGGTTAGTGAGAAATGTCTCTCCTATCTCATTACCATTTTGACTAAGTCAGGAACCAAAACATGAACTCAGCAAAGCATTGGAAACTGAAATGCATATTTGGAGAAGAGAAATTTTAAAGGCATAAATGATTGCTGACATATGAATAAAATGTATCTCGCAGAAAGTTCAGTGAAGTATAACCTCATATTTGGGAAAGACATCTGGCTTCAAGATGGCAGGCTAAGGTTATGAGGAGACTAATAACAGATTAAATCTCCATGGTATTAAAAAATCTGATCCTGAATGTGTATTAAAAATTTAAAGCAAATCACTATTCTACAAGTAGACTGAAAAACTTCCATGTGCATAGAGAAGTAAATGGAACAATGAAAATGTAACCAAGCCAATAATAGAAATGCTTTTAAAAAATATCATAAATATTAAACATCAAATAAGATGACAGGAATAAGTTAAAATAAATTAACAATAACAATGAATAGAGTTTGGGTAACGTATGTTAGCTCTTTGTATTACAAATATAGCTATATATTATATACTAGACACATACTTAAGACAAAGTGACATAGGATGCTGGAAAATGAAGAAACAGAAAAAAATATTCTAGCAAATCCTAACACCCCCCCCAAAAAAAATAGTTGAACTCTATCAACATTAAGAATTCAAGGCACAAAGCATTAAAAGGACTGAAGACACTTTTTTTGATAAAAGAAAGCCTTTTCAAAATAATATGTCATGATCCTTACAAAATAACTAGATTCATAAAATTCAATGAAAAAAAGACAAATCCAGTCATATTAAAAGATTTTAAAATATCTTTATCAGATTGACAGACATGAAGTAAAACTCTGAAAGTTTTAGACATCATAAATGAGTTTGACTTCATTGGTATTTACTTACAGAATTATTCACATACAAATAAATGCTATAGATTTTTTAAAAAAACATTCAAGCATCGAAACATTTATGGGCCTGGCTGGTGGGGCTCAGCAGTAGAGTGTTGACCCATGAACTAGGAGGCCACAGTTTGATTCAGGGTTGCATGCTCGATCCCCAGTAGGGGGCATGCATCATTGATGTTTCCATCTCTCTCTCCTTCTCCCTTCCTCTCTCTAAAACAAAAACAAAAACAAACAAACAAACAAAAAACAACACATTAAAAACATTTATGATATGAGAGAAATATTTGCAAATTATATATCTGACAAAGGAGTTATATCTGCAATACAAAAAAAACTCTCAAATTTCAATATTAAAAAAAATCAAAGTTGAAAGTGGGCAAAAGACTTGAACTGATATTTTACTAAAGAGAATGTACAGATGGAAAATAAGCACATAAAATAGGCTCAACATCACTAGCCACTAGATAAATGCAAATTGAAACCACAGTGGAATATCGCTACACAACTACCAGAATAGCCAAATAAAAAATAGTGATAATACCAAATGTTGGTGAAGATGTGGAAAACCAATCTCTCCCTGGCTTGTGGGAATATAAAACGTTACAGGCTCTCTGGAAAACAGTCTGGTCGTTCCCTTTAAACGTAAAAATGGACTTACCATACTACCTAGATTCCCACTCTTGTGTAAATATGCCAAAGTATTGAAAACTTATTTTCATGCACAACCTTATATGTGAATATTCTTAGCCACATTATTATAGTGGCCCCAAACTAGAAATTATCCGAATGTCCTTCAGTGGGTGAATGGTTAATAACATGTGATGGATCTGTGCCATAGAATACTACTCAAGAACGAAAAGAGGAACAAGCCATTGAAACTTATAAAATCTTACAGAACCTAAAGGAAATTATACTGAGAGGAAAAGCTAATATCAACAGGATTACATATTGCTTCATGATTCCATTCATATAACATTTGTGAAATAACGTAATTGCATAGATGGAAAAGAGATTAGCAATTGCTCAAGGTTAGGATGGGGAGTTGGAGTTAGTGTGGCCATAAGAAGTAGTGAGGAGGCGTCCTGTGGAAATGGTACAATTAAGTATCTTGGTTGTGGTAGTGGTCACTTAAGATATGCAAGTGATAGGACTGCATAAAGCCATACTTCCTACCCACCAAACAAACATGGGTATACATAAAACTGGTGAAATCTGAATAAACTCTATGGGTTGTATCAGTGATGACAATGCAGAATTAGAAATAAAATACCAGCCATTCAAATCAAGCAATGCATGAAAAGAACAATGTTTTATGAATGACTGTGGCAAGAATAATTAGTAACCTACTAAACACTCAGCTTTATACTTCCTGGTAACAAAACACTCATTTTAGCCCTGGCCAGATGGCTCATTGGGTTGGAGTATTATCTGGTACACCAAGAGGTTGCGGGTTTGATTCTGGGTCAAGACACAGACCAAGGTTGTGGGTTCAATCCCCAGTCAGGTACATGCGGGAAGCAACCAAATCAATGGGAAAAAAACAAACAAACCTTGTGTGAAGATTAACAAAACAAAACAACAACAAAAAATACACAACTATTTTTAATCTAGTTGCTAATATGACCAACTTAAAAATTACATTCCTTTTAATCTTTTTGAGGTTGGATGGCTAATGAAATGCAAGAAAACACTGTGAGTTAGAACTTCTGGGAACCCACTTTCACCCTACTTTCCTCTTTTCATTTTTCCAGCATCTAATGAGGAGATGATGCCTGCATGGCTAGTGGTAGTCTTGGGACTAAGAGGAAAAAACAAGAGAAGCCAGAGACTTCCCCTTTACATCCTTAAATTGCTGAGCAAATGCCAGCAATCGCTCTACTCGACACTTGGTTATTTCAGAACGATAAGCACTCGTGTGCTGAATCCATGATTGGCAGGCCTCTCTGAAGGCACTGCAAGGTTTATCGGAGATTAAACATGGTGGCAGAGTAAGTGGATGTTGCACAGACACGCGCCCAGGAACAAACTGGAATTACAACTGAAATACAGAAAAACTTCCTGAATAATCAACGGAAGACTCGCAGGAGATACCGAGGACTGGAAGTGGAGACCGCATGGGGACTAGCAGGAGGGGCAGAGGCACGGAAGGACTGGCCAGGCGCCACAGACAGCAACTGAAGCTCGGGAAAGAGGTTTATCACGTTTTGTCAAGATGGATCAATACGATAAATTCTATCAAGGTAATTCTCTTTGTTGACAGAGAAAAGGGGAAAATTATATGATTATTTTGTGAATGCTGACTAAGAATTGTATAAATTCTAACATGCACTCATGATAACAACTTAAACAAATGAGAAGTAGAAAGATACTTTCTTAATTCATTAAGAACTATCTGATAAAATATGCAAACATATTTCTTAATAAAATATTAGAAACATGCTCAGTAATATAAAAATAACAGAATATCTATTATCACTGATTAATATCCTAAAAACTAAAGCTAAAACAAAGAAAAAAATGGTCCAGAGATTAAAAAAATGGAGATCTTCCTAGAACATTTAAGAGAATCAACTAATAAAAATAAAACTAATAAAAGAACTTAGCAAGTTGGTGGGATAAAATTCCCCATGAAAAAATAATGTTTTTTTATTTTTCATCAGTAAGAAATTAAAAATTAATTTAGATAATAAGAACCTGTTTACAACAGCTTACAAACATAAAATGCCTGAATGAAAAAAAAACCTAATAAAATGCAAGATGTTCATAGAGAAAATAATAAACCTTTACTCAATGATTTAAATAATCCAAAAAATCCCCAGAGAACTGGACAACATTAATAAATGGCAATATTCAATATAAGGAAAATATTGGACCTCCCTAAATTAGTCTAATCAGAGAAATGTATATAAAAGTAAAAATGAAATTATTTTCTGCAAAAAAAAAAAAAGGGCTGAGAATAAAAAGCGTCAGTAAAAACATGGAAAACAGGTCCCTTCCCAAGCTATTTTTAAGTTATGAATACATTGATTTACTGAGTTTTGGCAGAAATTTGGAAGTACAATTAAAAATAAATTCTGTGAGTCTGTGACCTGGCAATTCTATTTCTAGATATTTCTGCTTGAGGGCAAAATAATGTTCACTGTAGCATTATTTGAATTATCAAAACATTGAAAACAAACTTACTGAAGGTTAAATCAAACATGGAATGTACATTTTATAGAATACTAGAGGCCCAGTGCATGATTAAATCATGCACGTGTAGGGTCCCCTAGGCCCAACCTGCCATCCAGGCCATATCCACTGCCCCGCAAAGCCTAGCACGCTCCGCGGACACTGCTAGCAGCCTGCTCCCCGTTTTTGATGGCAGGGGGTCCGCTGGTGCTGGAGCGGACACACAGCTCCCCGCTTTCGATCGTGGAGGAGCTGGCTGTCTGTCCACTGGTGCACCAGGCCTTCTGAAAGCCTCCGGCACAGCGGAGGCTTTCGAAAGGCCTGGTGCCGGAGCGAACAGACAGCCAGCTCCCCCACTTTCGCTCCCCGCTTTTGATGGTCCACAGCAGGACGTGGGCTCGCTGCCCCAGAGGCCCCTTCTGTGCCGCAGCACAGCCATGGTGCAGACGCTGAGCTCGCGCCGCTGCTGGCGACATGAGCTCAGCGTCCCGCAGGCCCAATCGGCCACCCCGGGACCCCGAGCCCCTCCCCCTGCGCCTCCCGCTGGCCCAATCATGGGCGTAGTGGAGTGATGGTAATTTACATATTACCCTTTTATTATGTAGGATTATCTATGAATTAAAATATACAACCCACAGGTATCAAAATAGATTACTCTAAAAGTCACAAATTGCTCAGTACATAGAAAATGATATCAGTACATAGAAAATAAAAACAAATGTATAAAACAATTTAAAACAACACACATACATATGAAAAAAAGGTTAAAATACTGGAAATTTGCACCAAAGACAACATTATTACCTTAGGGGAAATACTAGCATTAGGAATAATGGTCTGAGTTTTAAAAATTTAGGGCTAAGAAAAATAAACAGAGTGATTGTGGGCAATCATTCCACAGACCAATTTTCCCCTCATACAGTAAAGCTTGATAAACTTTAGCCAATTAGGGAATTGGCATAACATTTGCATTATAAATCATATGAAAATCTTTTTTAAAATGAGACCGAGGAATAAAAGAGTAGGAATTACAGCTGTTTTTATAAATTACTTATAGTGTCACCGGGCTCTGTGCTAGGCAGCTGCTGTTTCACAGGGTGAGTTTGATGAGTGAGATACCCAAACCTGGGGAATAATCAGCATATGAAATTGCATTTTTTCTCATTTGCTAAAAAAAGACAGAAAGGAAGGAAGGAAGGAAGGAAGGAAGGAAGGAAGGAAGGAAGGAAGGAAGGAAGGAAGGGAGGGAAGGAGGGAGGGAGGAAGGGAGGGAGGGAGGGAGGGAGGGAGGGAGGGAGGAAGGAAGAAAAGAAAATCAGTATTTTTTTCCTAAGTACATTCAATTCTTTAAACGAAGTGGAAAGCCCTGCCAGACAGAGCCTTGCTGACTCCACTCCAAGGAGAATTCATTGGAATTAGCACGTGAATTGCTGTGTACAAAGGGTTAGTCCTACAGTTGCAAAGAGATTAAACATTCCTAGGAACTTCACCTGTGAATTTGATTAGCTTGCCCTTTCCTCATAAATAATGCACAATTGGAGTTTTAGTAAAATTTTTATGTATTTGGAGTAACGAAGTTCTATTAAATGAAATAGCCCCATAAAAATCTGGGAAATGACTATACCTTCTAAGGCTGTGTCTGGCCGAACCAACCAATCAGCTGCTTCTCAGTTGGTTTAGCTTCTAAGCCCATCTCGACATGGCACAGTCTACTTCACGAAGCAGGCTGGGATTGGATGGACCATTAAAACAGCCTTGGTTGTCCACATTTGGATCTTAGCTCTCTTCTCGTTGGAATGTGGGGGGAAGTTGTCTATTCTTTTCCCTGAAAAACTTTAAAATATCTGTACTCTCAGAGCACAATTCTACCAAATATATTCATGAAGCAGAAATTATTCTACTTTTCAATTATTTATCAATCTTTGAACATTCTTATTGAACATTCTTATTTTTCTGTAGGCTTTTGTTCTGCTTGGGATTTTGATGAACCACTCAGCTGATGTCTTCCTCTAAGATTAAATTCAGCCATCATTCCTGGTGTTCTTAGAAGAAACACATCTTTTTTCACAGTTCATAGGTACCTCATCACATAACTTATTTTTTAAACAGTAAGAATTTTACACTAAATAATAACTTTGTAACTCCTTTAAATAATTTTGGATTACAGTCTATAGTACATAACTATTTCTAAGACAAGTATCAATGCGTTGCAATAAAGGTAATATACTTAGAATTCAGGTTTTCCAGAAGGAGATATATCACAGTCTTTAACAAGATTTTCCTGGGGCAAAAATTACGATTATGGATATGGAAGTATTTTGAGAGCACTTAATATCAAGGCTAATGCTCCATATTTGTCCTGTGGCTTTGCCTGCCCTCGCAACCCAGACTGCAATTTAACAAGCACAGTATTATCTGTCCTTACCACCTCACAGCTGGAATTAATCTTCCCGGTTAACTAGCCAGTGACATAGAAGACCCTGAGAAAATGGAACAAATTTACAAATTATGGGTTTGCAAAGGGCCTTCGGGGAAGTTCCTGAGCCTGTGGCCTGACCTGCGTGGGGGGAGGGGTGGAGAGCGCCCAGGATTTGGGTATCTGGGTCGTTAGAGATACTACTTATCACAGTTTAGTGTCATGTGTTTTGTGGTTTTTCCCTTCAGATGATCCAAGGAGACAGTCTTCCCAGGGTGCACTGGGCGGAACCTCACGGAGCAGCTCATCTAGTAAGTACAGAATGGGTTTCCCATAAGTACCGGACTGAGGAACGGAGAAAACAAAGGTACAGATATCTCATA
The DNA here is from genome assembly GCF_951640355.1 of Cnephaeus nilssonii. Classification (NCBI taxonomy): domain Eukaryota; kingdom Metazoa; phylum Chordata; class Mammalia; order Chiroptera; family Vespertilionidae; genus Cnephaeus; species Cnephaeus nilssonii. The sequence continues at coordinate 88,152,975 of NC_137082.1, forward strand.
CTTTCAGATTTGCATTCATAAAATGTTGTGAAAGATATCCTCTCTATTTTGTGCCCTCCCCTTCTTTTTGGCTCCTGGAAATAAATTAATTCACATGAATGACATGTTATCAAAACCAAATACTCTGCATTAGGGTGAGCTAGTCTAATATACATTCCGATTAATCATTCTTGTCCATTTTTCAAACAGTATTACTAACTGAAATTTGTAGCACTGTGGGCTTGTGTGGGAATTCTAACTACCCTATTCCCACTTTCATTCTATTAACAATTGTGACTATTACTTGCATTCAATGGGAACAACTTGTCTCATTTCCTAGAACTTATACTATTGCTTATATTGAGAAGAAAAACTTCAAGCAGCTTTATTTTCCTTTTTCAAATATTTCCTTTTTTTGGCAAATTTCTGTGAACAGAATTAGAAGCTCTTTATGCTTTATTTGAATAACAGTCTTCCCATTTTGTACTTCATGAATATATTTCTCATAATCCTCATTTAACAAACTTCCGTGTTAAAATTTAGTTTAGTGCCTAGTCCATGTGGCTCAGTTGGTTGAGCATCGGCCCATGACCAGGAGGTCACTGGTTTGATTCCCAATCAGGGCACATGTCCAGGTTGTGGCCTCGATCCCAAGTGGGGGGCCGTGCAGGAGGCAGCCGATAGATGTGTCTTCCTTATCTATGTTTCTACCTCTCTCTCCCTCTCCCTTCCTCTCTCTCCAATTAATAAAAACATAAAAAATGTTCTTTTAAAATTACGTTATTTTACTTACATCTCATGTTATTTTTAAGACTTCTAATTTGCACAGGCATTTAGCTCAGCAATGTTAATGAAAGACTGCACGAGAGGCACTTGCAGAAGCATCTGTGAATCACGAGAGACGGTGAAAATACGTGTCACAGACACAGATTCATGATTACTTTAATGACATGACAAGATAGCTCAAGTCAGATACCTAGGTATTATAAATAATTAACACTGTTGCTCTATTAAAAACACAAGCTTAACAAAACATAATTTCTAGCCAGGATTTAAAGTATATGCTGTAATGACTTCCGTTGAACTTCTATGATTTCTCTTCATGACCATATAGGAAGGAATGAGTCTTTTATAAGAAAATTATCCCTAGAATGTGAACCTACATACTGGTTTATATCCCTTTATGTCTCTTAAAAGTGGCTGTTACCGAACACCCCAGCATGGTCGGCGCTGGCCGAGAATAAACAGGATTCTGCCCTGCAGCCTCCGGTTGGACTTGTTATTGCTGAATTCAAGCAGGTGGTGGCACTCTCCCCCACTGAACTCTCCAATGAGATCCTTCAGACTCACCACGTGTAAGTCTGGACAGCAAAGGACTTACAGACGGGACTGTTCCCATTCAAGATTTCACGTGAGGTACAGTAATACGGGGGTTTGTTATATACGCCTTCATCCTGAACCTCTGCCGTGGTCTCCTTCCAAAATTCGTCCCTACGTCATTCATACTCTTCTTGATTGTGGTACTTACCAACTGAATTACTTTCTACCCTTTTTTTTTTATGTCAGCAAATCACATCCTTTAAAGCATGGAATCCATCTGGTTATGATGATGGGCTGCTTCTTAAGGCTCTATCAAAGGAGGACTGTGCCTCATTTGCTTTGATCCATATGATACCAAATCTTCCTTATTGTTTCCTTCCCCTCTCCCCCTTCCCTCCCTCCCTCCCTCCCTCCCTCCCTCCCTCCCTCTCTCTCTCCCTCCTTCTTTTCTTTTCTCCCTTCTTTTCTCATTTTTATTTTTTTCTGTTGACTAACAACTACCTAAATATGTCCACCTCCTGTCCCCTGAAACCTGTGAACATCCCCTTATATGGCAAAAGGGACTGTTGGTGTCATTGCATTAAAATCCATGGATGGAGAGAGAACCCTGGATTCTCCAGCTGGGCCCACTTTAATCACAGGGGTGATTAGAGGAGGCAGGCAGTAGCCAGAGCAGGAGAAGATGTAAGGATGGAGGCGGAGTGATGTGCTTGGACAGTGGAAGGGCCCACGAGATAAGAAGAGAGGCGGTTACTAAAAGCTGCAACAGACAGAGAACAGACTCCCCCTCAGAGCCTCCCAAAGGAACCCGCCGGAGGACTCTGAGCGGTGAACCTGAGTCAGACCCCTAACCTCCAGAACCGTAAGCAAATACATGTGTGCTGTGTGAAACCACTCTGTTTGTGGACATTTGTTGCGATAGCAAGTCCAATCTAATACAGCTTTGGAGAAGGAAAATAAATCCAGTAAGTCAAAGGACCTGGTATTATTACTCAGACCGTTAAAGAAAATATAAAAACTACTAGAGACCAAACACTGACCACGAAGTGAAAAATGTTCTTGCCAAGCGGAGAATTTGATCCAGCAGGGAGTCTAGGTAGGCTGTTGGCATGGAATTCAGGAGGGAGGAGGAGGGATTGGGGTAGGATTTCAAAGGCAAAATACCGTGAACTCTCTCTGCCCCATGCTGGGAAAGCAACATCTCCCGGGAGGTGATTGGCTGCGGGACCAGATGCATCAGCTACTAGGCTGGTTGGCCATGGCCTGCTGGGAATGCACTGACTAGTCTGTGGATGACAGTCTCTGGCTACCTGTGACACGCCCCCGTTCGGACTGTCTCCCACCCAAGTGGGCACTAGTGTCCTTAGCCGTGGATCAGGGTTTATGGCAACAAGAGTAAGGAAGAGGGGAGCCAGACATAACAGGAGAGTAACTCTGTTGGGAGAGAAAGGGAGAAATAGGGGGAAAGAAGTAAAAATAAAAATTATAACTAAAGATAAGAGCTAACCCTTATAAAACACTATCCGCTAAGACTATTTTAAGTTACTCTGCATGTATTAAGTCGTTTATTGCTCACAACCCTATAAAAGGGATACTATAATTACCCCACTTTACAGGTAAGGAACCTGAGGGTATGAGAGGTTGTATAATTTGGCCAAGGTCACGCAGCCTCTGGCCAAGGTGAATGCAAACTCAGAGGACAGGCCTGAGCTCCCCGCTGCTACCTGTTGGTGAGCGTCTGCTTTGAATGTGAGAGTCCTTGGGGCTCATTCTATCTTTAGAATTTGTCTGCCCTGTGGCAGTTACTACAGCTGCCAGTAAGAAGGCTGCAGTCCCACTTCTGGGGGACTTAAAGGATTACAAACAGTTCTCCCTGTTAAAAGATAAACTGAGGCATATTAAAATTTTACGGGTTCACTTGTTTAAAGGTCTGTCGGAATCAGGCAGCAACAGACCAGAAGTGTTTGGAAGCCCTCCATGGAGAGAAGCTGGGAGAAAGAAGTTTATGGGAAGAGGTGGGAGAATAGCAAGGAAATTCATTGCTTGGCTGTAGAATAACCAATCGAATTACGGGGGAGGAAAGCCTTTGTGGCTGTTTGTGATAGGCTGCCCTTAGGATTTCGTTTCTTAACCTTGAGGAATTACAGGCTTAGGCTTTGGTTTGCTTACCTGGGCTACGAAGGGACTGTAGGCCTTTAATCAATGACCTCATTGTTTAACTGATGTAACATCTCATTCCTAACTTGGTCTATATAAGTTGCTATGAGTCTGTAAGATCAATATAAATATGTTAGGTCTTGATTCTTTTCCATTATCGTTGTGACATGAAATTCATGGGGCTATATTTATATCTGGTGCCAAAACTCAAGGTCACAAACAGCAGAATGCGTCATACTTGTTATCTTTCTTGTTCTGTTGTTGTGAAATGCATTGTTCAAGCATTTGCTAAAGAAGTCACAGTTGTAATCAATAAAATTTCTAGAAGTGTTTGCGATGTGACTGATGTTTTATCTAATCACAGAACATTCTTCAGACAAGAGTAGACTATTCAATGGATAACAAGCCAATATGCATCCTTAGGGAGTGACACCTTTTTTTTTTTTGTTTTGTTTTGTTTCTTTCTTCTCAAGGGAGGCAAATTCCAAGGCAATGACAACATTATGTCATTGTTGCCAAAACAAAGAAGGAGTTAGATGTATTCAGCATGACAGTAAAAGAGTTAGTCAAGGAGGAGCCCTCTTCATAATATAGAATCTTTAATCTGTAATCCAAGCATGACTCATAGAAGTCAAGCCTCCCCCATGCTGGTGGTCTACTATAAAAATCATGTTTCCAGCCTGACTGGCGGGGCTCAGTGGTTGTGCATCGACCTATGAACCAGGAGGTCATGGTTTGATTCCCTATTGGGCACATGCCCAGGTTTCGGGCTCCCGCCCATTGGAGGGGGGAGGGTGCAGGAGGCAGCCAATCAATGATTCTCTCCCATTACTGATGTTTCTATCTCTTTCTCCCTCTCCCTTCCTCTCTGAAATCAATAAAAATATATATGTATATATATTTTTTAATTATGCTTCCAAATAGGAGCTAAGGTGGTAAAGGGACAGAGACCACAGAACGAAGAGAAGAGGAAGAGGTTCTGGAAGGAAGGGACTGCTTTCTAGTACCTATAGCAATACCAGACGTGCTCTCAGTCCAGGCAACGAGACTACAGGGAAAACCTTCACATATGAAGACTCTCAGTTGGAAAGAACAAAAGAGAAATTTCAGATCGTCCACATCCTTCCTCCAACCCACAGGTTGAATTTAGTTAGAAATATAAAGCATAACTGAAGAAATGACATGTTTTGTACATATTCTTAACTATAACTATCTGTCAGGGCTTTATATTTTAGCGTTTTTTTTTTTTGCTTTGTTTTCTTTTGTTGTTGTTGTTGTTGTTACCCGTTTGCATTATTTAAGAGTGATTCTTATATGTGTAGATACAGAGCCTAATACTTGGTTATGTGAGGAGGTTCAAGGAAGTATTGCTTTGTTGATAAAGCTCCCACTTTTCAGAAGAGCAGGCAACACTGATTCATACTTAACCCGAAAGCCTCAAAATTGAGCCGAGGCTCTGAGGCGTTTGTGACAACTATTCCATAAGAATGCTCACTTAGTTGAATATGTAAAATCTTTCTGTGGCCGGTGACTAGCAGAAAATATGAAAATAATGTAATTTAATTTAAGTACATATGCCACCAAAATAAAGGTTATGTGGTTTTTTTAATTCCCTAAAAATAGAGTTGCTCAATGAAGGACACTTGTTAAATTAGAATTTTAGATAAACAACTATTAATATTTTGGTATAAGTATCTCCAAATTATTGTACTGGACATGCTTCTATTTAAAATGTGGTCCTTGTTAATCTGATTAATTGTGGTTCAGCATCTAGTTCCCCCCCTGGATACGGGAACACAGTTGAAAAAGAAGAAATTGCTTCATCTTTTAAGAGTTACTAAGGATATTTCCTAAAGTTTGTTTTTAACTAAAGATTTTAGGTAATTTATTTGCACTAGAGTCTTCTTTTCCTTAGTCACTTAGTATTCCTCTTTCAATAGGTTGACCTTGTGTTAACATGAAAATTGCTGTGTAAGAGGAAAACTTCACAACTTATTATTTTTAAGATCTAATTCATCAAGGTCACGCTCACCTTACAAAAACATTTTCAAGGAAGGTAAACAGATGGGCAGAGGTGCCAACCACATTTGAAGATTTATCTCGACACAATTTATAGTTTCTGCTAAGCTTTTTCTGTGGTTTCTTTCTTAGTTAAGCCACCTTCCAGAGTTCAAATTACAGAGTTCTAAGACATTTTGAGCCAGTGAAGTGTATTTTCTTCCTCCCATTAAAGGTTCTGTTGATACAGATCTAAGCTCCTTTGAGAAGTTTGCAATCATCTGTAGAATGCAGGCAAAAGAGCAACATCCTAGAATAAAAATGCCTCCTTGTATCCCAAGCATTAATTTTCCCCAGTGAAATCATCCAGCAATTAAATTACACTCTACATGCTACACCTCAGATCATATTTTAGATTCCATATTTCTTACTCAACATATGTGGAGGAAGTTAAGAGAAAGTTAAACAAAAAAACCTACAAAACAGTAAGAGTTGTTTTTGTAATCTAAGTAGTCTCTGTGATTTGGCTGTAAAAACAACATTTTTTTCTGTAGATGTAGAAAATAAAGCCTCCAGTTCTTTCTTATCCTTCTACTTAAATACTATCTTAACAAACTGGGCTCTAAACCAAATTATAGTATCAACATTCCAAGTAAATTTCAACAGGCAGTTGCAAATTTAGTCATCATTCCATAAACAAGGAATCTAAGACTGAAATATTTCAATGTTTTGACATATTCAAAACAAGCAAATCATAAAGTTTGAAAAACTTTCATAGCCTTATATTGGTCATAACTTGGTAAGCAAAGCACCTACACTTTAGTACTTATGTTTAGAGAAGCTAGAAGTACAATTCAACTGACATTTCTCTTTAAGTTGAATTTTAAAATATTATACATTAGGAGCTTTCAATATAAAAAAATATTGACAGTTCTCTTTATTATAATGGGCCCAGCATATATTTTGCTTAAAATTGTAAACATCACATCAGAGATCACTCTTCTTATCCCTTCCTTTTCTTTTCTGGCATTAGTGTCTATTCAGCCCTAGTTAGGTGGACATATCTCTCTCATTTATCATATGTATTTCTCTGCATTCTAATTTTTTTTGTATATTTCTTTGTTTCCCACATCAAATCTTAGCTCACATGGGAAGTGTCAGTGTCTTTTTTCTATAGTGAAAGAAAAATACATACTTACGAACTAATTCCAAGTGTGATTAGCTAATTAATAAGAGCAGCTCAAGTGGTAAGTTCAAGGGAGTAGGAAAAATAAAAAGAAATAGTAGTGTTAAATCTGGATGATAAACGATAATAGATACTTCATGTGAGTATAAAAATAATTGTGAGGTCATAATTTTGGTAACTGGAAATAAAATCTTGGGAGTGAAAATCAATTTTGGTTTTAATACAAAACAAAGTCTTAAAGAAATTATTTCAAGAGTTTTAATTATGTCAAAAAATTGAAATATATATGAAATGTATTTGTACTTATATATATTTATAGATATTAAATGTATATTTAATAAGAAACTATTTTTCTTTCTACAGGGTGGGGTGAAGATCTAATCTAATAATAGACAAATATGCAAATTGACCGCACCTTTGCTACGTCCAAACCACGCCCACCAAACAAGCCACGCCCACCAACCAATCAGGACGAATATGCAAATTATCCCAACAAAGATGACGGCTAATTTGCATATCGCGACAGCGTAGAAAGAAGCCAAGAGCTGCAGAAGGGAGCAAAGCTGCAGAGAAGCAAGCAAGCCGGGGGGAGGAGAAGGGAGGAGCGGAGTCGGGGCCGGGGGAGAAGGAAGTTGAGCAGGCGGGGCCGGGAGAAGGGGCGGGGCCGGGGGAGAAGGGAGGAGTGGAGGCGGGGCCAGGGGAGAAGGGTGGAGAGCTGGCTGGCGGAGAAGGCGTGGCGGGGGAGAAGGGAGGAGCGGAGGCGGGGCCGGGGGAGAAGGGAAAAGCAGGCGGGCTGGCAGAGAAGGCAGGCCGGGGGAGAAGGGAGGAGCGGAGGTGGGGCCGGGGGAGAAGGAAGGAGAGCGGGCTGGCGGAGAAGGCAGGGCGGGGGAGAAGGGAGGAGCGGAGGCGGGGCCAGAGAAGAAGGAAGGAGAGCAGGCTGGCGGAGAAGTTAGAAAAGCAGGGGGGCTGGCGGAGATCGCGGGGCGGGGGACAAGGGAGGAGAGCAGGCAGGGTGGGGTAGAGTGCAGCAGGAAACCCTATTGCAGGATTTTTCCTGCAACGGGAACGCTAGTGGTTTTATAGTTGTGAGTATGCAAAACACAGAATTTATTCTTATATTATTATTTATTAACTAGAGGCCAAGGGTCCCTTGGCCTGGCCTGTGGGATCAGGCCAAAACTGGCTCTCCGACATCCCCCGAGGGTCTTGGATTGCAAGAGGGCACAAGCCAGGCCGAGGGGCACTCCCCAGCACAATTGGGGCTAGGGAGGGACAGAGAAGGTTGGTCAGCCCGGGAGGGACCGAGGACGGGCTCCAGGGCATGTCCGGCCCATCTTGCTCAGTCCCGATAGGCCGGACCCCAGCAGCAAGCTCACCTACAGGTCAGAGCATCTTCCCCCTGGTTGTCAGTGCACATCATAGAGAGCGGTTGAGCGGCCTTGGCATATCATTAGCATATTACGCTTTGATTGGTTAAATGGCCAACTGGATGACCGGACGCTTAGCATATTAGGCTTTTATTATATAGGATTATCATATTACTTTCCATATGAATAACTGTAAAGCCACCCTGTATAAATGTATATATGTGCTCGCCAGTGTGCTCAGTGGTTGAGCATTAACTCATGAACCTCGAGGTCACCGTTCTATTGCACATGCTGGGCTCCATCCCCAGTAGTGGGCATGCAGGAAGCAGCCAATCAATGCTTCTCTCTCATCATTGCTGTTTCTATCGTCCTCTCTCTTCCTCTCTCTAAAATCAATAAAAACATATATTTAAAAAAATATATATATGTATATATTTAAAAATATATATATATGTATACATGCATAAAAACTCTGTATCCTATATAATAAAGAGCTAATATGCTCATTCGACCAGATGGCAGAACGACCTTTCAGAACGAACAGTGGGCAGGGGGGTGGGACTGCATGCACTAGAGGCCCAGCATGCATGAAATTGTGCGCTAGTAGCTTGCTTCCGCTTGTCTCAGCTGGCCGCCCCACCTATCGCTGCTTGTAGCTCACACCCCACCCTCTGCTGCTCCTAGCTCTCTGCCGCTAGTAGTGCTCTGCCGCGAGTAGCTCACGCCCCACCCTGCCCACCGTGAGAGCCCACAGGCCTTTTATGTGTGTGTGTATACACACACACACACACACACACACACCCCTCTATACCCTGTATGCACATATACAGGAAAAATAGCTTCTCATTAAACATCTCTCTCTGTCTTACACTACAGATATACTAGAGGCCCAGTGCACCAAATTCGTGCACAGGTAGGGTCCCTAGGCCTGGCTGGTGATCAGGGCCAAACAGGGGGCAACTGGCAGGGTGATCAGGTGGCTCCCACTGGCACCTGCCTTGGCCAGCCTGGCGCTGCCTGTTCGCTAATCCCACCCCCTAGCCGCCACCACCAACGGTCACCTCCCTCTGTGGGGCAACTGGTGGGGTGATTGGGGGACCCCCTGCTGGCACCCGCCTTGGCTGGCCTAGTCCTGTGGGCTGGGAGCAGCTCCTGAGTTGAGCACCTGCCCCCTGGTGGTAAGTGCGAGTCATAGTGACCGGTCATTCCACTGGTTGTTCCACCATTCAGTTGATTTGCATATTGGGCTTTTATTATATAGGATATCTATATTTAATGAGTTCTTTATCTCTATACTAATGACTTCTTGACATTTTCACAGACATAAATTTATCCACAAAATTCTATAATTTTATTAAAAGATATGTTTCAATGGCAATATTTTTTTTTATGACAGAAAATTGTAAAGTACAGAAAAAGCACACAGAATAAGTATGGTTTTGACTGATTAGAGGTAATGGGAAAATGGGCAGGAAGACAGGTTTTCAAAGCACAAAAATGTGTGACCCTTTTTAAATGTATTAATTCAATAGTGGATCTTATGGTTGTGTGCTGTACATGGGTGTTATATTTACAGTGTAGTTTAATTTTTTTTATTTTAACATTTATATATTACTTTTTCCATAAGAATGAAATTATTTATAAAAATAAAAGAAAAACCCCAGAGGAGGGCTTGATCTCAGGAACATTACCTCACGCTCATATGTAGGAAGGAAGAAGAGAAGGAGTGGTTAATTTTCTGGAGAGAGGGTGGCAGAAATGCGAGGATGCTTGTGTTGGAAATCTCACCTTTTTTCCATTAATTAGTAAAGAAGTTAAGGGATTATAGTTTATGGAGGTAGCTTTAGGTGAGTCGTGGTGATGTGCATGGGAAAGGATAAATACAATTATTGTTGAGTGGTGTAGAGTGCTCAGCTGACATGAACACCAGGATGTAAATTAGCACCAACCCTAATATTATTTGTTCTTACAGAGACTTCTCTTTCTTTACATTATTCTAAAAAAATTAAATAGAAATGTAGCCTTTTTTCCTAACACATTTTTCTCTCCCTCTCCTTTTCTTTAGCATGGAACACTAATGCAGTCTGACTTTATAATGATAAGATTAAGAACATATATTGTATCTCTGTTGAATTAAAATTTTAATTATACATAGAGCAATCCTTTCATCTCCAACGGATTTGCCTGGTGATATATGCTTTGTATTTTTAAATCAAAGTATTTCTGCCAGTGGGCATTGCTGTGAAAAACAAACAGATTACTAAAAATAAATGAAATTCTCGCTTTTTCTCCATACACACATGCATACACACACACATAATGTGAATGTATCTTGGATGATTTTCGGAATCGACAAATAGAAACCATAGTCTGCCTAGGGGCAAAATTTACTATGTACATTTTAAACAGGCTGCCACTATTTATACTATTGCCATTTTGTGATGTAATGAATTTGTCTACTGTACATCATTAGCGACTTTACAATGCACACTGCTTTCCTGAACCTAAAGTGCTGTGAGGATTCAAGGTTCTTGCAACATCACTGCCCTTGCTTTCTTTAAGACTATAAATTTACTCTAGGGACTGCTTCTTTTTTCATGGCCACTCTTCAATTAAAGGGATGTGCACGAGGTGAGGAGTGGTTTGGGAGCAGGGAAATGATGTGGTTAGAGCTGTGCTGCAGGAGCATTAACCTGTGACAATTGTGGAGTACAGCGTGGCATTAACGTTACTTGGCAACTGATTGGATACTGAGCAGGGGGAGATGGGAGGTGGTGAAGCAAGAAGTCTTCAAAGGTGGCTCCCAGTCTTTGGGATTTTGACTTTTTTGGAGTCTTCAAATGTGGCTCCCAGGTCCTGAGTTGTAGGTGCTATGGATATTAACGTGTATTCATTACAAAGGGAAGCAGAGGATATCAGGTTTAGGGAAAATAATGTGTTTTGAATATATTCAACTTAACAGTTTGGGCAGAGGATTAGACACTCTGGATCTGATTTCAAGACGGGGACTGGGGGATAGTGTAGGAGGAGAGCGGCTTTCCTAAACTTCATAAACTGGTATATTTTCAACAAATTGTAATATAATATGTTGGATAGATGGATGCTGTTAATAAAGGAAACAGACAATAAAGGAAATACCATGAAATATTAGACAGAAACGTTAGTGTCGGACAGTAAGTCATATAGAAATGGAATCAAAGGATGGCACTTTTTAATATACTGGCTTCCCCATCGGTAAACTGCAGGCCTTTCTCTCACGCCAGTTATTACTTGTTATTAAAAATAGGCATTTTCAGTATCTGGAGAGTTTCTATCAGGGCATACCAGGGTTCGTTCCGTATTCTCTTGCTTCCACCCTATACTTTCCTGGTTCTCCCTGGCTAAGTCCTTACTGCTTTGGGACCATGCATCTCTCTAACCTATGAACTCTGAATAATGACTTCTGTGTTTGGCAAGGAGTCGTCATGGTCCATTACATTACAATGACCTCTCTTTCTGGATTTTCCCAGTATCTCCAAAACCTATGATCCCCTGGCGGAAGGACAGACTTCTGCCCACTCCGTGCAGCTCTGCTTTTTCTACTACCTTGATCCACTAATTGGCTTCAGTAGCTTCGTACGAGTTCTGGCCTCCACACCTGGGCTTCGGGTCCCGGGGGCACAGGAGGGAAAGATGTAGGCTGAGAGCTGGGCAAATGTGCCCCTCACCTCACGTTTTTCCCTTCTCTTATGGAATATGATTTTGCTTGGCCTATTTTATAATGCTCAAAGAGTGAGGTGCCTTATACACATATATTTTAAAATATATGTTTTATTGGTTTTAGAGGAGAAGGGAGAGAGAGAGAGAAACATCAATAATGAGAGAGAATCATTGATCGGCTGCCTCCTGCACGACCCACACTGGGGATCAAGCCCCAAACCGGGCATCTGCCCAAACTGTGACCTCTTGTTTGAAAGGTCAGTGCTCAACCATTGAGCCACACCGGCCAGGCGAGATGCTTAACTAGTATAGCTGTTTATGGTGGGAAGGCAACCTTTAGTAGCTATGCCATCATGACTGCAAGCAACTCCCCCTAAGGCTATAAAACTTTAACAAATAATGTTTCTTAAGTATACAAATTTACTTGCGTGCAGCGGTCCCCAAGACCATCTGCAGATTTGCGCATTTACTAGGAAGACTCACAAGCCATGGCTACGACTTGCTGACATTACAGCAAAAGGATGCAAAGCGGAATGGGCACAGGGAACAGGCGCGTGGGCCAAAGACGGCGGGAGTCCAGGCCCCAGGCTCCAACGGAGCTCTCCCCGCGCAGCCCCATGGGACCAGAGGGTCCCTCCAGCGGTGAGCTGTGACACCACCAGTGAAATGGTGCCTCGCAGGGAGGCTCGTTGGAAAGTCAGTGCCCAGGGTTTTCAGACTCGGTACCCTCTGCCTAGCATGTATCAAAGCTTCAGAGTCCCAGGAGGGGGGCGCGGGGGGAAGGTATTCCACACAGACCTCGCTGCTTGGACACCCCCCCCCCCCCCCCCGCCCGCCCGCCCCTAAAATGTTCGTCCCCGGACCTCAGCCAATGGTCAACCTTGCTGGTACCGAAGAACAGCAGTCTCAGGCTTACTATGTTAGCTCTTTCCTGCATAATTGGATATCTCTAATTTACTCCCCAATGAGATACAAAACGTGATCTACCTATTTCAAGAACAATGCTCCTCTATCTTGTTTCTCTGCCTAAAATTTTAAGTTTGTTTTTAAAGAACAAAATAAATCACATATTTGTTTTGCAAATACAAATAAAATATACTGGTATTATTGAATATACATAGATAGATAAATATTCAGCCCATCCTTATTATTTCCAGGTTTCACACTGTGAATTCACCTATGTGCTAAAATTGATTTGTAGCCCTCATTCCGTACCCTCAGCCTTCATGGTCATTTGTGAACATGTGCTTAGTGGTGGGAAATCTGAGTCCACCAGCACATATTTGTGGGGTTTTTTAAAATATATTTTGATTGATTTCAGAGAGGAAGAGAGAGAGATAGAAACATCAATAATGAGAGAGAATAATTGATCGGCTGCCTCCTGCACGCCCCCTACTGGGGATCGAGCCTGCAACCCGGCATGTGCCCTGGACTGGAACTGACCCCAGGACCCTTCAGTCCACAGGCTGACGCTCTATCCACTGAGCCAAACCAGCTAGGGCCACCAGCACATATTTGTAGCTGAGGTCAAACAAGACCAGTCTCTGCCTTCTTGTGTCAGCTTTTGTGTAGAGATGACAGGAGGACCAGGCAGGAGGGGGCAGTGCAGGGCAGGCAGGAAGCTCTGGCTGAGGCACTGGGGTTTGAGTCCCAACTTTGGCAGCAGTTAGTGGGGTGGCCTCAGGCAAGTAACTGAATACTTCTGACCTTGTTTTCTTTTTTTGTAAAACAAAGAAAGCAGAATCTACCAGAATGAGCTATTTTTAAGATTTAAGATTATAATCTATATGAGGTATATGTATATCTCTCCTAGGAGAATGGCTCAGAATTCCAGCTTTGACTATTTATACTGACTTTATAGGACAGGGCTACTGTGAATTAGAATCAACATGTATGTATCACTTTTATTCCATTCCCTCACTTTGTACTGAATTTTCTTGTTGAAGTTCACGCTTTTTAGATTTTAGTGTGCATCTGATACTGGCAAGCTACCTTCATCTATTTTACCATAAAATGATTTGATTTGCCCTTCTTTTACAATAATATGGGCAGGGTAACAAAAAAACTGACAATTTGCATATATTATTCTATTTTCTCCCGGCATGATTGAGCTGATAAGAAGAATGCTGTCAGTATAATTATTGTTCCTTTGTAAGTCATCAGTTTTTTTTCCTCAGCTGGCTTTTCAGATTCTTCTCTTTATCTTTGATATTTTGCAGTTACACTATAATGTTTACATGAGTTGATTTATTTTTGTTACGCCTGCTTAGCTCTCAGAGAATTCTTTTGAATGGAGTACTAATAGGTTTCCTTATTCCTGCAAAATTCTTTACTTTTACCTCTCAAAATATTGCATCCTTACCAGTTCTCCTCTTTTTCTTCTAAAAGAGAGATTGGCAAATTAAGCCCAAGGGCCAAACTAGTCTATTGTCTATTTTTGTACTAGCCACCTATCTATAATAATAAAAGCATAATATACTAATTAGACCGGACAGCCAAACAACCTTCTGGAAGTCCTCCGGACGTCCTTCCGGACAACCTTCCGGACGAAGCTCGGGCTGGGAGGGCCGAGGCAAGCCACTGCTGCTGCGAGGGCCAAGCCCCTTGCACGAATTTCGTGCATCGGACCTCTAGTTTGCTTATAATCGTCCAAGCTGGTTTTGCACTACAGTATCAGAGTAGAGATTGGCCTGCAAAACCTAAAATATTTACCATCTGACTCTTTACAGAAAAAGTTTGCTGACCTCTGTTCAAGGACACATAATCAATGTGTGTTTACACATTTACTATAAATATATTAACTAATTCTTCATATTTTTAAATGATGTTGCATTTTTGTACATGTTCTTATTTTTCCCATCTGTTCTTTTAAAATTTCCAATCTAGATTTATTCCTTTTTTGCATTTAAAAAATTCGATGACTTCTTATTTCCAGCATTTCAACCGATCAATTTCATGCAGACTCATTTTTTGTGTTTTGTGTCAGAGTTTCTTGCACGCTTTTATGGATTAATTTCTCCAATTATCTCGCCCACTGAAATTTAAGCTCCAGGAAGGCAAGGGTTTTTGTGCGTCTTATTTTATTGGCTCTATTCCCAGCACCTAGAATTGTGTTTGACACCAAATAGGCATTTCATAGGTATTTGTTGAATTTCAGTTAGGATTTAAGATAAGTATACTTATTTGAAGTATTTTGTTCTGACCATTCTAATTGTTGATTTTGTTGGTTCTTTCTTATTATATTTCCTTATGTGTTTTGTATTTTTGATTTGCATATTTTTAAAAATATATTTTTTATTGATTTCAGAGAGGAAGGGAGAGAGAGAAACATAAATGATGAGAGAGAATCATTGATTAGCGGCCCCCTGCACACCCCACACTGGGGATTGAGCCCACAACCCAGGCATGTGCCCTGACTAGAAATCTAACTGTGACTTCCTGGTTCGTAGGTCTGACACTCAACCTCTGAGCCATGCCAGCTGTGCCGGTCACTGACTCTTAAAAAACAACTGTACTTCCTATTATTTAATATACTTAATTTCCAGGTGCTTTTGTTGGTTTCTGGAGCCCAGGAAACTTATAACACTGGTTCCTAAAACCATTTTTCATTTTTGCTTTTTTACCTAATAGAAATGTTTACTTGTTTGTGAGGCCTGCTATGTTTTTAAACTTTCCTCTTTTTATATCCTAGTAGTATTTTCAAAGTAAATACATCATGCACTTCACCCTCCTTCTTTACTCTCAATTCTTTCCCACCCACATTGATCTTCCTCTTGCATCATCAAGGGTCCTCTATGCGGGACTATCCACTATCAAGGAAGCATGTAACATCGCCCATCTTACTGAATGCCCTCCTTCCCCTCACATCTCCCTCCAGCTAGCGCTCGCACGCTTATTCTGCTTCACATCACACAGCTCACAATGATTGTCTGTACTGGCCAACTCCATCTCTTCGCCTCCTTTCTGTCCTCAATGAAACCATGCAGGTCAAGATCGCGGTGACCTACACATCCCAGTTCACCCATTGTTTCTTAGTCCTCGGCTCACATGGCATACTGAGAACCTCTGACACTGTTGGTCACTTCTTCGTTCATCAAACGTTTTCTTTACTTCAATTTAGTGACACCCACGCTCTCCTGCTTGTCTTGGCTCACTTTGCAGTCATTCCCGGCTCTTTTCCTGCACCCCTGTCGGACTTATTGATCATGTTGACATCTATTTGCCCAGGAATCAGACTCAGACATCTTCCGTAGTTGCACTTCCTCTCTAGTCCAGCCCCATATTTTCAAATGCCATCCAGATGCTCCTGGTGTAGCGATTTATAGTTCCAGTCCGACCCTTCTCCTTCACATGGGACCCCACACCCCGTGTTGAATTTCTATTTGGCATTTCAATGTTAATATGCTCATCATGGCGCTGTTGATTCCTTTCTGAATCCCTATTAAAACTACTCCATCCCCAGTGTTTCTCATCTTAGTAAATGACATCTACATTCAGTTGACTCAATCAAAAGAGAGAGAGAGAGAGAGAGAGAGAGAGAGAGAGAGAGGGAGAGAGAGGGAGAGAGAGGGAGAGAGAGGACAACAATCACCACTTTGTAGTCATCTTTGACTTCTATTTCTCAGAAATCACATCTAATCCATCAGAAAATCCCACTGGTTCTCTCTTTAAAAAATACTCATAATCTGGCCATTTACTAGTATTAAATGATATGGTTCAATGATGTTTAATCTACCACAACTTCGTATCTGAATAGCTACTTTTCAGTTTTTCTTTCTTGATCCCTAGATCCTATCTCCACACAACTGCCAGAATGTTTCTTCTAAAATGGAAGATGGATTACTTTAGTCCCCTTCTTCTGACCTTTCAACTGTTTCTTATCGCACACAAAAATCCAAAGTCCTCCCATCTGTGTGATCTGGCCCTGGCCACCTTATCTACACTCAAAGGATTTGATCCTGGCTACTCAACTACTTACATATTCCTTCCAATCCTGTCCATTCACTGGCTTCCAGAAACACTGCCCTGATTTTTCTCCCACAAGCACATCAAGTCTTGTCTTTCTCTCCATGTTTTAACAGTGCAGATTAGCTTCTATTCCATGAACAGAGTAATGATGACAGCACAATACAAAGTTGCACTGGGTCTATATGTCATTTTTTCCTGAGAGAGCCAAAATATCAAGAAGAATGTGTAACTACTTCAGAAGGAGAAAGTGTTACTTCGTTCCCCTGCTGCACTTGGGATAAAAATCCAAGTAAGAAAGAAGTCTTCTGTGCCAGCATCTCCCCTCAGCCAGGTGTCCGCAGCCTTGCACAGCTCTCAGCTCCCCAGTAGGGGGCGTGCAGGAGGCAGCCAACCAATGGTTGGTGTCTTTGAAGTCCACTTCACTGCTGCCCCATGCTCTGAGGACTTCATTCCCTTCTGCACTCTCAGCTATTTTGATATTAAGCATTGCCAACTGATTTCCAATCTATTGCTTTGGGGCACTTTGAACATTCCCTGTGGTGGTCTCCAGTCATGCTTAGCTACCTACTTGGGTGACCCTGTTTGTGGTATCAATGACTGTTTACATTCTCTGGTTCCACAGTTATACAGATTTTGCATGATATTCTCTTATTCTTAATTCCCCTTTAAGCCCATATTTTGCAGAACATAGTTTTATCCTCTAACTAGTATAAATGTTTAAAAATAGCAGGCACACCTCATTCTTTGCTGCTGCTGAGCGTTGGCATTTGTGGTTTATTCAGTAAATAATACTCCCAAACAGATACTCAATGAAGTGAACTCAGTCTCTCTTCAAATGACAACTTCCCCAAGACACCTTCTTACCCAACACATTTATAACACCCACCACCCAGCCGGTGTTGCTCAGTGGTTGAGCATTGACCTATGAACCAGGAGGTCATGGTTCGATTACAGGTCAGGGTACATGCCTGGGTTTCGGGCTCGATTCCCAGTGGGGGGTGTGCAGGAGGCAGCCAAACAATTATTCTCTCTCATCGTTGATGTTTCTATCTCTCTCTCCCGCTCCCTTCCTCTCTGAAATCAATTAAAAATATTTTAAAAATAACACCCACTCTTCGTTACTCTAGCCCATTAACCCCTCTTTACTTTCTTCTTAGCATCTGACATTATATTTTCATTTGTGTATGGATTAATAGTCTGTTTCCCACACTGGAATGCAAGCCCCATCAAGGCAGAATCTTTGTGTGCTTTGTTCACGGCAGTAAAAACATTCGTCAAGTAGCTAAGTGCTCTATAAACATTTATTGAATTAATAAAATGATGACAATGTGTGGACAGTTTCCTCTTATAATAGACACTTTTTTCTACAAATATTTAAAAAATATTTTTATTGATTTGAGAGAGGAAGCGAGAGGGAGAGAGAGAGAGAAACACCAATGATGAGAATCACTGATTGGCTGCCTACTGCACGCCCACCACTGGGGATTGAGCCTGAAACTTGGGCATGTGCCCTGACCTGGAATCGAATCATGACCTCATGATTCATAGGTTGATGCTTAACCACTGATCCATGCCAGATGGGCTCCACAAATAGTTTTTGATGCAGACTACATTGGGAAAAAAATTCTCATTTTCAACTACATGTTAAATAAAAGAAATTATTTTAATCCTGCGTGAAAGTAATTTCATGAGTTAATACATTTAGCTGTAAACCAATAACTTAAATATAATTACTAAAATTCTTTTAACTAAAAAAATTGCCTTGGGATGCTTAATGTTGTCATTAATAATTTTAAGAGAGTAAATTAAAGCTCTATGCCATTGTAGGAATGCCAGATCTTTAAATCAGAAAAAAATTGTCTGAGTGCAGTAATACAAATTTATTTACTTACATACATTATTTTCCAATGAGATATTTGAAGAATCAGTACTAGAAGATGCAAACACTCAATCTCTTTGGCTATTTGTTTCTTTCAAGATTGGATTTCACAACCTATTTTAGTTAACTCATTATTAATCTTCCTTATTCTTCATGTGTCAAATGGAATAGTGGGCTCTCATTTCCCATAGTTCAAAACTCTATGGGGAACAAAAGGTTTGACCCTCACCAAGCAGAATTGGAGCTATCCTGGAATTTATAATCTATTTACACATTCCTTGAGGACCTCTAAGGAATGTGGGTGCGAGTGGAGATGCATGGAAGTTTAAAGTAGAAAAAAAGTAGAGATAGGTGAGGGAGGTCATAGGACTTGATTACGTAAATTGTACTTAACAATTAGAAGACCGTGATAATAGAGGAGACATTCTATATTTTCCTGTGTTTTCTCAGATATGAGGTGGTGCAGCAGAGTGGCTAAGGGTGTAACAGTATTACTGCTGCTTGGATTTGACTGCTTTTTCCACCACCTCCTGGTTGTGATACTTGGGGAAGAATGCCTTTGGTTATTCACCTATCATAGTAACCAGCCCAGCGCTGTTGTGATGATTAAATAAATGTAAAGCATTTAGAACAGTGTCTGGTCTGTAATACGTATTCGTTAAGTGTAATAAGTGGTTGCCAGATTTCATTCTTCCTCCTCAATGAGCTTGCAGATCAAGGGGGTGAGTAGCAAAGAATTTAAGAATGCCAGAAAGAGCAACAGCTAAATACAAGCCACTTATTAAATAAGTCAATGGCGATACCCCATGTTTTAAATAATAAATGAAGAAGAATAGCATCTTTACAGTGTAACTGTTTCCTGAAGAAAGCCATTAGGCCATGGAGCCTGAGATGCATTTCTTTTGCTGGTGTGTATTTTTAGTGAGGTGCAGAAATCTTATGATGAAAAATAGACAATCTATAATAATAAAAGCCTAAGCAACCATCGCAACCGAATGGACGACCGAACAGGCTGCATCGGGTGACTAGGCCGGCAAGGGGTTTAGTGAGGGGCGACCAGGCTGGCGGGGGGGGGGAGGAGGACAGTTGGAGGTGACCAGGCCGGCGGAGGGGGGGTTCCCTCAGCCAAGCCTGCACCCTCTCCAATCTGGGACCACTGGCTCCTAACTGCTCACCTGCCTGCCTGCCTGATCGCCCCTAACTGCTCCTCCTGCTGGCCTGGTCACCCCCAACTGCCCCCTCTGCCAGCCTGGTCGCCCCTCACTGCCCCCCCTCCCCGAATTTCATGCACTGGGCCTCTAGTAAGATATAAAAGATAAAAATCATGACTAAAATCAAGAATAATTTTTGAGCCTCCAAATTATTAACAAAAATAATTAATGTAACAAAGGCTTTGAAACTACGGTGTGTATATTAAGAAATAACATTTCTACTATAAACATTTCTTTTCAGGATCTCATGTGTTGGTCATAAACATTAACTTGGGGCTGAAACGTGGCCATGTGTTGTTTTCATTTAAAGCATAAATAGCTTTCCATTAGTTAGAAATGTTTATTGTTGTATTTTGAAAAGCAGTAAAAACATTAGTTTTGTTTTTATAATTTATTAAACTCTAATGGAAAGTACAGTCTTTTAAAGTTTCAATTTTTTGTTTTAAAAGTTATGATTAATTTTTGAAGACCGCAAGGCAACACATGCACATACACTTAATGGGGATTCTAGGTTATAATGAACTTAGCAATAGCATGGCATGGCAGAGGGAAAATCTGAAGGCCAAATACATATTGGAAATAGTCTCTGGTTGGAATGACACACCACAGGGGCTTCATTAGAGGTAATTGTGCTATTCCTTTTGTAAAATGTATACACTTTAAGTACAATCGATTAGCATTAGTCTCAGATTCAAATAAAAGAAAGTAACTGTAAATGTCCTTGCTGCTTTAAAGATATATTTTTTGATGATACTGAGTTATAGAAATATGTGTGTTGAAGAGAAAACTTGCACAGTTTAAACTGAATGGTGCTGATGAACCCAGTGGGCCATTGGGATAAAATATATTGTTGGAATTAGGTCTTCGGCTATTAGCATTTAGGCCCACCGCCATCTAAGGATATGTTAGTCCTACTGTGGCTTTTACTGGGTGGCTTGCGGATTCTTGTCAGCCGTTTCAGACTTTCCATAACCCTTTCAAAGAGGGTAGAGAGCATAGGACATTTTCATTTGCACTTTCTCAGATGATCTCTGCATGAAATTACGTTGTCACAATTTCCAATCTACTGTTATCACACCATGTTAGTTTCAGAGACTTCTCTCGGGGACTTGGCACAAGAAGTCATATTGCATTTTGTGAAATGTCAGGATCAATCCTGCTGACAACTATTATCTATTTGAATGGCATTTCCTGGATTATTACTGAACATCTGAACTAGGACACCAAGCAATTATGTGATGTGCCCAACTCAGATATCCCCGAGAGAAGGGGCTTGGCCACACCCGTGAAGCTTCTAAGGGTACTTAGTGTAAATACATGGCAGCCTCTATCAAGGAAACTTAGGGATGCCTCATAGCATCCACACGGCCATGCTCTCCCAAGCCTCCTCCTGGCCATTGACAGAGCACAACGGGGGAACATGGCAGTGATTCTAGAACCAGGCCATTGCTCCCCAACATGGAACCACTAAAGTGGACCACTGCTGCTCCACGGGCTTGTCTGAGACCTCCTCAGAGCTGCACTGCAGCCAGGGGCTCGTCTCCCCACTCTCCTCTCTCATAAGGTGCTGCTCAGATCTTTTGTACCACATCTTATTTTTGAATGATAGTTTTGCAGATAGTTTTGGCCATAAATATATATGTAATTGTTTTCTTATTGTTGAGTTGTAAAAGTTCTTTGTATATTTTGGATATGAGTCCTTTATCAGCTATGTTTTGAAAATAATTTCTCGCAGTCTGTGGCTTGACTTCTCATCCTCTTAATAGAATCTTTCAAAGGGCAGACACTCTTCATTTTAATGAAGTCCAACATCTTTTTTTCTCTCATGGATCATGCCTTTGGTGTTATATTTAAAAAGTTATCACCAAACCCAAAGTCACTTAGATTTTTTTTCTGTTATTTTCCAGAAGTTTTATAGATTTGCATTTTACATTTAGGCCTAGGATCAATTTTGAGCCAATTTTATTGTGTCAAAGGCCCAAGGTTGGTTTATAGTTTCATTGTTTTTTGCATGTGTATTTCTGGAAGTTCCAGGACCATTTGTTGAAAAGACTATCTTTCTCCACTGAATTGCTTTGTTCCTGTGTCAAAGATTAATTGACTACATTTCGTTTTGGTCTATGTCTGTTCCATTGATTTATTTGTCTAATCTTTCACTAATACCCCATTTTCTTGATTATTGCAAGTTTATAATAAGTCTTGAAGTTAGATAGTATCCGTTTTCAATTAGTTCTTTGTTTCTTTTTTTACCTTCCCCTTTGTTTCTGCCTGGGTGTTTTTGGGGAGGTGGTTAATTGATCATTTGGTGTGATTCCATTTTTTTCTTCTCTTTTACGATATCAAGCATACTAATTAAAAATTTTTTCAGGGGTCGCCATAGACTCTGCGGTACAATTTATAACTAATCTAAGTCTACTTTCAAATACTCTGGGCTGCTTCCTGGGCAGTGCGCTGTGTCAATAGCGCCTTCCTTACGTTTTCCTCAGTGTCCTCACTTGAGTATTCCATCTTTTCCTTTGGATAAAACTGCCGAGAGAGAGAGAGAGAGAGAGAGAGAGAGAGAGAGAGAGAGAGAGAGAGAAGAGGTTTGTACTATGATGAAGTATTAAATTGTAGGTATTCTTTTTTTGTTGTTTTTGTTAATCCTCACCTGAGGACTTTTTTCCATGGATTTTTAGAGAAAATGGAAGGGAGAGAGGGAGGGAGATAGAGGGAGGAAAATAGAGAGAGAGAGAGGAAGAGAGAAGAACATCAATGTGAGAGAGACACATTG
Organism: Cnephaeus nilssonii; assembly: GCF_951640355.1. Lineage (NCBI taxonomy): Eukaryota > Metazoa > Chordata > Mammalia > Chiroptera > Vespertilionidae > Cnephaeus > Cnephaeus nilssonii. The sequence goes on from NC_137082.1 coordinate 88,175,512, forward strand.
ATTGGTTGCCTTATGCATGCATCCTGACCTGGGCCAGTGCTTGAACCTGCAACCCCGGTACATGCCCTTGACAGGGAATAGAACACATGACCCTTCAGGGCACGGGCCGATGCTCTAACCACTTAGAACACCGTCCAGGGCTGCAGGTATTCTATAAAGCATATGGATTGAAAGCATATCCATATACTTTATGACAAGAAGATGAAGGAATGGAATCTTATGATGAACACTCAGGGCACTTGCCTGTATAATGACTACAACTTACAGAAGATGACAGTAGGGTTATCTGTAAGAACTTTACTATTGAGGATCATTTAAAATATTCTTTAGAAAGCTGCAATAATAATCTTTAGCACATGAAAAGGCATAAGATTATCTTCAAATTCCACACCATAATGATAGAGCAAAATGGTTCTGATCTTGGAATATTTTAAATCATATGTCATTATAGAAAAACAACAGTAATGCTCTTTTGGAATTTCTTACTTTTTCATTGTACATCAATATGAATTTCTTACAATATAAAAATGAATTAAGTTGCTGTAAGAAGTAATTTGATGTGAGCAAATTGAATTTAGGGGAATGCCTGCCAAAGACAATAATTTTTAATTTAGAGAAATTGATGTCATGCCACTCTTTCAGATATAATTAGATACCAGTTCCAATTGTCTACTGAGGACCCTTCTGGTGCATCTTAATAAAACATTACGATCAATAAAGGGGAGAATTCAGCTAATTCTCTATGGCAGGTGTGGTATACATTTAGTTAATCTAAAAGCTGCTCTAAAGAATTCTGGTGTAAGTAAAAAAGGGGCCCAGAATATTCCATTGTTAAGTCTAATTCTTGAAATGGTCTAGCACTGTCAGGAAATATATTAAAACTGTCATATGCACAGGTCTTAAGGACTAATGGATAGGGATGATTAGGAAGAGAAAGCCAAAAACAATTGAAACACCAGTAGAAGGCTGACATGTTTTTCTATAGTGAAAGGCTGTTTAGATTTAACTACCCATTAATATCTACTATTTTCTTCCTTCCTAAAAATACATAGTTCAGTATGGCTCTGCTAATGGTTAACTTTCTTTTTGTTCTTTCAAAATATGTTTTTGGAGGTCTTATTTTTGAATGATAGTTTTGCAGTGACTGTATTTTTATTTAATCATTATTTCCTTTATGTACTATTAATATTTCATTCTCTCTTTGACTTTTATTATTGCTCTAGGAAAAAAAACGATTTCTATTTGTTCTATTTTTATAAAAAATTCAGATTTCCTAGTTGCTAATAAGATGACCTACCTACTGTGTTCTTGTTCATTACAATAGATCTAGTACTGATTTAATTTTGCAGTATCTGATATCCGTTCTAACTGAGTTTCAGCTACAATCCTGCCCTGGGTTTCCTCAGATTCCCATGCATCTTTACCCCAAAATTCCCACTTTTGTTTATTTGAAGTTAATAGGTGTATTATTTTTCTACTGCCACATCAATTACCACAAACGTAGCAGCTTAACACAGCATCCCTTCCCTAGCTCACAGTTCTGTAGGTCAGGTCGGGTGAGGTTGACGGGGTTGTCTGTTCCGGGTCTCACGGAGCTGAAATCAAGGTGCTCTCAGGATGTATGTTCATAGGGGGTACAGTGTTCTCTTCCAAGATCATTCAGATCGCTGGTAGTATTCAGTTCCTGGAGATTGTGGGACTAAGATCCCCATTTTCTTGTTGGCTGTCAGGCGGGGCTATTCTTATCTCCTAGAGTCTGCCTACATTGCCTGCCACATAGTCCCTCAACCTTCAAAGCTGACCACGGAGAATATCCCTGGTGTCAGATTCCACTGATTCCTCTGATGCTTCAATTCTCTAACTCCCAGAAAAGGCATATCCCTTTTTTAAAAATACTAGAGGCCCAGTGCACGAAATTCGTGCACTCGGGCAGTGTCCCTCAGGGCCTGTGCCCTCTTGCAATCCGGGAGCCCTGTGATCCAACGCCCCACAGAGGGAGGCCCCACCCACCCGTGGCAGCCCCTGGGGAGTGGCCTGGGCCTCCCTCTTTGGGGTGATCGATTGCAGAGCCCCCCTCCCCAATCGATTGCTCCACTGGCCGGTGGCCTGGGCCTCCCTCTGCGGGGCGATCGTGGGGCAATGGTGGTGCCCCCTGACCAATCGCATTGCACCTGCCTTGGCTGGCCTGGCACCAGTGTGTGTCATAGCGTTGTCATCTGGATTGTCATTCTGCTGTTCGTGCGTTCGGTTGATTTGCATATTGTTTTTATTATTATAGATATTTTTATTGATTTCAGAGTGAAAGGGAGAGAGAGATAGAAACATCAGTGATGAGAGAGAATCATTGATCGGCTGCCTCCTACACGCACCATACTGGGGATCGAGCCCACAACCCTGGCATGTGCCCTTAACCAGAATCATACCTGGGACCCTTCAGTCCACAGGCTGACGCTCTATCCACTGAGCCAACCCTATTAGGGTGAGGCATGTCCCTTTTAATGGTTTACCCAGTTAGGTCCAACTCACCTTGGATAATATCCCTTTTTAAAGTCAATTGTACCACATAACAGGTTAATCACAAGAATAAAATCCATCATATCCCAAGTCCGGAGGATTAGGCATGTTTACCAGGGAGTAGAGTCTTTGGGGTTCATCTTAGAATTCTGCCTACCATAAAAGGTATATAGCAATTATCAATGAGTTCTAATTAAGTAAGAGAAAATAGTTGAATAATGAAATTTTTAGTAGTTAAAATTTTGTTTTAGGAGAAAAATCTAGCCATTGTTTTAGTATCTTCACTCAGATTATTTTGAACTCCCATGAATATATGTGTGCGTGTGTGTTACATGCCCTTGAGTTAGCTCTGACTCCTGCTAACCCTAAGAATGAGTGATGTCCTCAATGCCCTGTCCTCAGGAGCCCTGCTCAACTCCTGTAGACGCCTATGACTTCCTTGATGGAGTCTATCTACCTTCTATTTTGTCTTCCTTTTCTCCCGCTGCCTTCTATTTTTCTTAGCATTATTGTCTTTTCCAAAGGACGGTGTTTTCTCATCATGCGCCTGAAGTAGAACAGCTTCAGTTTTTTTCATTTTTGCCTTCAGCAACGTCTTCGCCTTACTCTGCTCCAAGGCTCATTTGCTCCTCTTTCTGATGGCCCAGGGTATCTGTAGAGCTTTCCAGCAGTACTGTCCTTCAAATGAATCATGTCTTTGTCCTGTCAACCTTCTTCACTGTCCATCCATAGCAACTGGGAATACAAGCAGGTGTGTCATCGGGAAATCTGAACGAGGGGTCAAGAACGAAGCAGGCTCCTGAATCTCTGTGAGGCCAACAACTTGCTCAGCACAACACACGCTTCAAACAACCGAGCTGTATACATGGAGATCACCAGATGGCCGATACAGAAATTAAATAGACTGTGTAATTGGAAGCAGGAGCTGGAGAAGATGTTTGTTCTCTGCCAAGACAAGACCAGGAGCAGATTGTGGTAGCGGCCATGAACTGTTAGTATCAAACATTAGAGGTAAAGCTGAAGAGCACTAAAATAATTGAAGTGCCCAAACATAACATAAGTAACATTCTCGATGGATTTAAAGTCCATGTAGAGAACAGATTTGCACATTAAATTTAATTGACCGAGAACCAGTAGAACGGTGGACAGCAAGTAGAAATATTAGAAGGGAAGAATGAGAAAAGACAATGCCAGAAGTAAAAAGAAAAGAAACATCAAGAAGGATAACTGATGAAACACTAAAAATTGTCAGAGACAGGCAAGAGGCAAAAGCAAAAAGTGACAAAGCAGGGTGAGAATCCTGAATGCAGTGTTTCAGGACTACCACATGGAGATACAGGTTGAGATAAACGGAACTATTACAGTAGTCAATATAAGGAGACAGAACAGAATAAAAAAAAAATAGGAAAAGAGAGCTACACCAGAAGATTCCAAAAATAAAAGGAATATACTACATATTTACAGTATGCAAACTTTTCATTTGGTTTACATTTCAACATTGTATTGCTAACATGTCAAATTTAAATAATGAATGGAGAGAGAAGGGAAAGTGGAGAGTGCATTGTGGAATCTATTTTTCAATACAAAGAGAGTTCAGCTTCTGCATATATTAATTTAAGATTAAGACCTCTATCCAGTTTGCTTGTAATTGCTTCCTCTTTCACATCTTTGGCTGAAATTAGTATCTTATTCCAGGTATGGCCTTGCCGACGTCCCCCCCATTAGAAAGGATGACTAATTGAATTGCCTGGGAAGGTAATGCATTCTGCTTGCGTAACCTTGGCAGGCCCCGGTGTTGCCTGGAAGTGTGGTCTGTCTGCGTGAGAGCCCTGATCTACATCCATCTTCAGTTCGTCTGCTTGGGTTTGGTTTCACCCCGAAGGCAGGTGGGGAGAACAGTGGAGTGTCTTTCTTTGGAGCCTATTGCAGGTCACAGCATCTATTCCTTGAAGAGGAAACAAAGTTTGGGAATACCCTGTGTATCACTTACTATTTTCTGAGACAGACCAGGCTTCAAACATGTGTTTTCAGACCCTTAGACCAAAGGCTTGACTGCATCCCTTTCCCCACCTCAGTCTCCAGACACACAGAACAGGCTTCCTTTCCTCCCCGATGGTTGCCCAGATTTCTCAGGCCAGCCACCTTAGAACCAGCCACCAAACCGAAGGGCGCTGACCCCGGAGCCCCTGAGAGGCAGAAACAGGCAGGAAGGCGCCCTCTGGAGAGAAGTGATGGTGGGTGGACATCAGAAAGCCTCTCAGGACACAGAGATGAGGTCCCCCTGCCCTGCGTTCAAATAAGCCTGTGACCTACCTATTCGAACCCTGACACCTGGAGGAAAGGATGGAGACTGGGTCCCCATCTTGTCAAGAGGAGACCACTGTGGCAGGTCACCTTGGCTAGAAAGAAGGAAAGAACGAAGAGCGGCGAGGTGGCGGCACGGGGATGCCCTGGGCTGGAGCAGAACACAGGGCGGCGGCTGGACCCCGGGAGGCCAGGGGAGCTCGCGCCTGGGGCTTGGGGTGGGGGTGGGGGGGGCAGCGCGGTTGCCTGGACAACCGGTAACGGACCCCAGGGCCTCGGCTGGGCCTCCGGCGAGCCCGCAGGGTGGGCAGGCGCGGCGGGGAGACCGGGGAGCCGGTGAGTCGGGGGTGCCTGGCCAGGGGTGCAGCCGGGCACCGCCCCGCTGGCCGCCTGCACGGTTCCGTGGGCAGCAGCATCCAGCCCTCAGCATCCTGGGTCGCCCCCCGCGGGCTCACACCCCCTTGGGATCAAGCCGTCAGTTCAGAGTCCCTGCAGGCGGGCTGCGGCGGGCGCCCCTGGGGGAGTCTGGGGGTAACCCCGGCTGGGGAGGGGTGGGCAGCCTCCCTCCTCTGGCCGCCCAGCTGGACTCCAGAAGGACACCCCGAAGGTCCTGCTTTTCAAAACAATCAGTCTTACCATTTATTTGGCCGGTAAGGCCTCCCTGTGGCGACTCGCGCGTTATTATTTTGAATCGTTACTTTCATTCTTCTTTCTGATAGTTCACTTTTCACGTATCTGCCCATCAAAGACTGCCCGCCTTCTTGCGGGAGAGGCTGGGGATTTTGCGTCTTTATTGGCTTTCCAGCACCCAGAGGAGAGGACTGAGCCACAGCGCCTCCCTTCGGCAGACGGGGAAAATGAGGCCCAGGGCTGACACGTGACCCAGCTGCAGACTGGGACATTAAGTCAAAGCATTTGCTGTTTTCTTTCCTGACATGCACTGGCTGTTCAATAAATAGGTGGGAATTGACTTGGTTGCTTCCCAGGCCTAGTTTCTATTGCACGATCAGTCTGGCTATCTTGACCCAAAAGTAGCATTCTTAAGGTCTCCCCCCTCCCTGATCATTGTTTCTGGGTTATACTATGGCAACAGGTTTAGGACACCACCTACCAAAGTTAAGAACTCAGCGGTGAATGGTTGACTAAGTGTGAGACACATCCAACAGTCTGAAGGATTTAAAGTTGTTTACACTGAATTATTATTATTATTTTTAAAATATATTTTATTGATTTTTTACAGAGAGGAAGGGAGAGGGATAGAGAGTTAGAAACGCTGATGAGAGAGAAACATCGATCAGCTGTCTCCTGCACCCCCCCCCCCCAATGGGGATATGCCCGCAACCAAGGTACATGCCCTTGACCGGAATCGAACCTGGGACCCTTCAGTGCGCAGGCCGACGCTCTATCCACTGAGCCAAACCGATCAGGGCTACACTGAATTATTATCTAAACATTTGCATGGGAGGATAGTGCATTCTTACCTTGAATACATCGTGCTTCTCATTTTACTGTTGCAGGCTTTATTAGTAACATATCCAGATAATTGCCAGAACTATAAAAATCATGAGTTAATGCACTCGTTCTCCACGGGTGAAGGAGTCCCATTACGTGGGTAACTGCAGAGCTCTTATCCACCACCCGGCCTTCTCTCTGTTCTTGCCTCAGACTCTCCTAACCTGTCACTACGTCCTCAGAGTTTGTTCTTCCGGCCCCGTTCCCTCGCCCAGTGAATGATATCTGCATACATGATTCTCTTTCCTTTTGAATATGGACTTCATGTTCCCATTGGTTTATTCCACCAGGCTAGAACCATAACTGCCAAGAGCTCTGGACACACAATTCCCGACCCTACACCTCACAAGGAAATCCAGAAAGGTCCTTGTACCGACACTCCTTAACCTCATCCAGTTCACCTGCCTGTCCCTAGAATATTCATGTTGGGATTGACAGCAATCAATCAAACCTTGTTTGAAGAGAGTAGGAAAACAATTCCTCAAAAGAAAGGAGCCCTTTTTCTTTTAAAGGAAGGAGAGTCAGCAACAATAGTTGTCTATCTAGAGAGTATCCAGGCCTATGACACTGAAGATTCATGAGACTACTGGCTACAGAATTGCTAAGGTGCTGGACACTGGAGTCCAGGCAACATGGAAAGAGGGTGTGTGATAAGAGAGGAAAAGCATAGAGATTAAGCTGGAATACTCAACGTAGAAGAGGAATTTGTGCGGTGGTAAGGATGCAGGGAGAGAACTGGATTGATCAGAAGCCTTTGGGTTAGGTACCTGGACGACACGTTGTACGTCCACAAGCAGATGGTTGCATGGGTGAGCCTTAATGATAAGGATGTCTGTTTTCTGCACAATAACACTACTAGTGAATATAGAAGGCATTTTAAAATTGGTGCTGAACATTTAACCTCAGTTATAATGCTGTGGAAACAAAGACCACCCAAATGAAGACCAACAGCGGCAACTTATTCAGAGCTCGCTGTAGCAAGGGAGTCAGCCGGCATCACTTGTGTCTGGCAGGCACTCAAAGGCCAGCCGGGGAGTGGGCAAGTTTTATAGTGGAAAAAGGGAAGGCTTCAGCTGTGCTCTGACTGGAGGCTGTTGACATGGGGACGCTGGAGGGGGGTGGCTAGCAGTGGGGGCATCCTCGGTGACTGGTCTGGGAGCTCATTTGGCTTTCTCCGGTCGGTCCTGCGTCAGAAGCACAGGCGAATATTAGGCAAGCCGGCAGTCACTGACAAAGTCCTGACTGTTCTGGGCTGATTACCACAGAGGTTGTGGTTTGGCTTTCTGGCCTGCTTGGTGCAGAGGTTGTGGGTTAGGATTATATTTTTATATATGGGCTGGCTATTGTCCATTTGTATATTCAGTCTCCCAATGCTCATAAAAATTCAGTTTAGGTTACATTTAATGTTACTGTTATTTCAGAAAACTGAGATATGGAGCTATGTGGACAGGTTAAGTATTGAATCCATGAACATTTAATTTGTTAATGAGCCCTCATTCATTGACTTTAAACCATTGCCACTTATTAAGCACTTATTATATGCTGGTCAGTGGACTAAACCGTTTGTATGCATAAGTTATATTAATCCTCACAGTCATACAGTGAAGCATTACTGTTTTCATCATTTTTTCAGAGAAGGAGACTGGTGCTCAAATACAATAAGTACGCTTCTCCAGGTAACACTGCTAGGAAGGCGGCCATCTGGAATTGAATCCCACATCTGCCTTTAAAGCTCTGTTCTTTGGCACTTGATTAAACTGTCTGATCATCTCCGACTTTGATCACTGTATCACTCTATTTCACCTTAGTTCGAATCTATGAGCGTTACCATCTGGCCTCCTTTCCTGGGTATTTATAGGATATTTGTGTGAACAAGGGTAACAAAAAGACCTTGCTTTGCCCTGCCCAGTTTGGTTAAGTGGATAGAGCACTGGCCCGAGGACCGAAGGGTCCTAGGTTCGATTCCGGTCAAGGGCATGTGCGTGCCTCTGTTGCAGGCTTGATCCCCAGCCCCAGTCCGGGTGCATGCTGGAGGCAACCAATCAATGTGTCTCTCTCACATCGATGTTTCTCTCTCTCTGTGTGTCTCTTCCTCTGCCTTCCACTCTCTCTAAAAATCAATGAAAAAAATATCCTCGGGTGAGGATTAAAAAAAAAAAAAAAAAAAAAAAGACCTTGCTCTGTGAACTGAAGGGATTCAACCTACCTTTAGAATGCTGAAAAAGCTTTGGATTTACCCACAAACCAATGAAATGGATCAGATGCCTGGGCATGTGAAGTGAAGGTGGAGGGGTGATGACATGGTTGAAAAAAAAACAGTGAAAGAATACAACCAAGAGGGTATGATAACATGGATCTAACATGGATTGCTTCTCTCAATAATCTGCTCAAATAGTTTACATGGGAAATCAGTTATTCAGTTACTCCTGTGCTGATGGTAAGATGCCTCATGGACAAACTGGACAATTAGTTTTTCTTTCTTTAAAATGTTTTTTGGAAATGAGGCTTTACTTCTGTTTCCTTGAGGAAAAAACCTATCCTCAGGAATTGTAATTGTTGGGCCCCCAAATTACACTTGTGACAAATTCTTTGAGAGACTGAAAACTCTGAGTATTTTTGCTAATAAAATAGCCAGGGCTAGTTATGCATTAATCACCTTCTGTGTCCCATGCTTATGGAACCCAGTTTGTGTTCGCAGAGCAACTTAATTTAGGCAAAGGGTTTAGCACAGATACAACAGAAGAAAAATATGGTTGGGAAAGTGTCCAGCGGGCTCAGGCACAGGTTTCTGTATTCTCCCACCTTTGGGTCATACAGATGCTCTTGGTCCGTACAGGTCTGTAACCACTACTGGTCCACCTCTGGAGCATGAAACCCAAGTCTGTTCACAGTTGAGACCTCTGACAATGAGCTCCTCAGATAGACATGTTCTAGCTACATTACCAGACTTTGAAAGTCCCCCTCCCCCAGGCTCTACCAAAATTAGGTGCAAATATAAATCCACTTATTAGCACTACTAAACAGTGCTGGCCGGTGGGATACATCCTGCTCTTAAATAATTTACAGACCCGTGATTTCAAAACATCATTTGTCTTTAGTTAATGCGTTCCATAGCATTAGCCAAGGGTCAGCAGCTTGAGAGAGAAGTGCAATTAGTCCAAACCAGCTAAGATGAGCCCAGTGTGTGCATAGCCTATGGACACAGCAACTTTCAAACCAAATGTTCCAGCCTTTTCCACACAGAACCAGCAAACAAATCCACGTCCTCTTCTGCATTACACGTCACTTCATGTGCAGCTCTTTCCACCCCAAGAAGTGTGGTGTGGCCATGCCTTTCTCCGCCCCCGCGCCCCCCCGCCCCAATTCCTTCACTCCTGAGTTTCTTGCTACCTAAATTCTGCTACCATGACTTAAGGTAAACGGTCATGTTAAGGTCACCCATGACCTACTGCTTTTATCTTATGACACCTTTTCGGAAGCTCTTTGGGCTCCTTCTGAATCGCCTTTCTCTAGGTTTCCATGCTCCCGTTCACTTCAGTTTCTGTTTTCCCAGCAACTTCTCTAGAGATTGCTAATGTTCATTTTCTTGGCTCTGCATTGTCAACATTCCTTTTTGTTTTTGTTGTGTGGTCATATCCAACTACCGGCTTCAGAAGGGTAATACCCAAACCTCTAGCTCCAGTCTCAAATGTCCTCAGGAATACTGGACGCACGTATGTTATAAACATTAAGAAGCACCCTCTACACACAAGCCCAATTTAGGATAATGGCAGGGCCATCTATTCACTCAGGTACGCTAGAAACATGGGAGCCATTCCAGACTCCTCCTTCTCTTGCCACATCCAACGTCTCACCAAATCCTGCTATCGGTGCTTCTGAAATACATTTTGGTTCTTTCTTCTTCTCCTTTCCACTTCCTCTATCTTAATTAAAAAAACAAAACAAAACAAACAACAACAAAAATACACACTTACCTTGATTACTGCAGTAGTTTTCTTCTTGATCATTTTCACCTCTTCCAGTTAACCCTCCAGGGCATGGCACTGCATTCTGATGACCTTTTCATTAATGTCTTCCTGCAAACGATCCTAAGTGTTAAAAAAGAGGTCTTGCTTACTTTTGTATCCTCAGCACCTAGCATATCCTGTAGATCCAATACATTTTTCAGTGAATAAATGAATGCAGAGTTTAGAAAATATGTATGGAAAATGGTAACATGGTATCGACGTGCTTGAGAACAATATTGTCTAAAAGACTTTTCTGAAATAATGGAACGGTTGTTTAATGCAGTGACCACTAGTTACCTGTTGCTGTTGAGTTTTTGAAGGGGGCTAGTGTGGTCGAGAAACTGAAGTTTTAACTTTAAATTCCCATATGGCTAGTATCTATAGTATAGGACAACACAACTCTAGAAAATAGATCCAGAAATGGCTGTATAAAAATCATGTTGAATGAACTCTTAAGTGAAATAAACTAAAAGGAGTTTTCTATTCTGTTACATTAGAACTACTACCACTTCCGACGAAAATTCTGGAGATGTTCTCTCACATGGAATTAAATAATTCCATTTAAGTATTTTTTAAGCACTCATTATTTGCCAGGCACTGTGGATTAAAAAAAAATTAAGCACATAATTTGTGCATTCAGAGATGCAGCAGAAAAATGCTACCTACCTGGTAATGGAATTTATCTCTGACATATTGAAATTTGGGGGACATTTTTGAAGAGGTAAGACTATGGGAAAGAACATTTTAAATTACCTTTCCCTCTCTCCCTCTTCCTCCTCCCACATCTATTTCCTGAAGTAGTGCAGGGAGTGGGATTGGCGGAATTATACTTGTGATGATGAGGACCGTGTCAAATGCCCGCATACCTCTGCGGAAGTAAGGCGATGCTGAACTTTTGCTGGCTTATTTGACTCACTTAGTTTTGTTATGTATTACCCCTTTTCAAGCCTCTATTTTGCATCTGCTTGATATCTCATTGCTTTCAGATTTATTAATTTCTTTGCATTCTGTAATATAATATCAAAGACGACCCGATATCATATCCCTCTGGCTCTAGACAATTCCAAGAAGCTGTGTCATTCACTGTAACTGGCTCTTTGTGGCGTAACATCAAGTTTTCAATCAGTATGGCAGCATTTCTAGCCATGTTAACGTAGATCGGTTAGCAAATATTATGCCATGAGATCATGTATAAAATGATATCAGTAGGACCCATATATGTAGTAGATGATGTATTTCTTTACCCACTAACTTGAGCATTTCCACAGAAAACTGCCATAAGAAGCTCCTGGCATAATTCCTTTGTAATAAATTCCGAATGCTGCTTATTACTTTTGATTTTATTCTCCAGATGGCTACACATTTGCACTCTAATTGTCTGTTATTTCTCTATGTACAGATTTCTTTCTGGGTGCTATTATTGACTTATTTTCATTTATATCCTTGCTTGGTCTTAAAGCAAACAAAAACTGTTTATCTTAACTGGTAACTTAAGGACAATAAGAAATTAGAGGAAAGCTTGATTTTTCAGTGTGATTTAATGTTTCTCAAGACCTTTGCCACTGGATGAATTTTGATCTCTCTACTGCACATCAATAACTCAAATAATTTAGTAGTGAAAATGATACAACTCCTAGAAAATATACTAATTATTGCTGGTATTGAGATCTTTACTAAATCATAGTAATTTAAAAAATCCAAACATTTATACATTAAAATCTTTCAAAAATAGAATCATTAATGAAAGCATTACTTATTTTTCCCCCTTATGTATAATGATTCCCTCATAGTTACATCCATTTTAATTTTTTGAAAAGTATACCTTTCTATACAAAGAACTCATTCCTGTAGAATTATTGGCCAATCATGGAATGAGAATCTATTAAGGTGCATTGCTATTCAGAATGAATCATGTAATAGGAAACCTCAGTATTTTATTAAATTTTCTCAAGTAGCAGCCTAAAGCTGTAGTCGGAGGGACATAAAGCTTTATTGTCAAACTTCACTCTATACTTCTTTATATTCTTTTTGGTTTTTGTCTCATATTTTCCTTCCCTTTGGATAACTTACTGGGCTCTGGGAAAAAACATAGAGGAGGAACGCTGAGTGAAGAGTGGGTGACGGGTGAATGGCTGCAGTGCGTTACCTGTTTTCAATTAGTGTTTGAAGAACCATAGGTGGAGAAAAATGACCTTGGCCAAGGTCATATTCAAGGGAGAGTTAGTCTTTCCATTTTTATTAAGTTTTAATTTGGTAGCTCATATGAACTAGGATTCTTTCTTATGTAGGAACATATGCTTTGCATTAATTCAGTAGCTTGCATATTGGGAAAGATCATTTAGGGAATTTGGATGAATAAAAATTGGATATACTCTGGAGGCTCCATGCTAATGTATGGATATATCCTTCCTGCAGAAGCAGAAAAATCACACTAGGTAGCAATTCTCAATATAATTTTAGAAATACCGTTTATGGGAAAACTCTGGAATCCACTCAGATCCAACCTTTAAAACAACCTTTATCCAACCTTTAAAACCTACAAGGTTCATTTAAAAAACAAGTCAGAATGAACAGTGCTACATTCGAAGAATAAACAGATCTTGGTGAATGTTGTTAAAATTCCTAAACTAGTATCAACAAACAGTGGGTAGTTTCTCCATTATTCAAATGTAACCTCAGATAGTTGACAATCCGAGTCTTTCTTATAAAGGCAGTAAGTACACCTCTGGAAAGATCATGTCTTATGTGTCTTAATACCACACCAATCAATGTAACTGTCAATATTCAGTTCCTTAGTAGACAACAGATTGTAAAAAATTGTAAACTCTGCTTGTTGATACCTTTAAGCAAGTCATTAAAGTCAATGGGCAAAGGCATGCCATGTACTAATGCATCTGAAAAGAAGTGTAGCTAGAAACAGCACGGAGATAACCTTTCTCCATTGCTGGGTTCAGTCCTTCTTTACAGAAGTTACTAGAAGCACTTTTCAAAAGAGATCTGTTTGTTCATTGCTGGAGGGCCGGAGTGTGTAAGATGAGAAGAGCCCTTATTGACATGTGCACTTAGAAGTATTGGTGTGTGTGTGTGTGTGTGTGTGTGTGTGTGTGTGTGTGGTGTAGGGGGAGAGAGCATGACGGGTTAATGCTAACATCTGGGCTGGAGAAATATATGACTGCCATCCTTAAGTGAAAGTTACAGGTCCATTAGAAAAACTGCGGAAAGGGAGTTAGTTTCTACCGGCAATAATATACTTTTACTGGTGGAGAAAGCCTGGGTCTCAGTTCACACACTGAACGCTGTAAAGAACCCCACTCTTGAATGTTTTTCTCTAAATCAACTAAATTCAAACGTGGTGGCCCCATCCCATCAGTTCAGCAGGAAATCTGCCATCATTCATTCTTGGTTTCACGTCTATCCCCCTCCCTACATCCATCCAAACCATTTGTGCTAAGTATTCGGGGTCTCTGGATGTGCCTGAGCATGTGGAAGTATGGTAACTGTCCCAGCACCCTCTTTCCATGTCGTCTGTTCCACAGGGTGTCCCCATCTTTCCATGGGCCTCTTAGATGTCAGAGCTCTGCTGGGGTGATGCCCCAGGAGTATGGAAGTCGGGTGCAGTTGGAAGCCCTAATGCACATGAAACAGCCTCTCTAAGTGCACCAACTCCCTCCCCTTCCCCCCTCCCCCAGTTCTGGTCACCTCCTTGGTTGCAGCCACATCCTTCTTGGATTCCCAGACCTCCTGCATCACCAGGTCTTGGGAATACTTCTACCCAACTCACTGATCCTACCTTCCCCTCTGGGGCAGCCCATGCACTAAAGATTAAACATACTTCCGGCTGCCTTTACTTTTCTCCAGGCCCGAATCCTGGAGACAGAGAACCAGAACGTCTTGCTATGATATTAAGATGGGAGTGGGTGGGTTGGGGGAACATATGGGGAGAACAGACACATTAATATTTCAATACATTTATCTGACGGCATAATATTTTAACAAGCATGGCGCTATTACAGGAGGGGAGAGTACGATTTGGTTACACATACCAAAAATGTCAAAAAGGCAAAGGTTCCCATTTTAGGTGAGAGAAAATACTTTTACAAGAAGGTGCTTATCGTTCTACACAGAATGGCGGGGAAACACAGCACACATAACCTAACTCTACCTGTGAGGCAATGTCAAGCGTAAGCTTACTTTTGTTAACAAGTAGGTTCTTTGTTGGGCTCTATGGGGGCGCAAATATTCTACATCATCTAGTTTGTCTGTCTAATGAAGGTAAGTGATTTGCAACATGGTTACCTAGATAAAAATAATTTCTAGGTAAACGTGATTTTTCTTTACATTTTCTATTTCATTAAGTGTGATGATTCCTGAATTTTAAAAGGCCTTTTAAAGATTTTTATAGTTTCCTTTCTCAGAATAAACATGTACTATTATATCATATATTATTTTCTCTTCCTGATAGGATTCAGGTAATATATCCATTCATAAACATGCTATTGCCTTATGCAACATTCTTTCGCAGTTTGCACGTCTATATTACCTTTTGTTATATGATAACTTGATTCTTCTATTACTTTACTGTATTACAACTTCAGCAGAACAGTTACACATTTTTGTTAATTACTGAAGTCTAAGCACTTTTCCTATATTAATTTTCTCACTCCTCCCCCCTCCACGCCCCGTGTGTGTGTGTGTGTGTGTGTGTGTGTGTGTGTGTGTGGATTGCCATTTCCATGTCCTTTGTTCATTTTTTCTGCTTGGATATTTCATTTTTTCTTGCCAATGTTTTTCCAGCTATTTATATATAAGTCAGAAACTCTTTGTTACCACATTTCAAGTATTTCTTCCTGACTTGAGTGGTATTTGTATAGCTGGAAGGTTTACATTTTTATGGAGTCATATCTCTAGAACTGTATGTGTTTTTGGTGTTATGCTCAAAGAGGCCTTTCTAATCTTATTTTTATATAAACAGTTTCCTCTAGCTGTTTGTTTTTCTTTTACATCTGAGCTTTTAATCTATTTAGTTTTGAGATGAATTCTACAGTCCCAGGCACTTTGTAAACATTTCCCTGATTCTGTTCAAACCAGGTTTACATTTTTTTTTAATGATTAGGAAATACTGAACATTTTATTATTTTATTTTTGTATTATTATTTTTTGAAAATATCTTTTTATTGATTTCAGACAGGAAGGAGAGGGAGAGCGATAGAAACAGCAATGATGAGAGGGAATCATTAATCAGCTGCCTTCTGCATGTCCCATACTGGTGACTGAGCCCACAACTCAGGCATGTGCCCTGACCAGGAATCGAACCGTGATCTCCTGGTTCATAGGTCGATGCTCAACCACTGAGCCATGCTGGCCAGGCAATTCTTATTTTAAAGAGTTACTGCACACATAGCACATTGTAGGTTCTGAGAACTCGTCTTACTTTTGTCTCACCCTAGGACACATTTATTTTATTTTTATTATTATTTTTTAATATATATTTTATTGACTTTTTACAGAGAGGAAAGGAGAGGGACAGAGAGCTAGAAACATTGATGAGAGAGAAACATCGACCAGCTGCCTCTTGCACACCCCCTACTGGGCATGTGCCCGCAACCAAGGTACATGCCCTTGACCGGAATCGAACCTGGGACCTTTCAGTCCGCAGACCGACGCTCTATCCACTGAGCCAAACCGGTTTCGGCAGGACACATTTATTTTTATTTTTCAAAATACATTTTATTGATTTTTTTACAGAGAGGAAAGGAGAGGGATAGAGTTAGAAACATCGATGAGAGAGAAACATTGATCAGCTGCCTCCTGCACACCTCCTACT
This sequence comes from Cnephaeus nilssonii, assembly GCF_951640355.1. Lineage (NCBI taxonomy): Eukaryota > Metazoa > Chordata > Mammalia > Chiroptera > Vespertilionidae > Cnephaeus > Cnephaeus nilssonii. Next base: position 88,191,673 of record NC_137082.1, read on the forward strand.
GGGGATGTGCCTGTAACCAAGGTACATGCCCTTGACTGGATTTGAACCCGGGACCCTGCAGGCCGACGCTCTATCCACTGAGGCAAACCGGTTAGGGCGACACTGGTCTCCTTTTAGCAGGACGATATGGTCATAATAGCAAGGTCACAGACTCTAGGGCTAAACGTGGGTCTGCACTGCACAGCAACAAGACAGTGACCGGCGAGACCTGAACCTCTTAGTGCTTGCAGGGTCTCTTTTGCAGAATAGGGGAGTAATGGTAGCTTCCCCACAGGCTGTGGAGGAGTCGAGGCATAAAGACGTGGCGTGTCTTAAGTGCAAGGTATCATTTGTTTTGTTTTCCTTGGGTCAGGACTCCGCTAGCTATTTCATGAGTTAGCAACTTCTCCAACTAAATGACAACTTTTGGTGGGCTGGGGTTGTGTCTTCATCATTCTCTTATATTTCACAAATATCTATCAGAAATAGAAAGAAGTGGTCAATAAATAGTTATTGACTTGTTTTAAAAAATTAACACTGAAAGGCATATTTCTTCAGGAGCAAAAGTTATCTCTTAGGAAAATGGCATAGTGTTTCCTAATTAACAAAGTATTTTTTCCATAACAATTCTGAAACTTCAAATTTGTAAGAATTAATTATTTTGCTTTTGAGACAGTTGTTGAACATGAACAATTTAAGTACTTTACATTTTGTCAGCAAATGTAAATCTTTCTCAGTGTGCTCACTATAAAATCATTGATGTAACTCAGAGGTAAAATAATAACTTAATACTAGATATTGGCCTATGACAGTGGTCGGCAAACCATGGCTCCCGAGCCACATGCAGCTCTTTGGCCCCTAGAGTGTTCTAACGCCACTTCTTCAAAATAGACTCGCCCAGGCTGAAAACCGACTTCTGCGCATGGGCCACGAAGTTTTAATTGCACTGTACGTGCGTGACCACACGTGGTATTTTGTGGAAGAGCCACACTCAAGGGGCCAAAGAGCCGCATGTGGCTCACGAGCCGCAGTTTGCCAACCACTGGCCTATGAAATAATTTAATATCATGAAAGCTGATTTGAATTGCTTGCCATTCTTTATGTCTCAAGTAATCACCAGAAGGTGAAAAGCTCATCTCTTTACTCAAATTCAGAATACAGAATGATATATGGTAGCTTTCTGAATATATGTGTAGAAATTGAAATTTTCAGTCCTAATTTGATTTGCAGAGAAAATGATATTTAATCTTTCTGAAGTTGTGCCTGGTTTTAGTAAGACCATGAAATATTAATTTAATGCATATTAACTCTAGTCTATTGGATGTAATACAGACATAATATAAAGTCAATAGAACATTAAAGAAAGAGAGGTTAGGAATCAAAGGAATAGAGTTTAAAGGTTTAGAAAATAAATTATTATAGACTAGAGGCCCAGTGCACGAAATTCATGCATGGGGCGGGGGGTGTCCCTCAGCCCAGCCTGCACCCTCCCCAATCTGGGACTCCTCAAGGGATGTCTGACTGCCCGTTGAGGCCCGATCCCACCTAAATGGGCAGTCGGACATCCCTCTCACAATCCACGACTGCTGGCTCCCAACTGCTCGCCTGCCTGCCGGCCTGATTGCCCCTAACCGCTTCTGCCTGCCAGCCTGATCACTCCTAACCACTCCCCTGCCAGCCTGATCGATGCCTAACTGCTCCCCTGCTGGCCCGATTGCCCCTAACTGCCCTCCCCTGCAGGCCTGGTCATCCCTAACTGTCCTCCCCTGTAGGCCTGGTCCCCCCCAACTGTCCTCCCCTGCTGGCCATCTTGTGGCAGCCATCTTTGACCACATGGGGGCGGCCATCTTGTGTGTTGGAGTGATGGTCAATTTGCATATTACCTCTTTTTAAAAAAAATATATTTTATTGATTTTTTACAGAGAGGAAGGGAGAGGGATAGAGAGTTAGAAACATCGATGAGAGAGAAACATTGATCAGCCGCCTCCTGAACACCCCCTCCTGGGGATATGCCTGCAACCAAGGCACATGACCTTGACTGGAATGGAACCTGGGACCCTTAAGTCCGCAGGCCAACACTCTATCCACTGAGCCAAACCGGTCAGGGCTACCTCTTTATTATATAGGATTATTATATAGGGTAGTTATAGGCAATATGTGGAAAAATACCTTGTCTTTTTGCACTTTTCTTTACTATTGTACATTAAAGGTTGAAAAGATGTTCTTTGTGAAAGCAACACTCAAAGGAGGTTTATTCTTTCTTCTATTACTACTGTGGTATTATGAACTTTCTAATTTAGGATTTTTAAAGGTTTGGACCTCGGCTTAAAATAAAAGCCAATATTTGATAGATGCATGTTTGGTCGCACCGTCTGCTTTTAATGTTTATTTGATAATCATTTTTCTTCACTGTTTCTTGAAATAACTTTGAAAATGGTTATCAAGAATCAATCGTAACAATTACATGTTGAAAACTGAAATGTTTCCCCCAGAATCTGTGATTGGCATAGTATTATGCCAATATTATGACCTGTAGCCTATTATAAATATGAACCTTTTTAATGTTTAAGGCAAGAGGTTATGCTATTTTCCTTTATGAACAATCATTGTTTTTGAGTTTTCACTCTGTTGGGATTTGATAATAAAAAAATAAATAAGACAAAATCCTTGTCCTGTCAGGTCTCATAATTCAATGGAAAAAATGCACATGTGCACAATTATTTAGGAAACTATATATGATCAGTGCAATATGACACTGAAGTGATCAGAAAGTACAGAAAGAAGGAGTAAGTAAATTCTTTTTGTAGTGAGAAAATGAGACATTATATTAGAGACCCAAGAAAAGGTGGAGTGAAAAGATTTGTGAAGAAGGGATTGGAAAAATGGGATCACATGGCTTATTTTGATGGATGACTGGTGAACATGTGGTAAAGAGGCAAGGAGTGGCAGGGATATTCAAAGAAATATATTCATTGTCTCACGAACATGTAACTTGTAGGCTCTGTCTTAAAGTCCTTTGTTGTTACTAAAATGTGTGTAATATAAATGGTGAGCACGTTAAGGGCACAGATTATGTCTTCTTCATCTCTGTACCTTAAACAAGTCGCACAGCGACATAAACAAGATGCAAGTTATAAATTGCTACAAGAATCAATAAACAGTTAAAATGAAATGAATCAAGCATTCTGAGTATTGAAGTGAAGTGGATCTTAGAAAGTAATTGAGCCGTCTCAGACATTCCCCAAATCCTTCCTATATAAATACTTAATAAATGATTTTGTAGCTTCTCCTTAATAACTTTTAGTAATGTAATGCTTTGTGTCTTATAACATAGGTTTGTTTGCAGTTAGAAAAACCTCAAATAGTCACAAACATTCCTGAAAGATTGCCGAAATATTCTGTTAGTCTGCCAGCCATTTCTGGAATAGAGCCTCCAGGCTACAGTCTCTTGCCCCCAATCTCACCATCCCCAACATTATAGTGATGCCAGGCTCTGCCAGTACAGTGACCTCACCCCTCACTATAATTGTGCCCAGAAACAGAGAGCAGATTTAAGCTAGTGTAATAATAGTATCCTGACCACCCAGCAACAATGGACTGGGTTGAATATATAGGCACGTGGCCCCAGTGAGGCTAATTAACATCCTCTCAGAGATCATTGGAATCATATTGGAGAAACAGCCAGCATTTCTGGTGGCTGATGCTCCACAATATGAAACTCAGGAGGCGACAACAGCCAAAACTTCTGAAACATATAAAATGTCAAGTTGTAGAAAGAAAACTAGAATGAATATGAAAAGCGTCTCTGAGTCTGAGGAAAAGGGAATGCTGATGACATGTGAGTCCCCATATTCCTGCTTCTTTTATGGACGGACTGCTGATAATTAGCATCAATTAACCAGTATCTTTTCCTTAGGTGGTCCTTTTTATGTTGCAGCTATTCTTTGTGTGTGTGTGTGTTGCATTTGTTTTTGCTTATACTGAGTTTCTGTTATCTGCAACTATAGAGCCAATATAATTGGCAATCTGGTTTATACCTTTTAGATCGTCAGTCTCAGTAGTGGTTGGTCATTTCTCTGCTTAGTCAAGACCCAAATCTATGATCACTGCCTTTGGCCAGGATTCTGATTCCAATTCCTGTTCGATGCCTTGCTTGATGGTCTGCATTTGTATTCTGTATTTATCAGCTGGATTTAACTGGTTTAGGGGTTTAGAAGTTATATAAATAGAACATTTGACATAATTTTTGAATGAACCATAAAATTTAAAGAAATGTATTTAAAATCTCAGCCATATTATAGGGTGAAAAGTTGGAAAAAGTAACTCCTTTTTAATACTCTAACAGTTCATGAAGTATTTCCCAATGCCAGATTTTTTTTTAAAGCCTCTTTGTGAAAAGAGTGTAGATTTCTAATTATTATTGGGCACATTTAGATTTGGATAAAGTAAATCAGCTGAACTATTGTTAGAAACAGCAAGAGCTGACATATAAATGTTTTTCATAATTACTGGAAGAATATCAGGATGTTTGCGAGTTTACTAGGAAGCATGTGTGAGGGACTCATGCCTGCTGAGATGATGTGAGACTAAGTCTAAAGTTGCTTAATATTGTCATGAGAATATGAAAGAACTGGAAAGTGGCATTAACTTCATAGCCTTAAGAAATCCATGAGTAACATGGGTAAAAAGAAATAGCACCTTACAAAGATAAAATCTATAAATTTTAGAAGAGTAGATGGAACTTACTATCATTGACTGTAAGGCTTTAACATTTGAGGGTGTTGGGATAAGTTTTCTAAGTTGTCTAACTACAGACTTTTGATATTGTTTGTGGATTTGTGCAACTGGTGACTCAAATTAATATATGTATGCTTATATCCATTAAAAATAAAATGGTTTAAAAATAAATTGGAGTAAACTAGGAGAAAAGTCTTTGTAATGCATATTAAAAACACAAGACTATATCTAGAATCATTAGAGAATAAAAACAACAAGCATAACCCAGCATGTATTTTCCCATATGTATACCCTGGAGATTCTCTAGTATAATATAGAAAAGTATACAAGAATATATGTTTTTATAGCCGACTTAATTACAACAGGGAAACATTCCTAAACAACTGAAATGTTCCTGGAGAGGAGAACCTCTGCATGAAAAAGAATGCAATGCAGCTATGTGCAACAACACAGCTAAACCTCAAAAATGTACCAGAGAAAAAAGAAGCTGTAGAATGATTTGTGGAGTATGATATCATTCATATAAAGTGGTAAACTCTAAACTAATAAATACAGCATATTGTTTTGAGATACATATGTCATAAAAATAAACTGATACCATGGGGATTATATTTTTGATGCTTGTAATTTCTGGTGAGGGAGGAAGGGAAATGTGGCCACTGAGGAATACATTGGAATTTGAATGTTATCATTAGCCACTTATTTCTTAGGCTGCATTGTAAGAAGGAAGATTATGTTTTTATATTGCTATGCAATGTTTCACAATAAGAATACCTAAAACAAACAATCCTATATAATAAAGAGCTAATATGCTAATTAGACTGAACAGCAGAACGACTGTCCAATGACCTTCCTGACGAAGCGGGAGGTTGCGAGGGCTGAGGCAGCGGGGGGGGGGGGGGGGGGGGGGGGGGGCGCTGCCAGGGCTGAGACCCTTGCACGAATTTCATGCATTGAGCCTCTAGTTACAAATAAAATCATGAGAGAAAAATGGGTAAAAGAGGGTTTCCTTTTTTTTTAGAAACATTGACAGCTCAAAAATTTTGTTTAAGCAATGAGGAAGCGAATAAAATTTGAGGAATACGGTGACTTGCTGAGATGCCAAACCAAGAGTGGTTTAACAAAAGGAATTCTCTGTGTAAGATGCTTTCAAGTATGGAAACAAGTAAAACAAAATTCTAATAGAAAACTTGAGAACAGGACCAATGCCGTTGGGTGAGATTCTGAGTTGCCTAGATCCGTGGTGGGCAAACCGCGGCTCACGAGCCACATGCGGCTCTTGGGCCCCTTGAGTGTGGCTCTTCCACAAAACACCACGGCCTGGGCGAGTCTATTTTGGAGAAGTGGCGTTAGAAGAAGTTTAAGTTTAAAACATTTGGCTCTCAAAAGAAATGTCAATCGTCGTACTGTTGATATTTGGCTCTGTTGACTGATGAGTTTGCCGACCACTGGCCTAGCTGATCTGAGGCTGGGCTTCAGTCGAGGGCAGTCTTCACATACACTTCATTTCTGTTTCCTTCTGTTCCTCCAGGTACAGACTTCTGGGGTCTCGGTCCCAGGACGGGGTTAGTGTTCCAGGGCACCTACGCTTGGCAGACATTGGGTTGCTTCCTTTGTTTCCAAAACTGTGTGTGTCCGTAACAAGCGCCGCCCAGGCTCCCAGCTGCTCCTCCAGGTCAGGTGTTGCCCTGGGAAGAGGGGCTTTACAAGTTGGTCTCACCCCTCTGGATTCTGCCTCCTATCAGATCTTGACCTAGGTATTCGTTATCACCTTGTTAATTCTCAGATGCTTTTAGGAAGATTTAAAAACAATGTTTTCACCAGATTTTATTAGCGTTTTTATTAAAAAGATCTGAAAGCGTAGAAGTGTTACCCAGTTCTACATTTCTGAAACAATTCGTTTTCTTCTTTTTTTTTGTATTTTTCCTAGTGATTTTGTGTAAAAGAGGAAATAGGAGTATATGTTTCAACTACAATTTTCATCAAATTAAAAAAATTAAATGTTGATATAAAATGGAACTTAATTATGTACTTTCCTATAGCTTCCTTTCCTTTAATAAGTTGGTCTTGATGGAGTAAGTGGGTTTATTCAAAAAGCCCTGTACTTGGATTCATTTCACAGCACTCTTCCCTAAGTCGTCTTTTTACACTGAATGAATTTACTAATTTCAGTCAGGATTTTTGAGTTGTAAAATAAAAAACCTAACTAAATTATTTTAATCTCCAAGATCTATAATGCTTTAGGTCTACAAATTAAAAGAGGTAGCTACTATTAGTTCTATTATAGAATTGCAACAGCAAACTAGGGGATCAAAGAACCCTCTTTAATGAGGATTTTCATATTTGGTGTTCCTAAGTAGGATCATAATAGTCTTGGTAGGAGAAAGAGTATGTTGTTGGATTTCCTTACATTTTAAACATAATTTAGTATTGATTATTACATATGTGTGTGTGTGTATATATACACACACACACACACACACACACACACACATATATTCAATAATATGAGAAGCCTACCCTATCAGTTTTTGAGCTGACAATTTTATACATGAATATTGATTTATGATATTTAAATATTTTTCTTTCTAATTAGGTCTCAAAATACTGCAAATAGCCATGCCTGAAAACAAGACAATTTCCTCTTCTCCCCCTGGAGATGACCAAACCAAGAAAGGTAAATTTACCCGCAAGTGGTTTTCTTTGAAACTAGGTCAGAGGTAAATGCAATTCAGTTGGTCACAGGAGGAGGCAGCGGCTAAGGCAGGAAGGAGTCTTCTCTGGGCTCAGGGGTCACAAACCCTAACTTACTGGGGCAGGAGGGTGAGGGAAGCAAAAGGAGTGCGTCGGTTTAAGAAAAACCCACTGTCCGGATTAGTTGGTAAATTTAGGATATTTGTATTTCGATGACATTAGATCCAATATTTGGAATGCTGGCACAAACAGTGATTATCAGCTAAAATTAATGTCTGTCTCTTTGGCATCATTCCTCCATTAAGCTCCCCACCCTCCATGCAAAACCACCAGCCTCTACAGAGAGCATTCAGTGCATCGAGCAAAGCACTGAGGTGTCTATGTTGAAATCCCAGGACTTCACCAGGCCTCCGTGTTTGTTACTATGTCTTGGCGGATTTTAAGCTTTTATGCCCGAAGCAATCATTGCTGGCTGAGGTACTGAACCTAATTACCTACCACCCTTCAGATATGTTTGTCATTAACTCTGTCATTGACATCACAAACACGCTGTGTGAGGTCTTATTTATTAATTTCTACCAGATATGATTTAACATTTTTCTCAACATCAACATTAAATTCTTTCCTTATGTTGTGTCCATCATCACGAAACTATTGCGGTCATATCAAAATACTTACTAGACTATAAATAATTGGCCCCTAAGTTTTCTTACTTAGTTTGTTCTTGTCAGATGTTCACAATTGAATTAGAGAATGTTTATTCATTTTCTATTCTCTGAGAAAAATAACGTAATATTTTAATTATTTTTCCTGAATGTTTGGCTGAATTTGTGTTTTAATTTTTAGGGAAATGTTAAACTATTGATATAAAATATTTAGGGGTTATAGGACTATTTAGACTTTCTATTTATTCTTAATTCATTATTGGCAAGTTATAATTTTTTCATTTAAAAACTCGTTCATTTGGTTAAATTTTAAATGTATTAATGCAATAGTGCTAATAGTGTCTTATTTACATATCTCACTATATGCAGCTATTCCTCCTTTACATTCATAACACTGGATTTGTTTCTTCCGTTTCTTTTGTCTTGATCAATTTTGCCAAATGTGTTCATTTATGTTCACCTTTTCAAAGTAATAATTTCTTTTTAATCATCTCTAGGGTGTTTTTTTTTTTTTTTTTTGGTTGGTTTACTTTCTATTTCACTAATTTCAGATATTATCACCCCTTCTACTTTCTTTAGATTCCCCGCTCACCCTCCCCAGACACACATATTCTTAATTAGGATGCTCAGATCACTAATTTTTAGCGTTTTTAATTTTCAAATGTAATTTTTTAATGCTACAAATTTCCCTTGACATATCAGGTAAATAATAAAAAGAATTGGACTGTCATATCACACTTCAATGAAGTAGAGATTCACTCAGTATGTAGCTTTACTGTAAAGCGCTTACAAGCACTGCTGTGTTTAACTTTAATTCACACGCCATGAACATTCACCTCTCTGGAGTGTACAATTCTACGTTTTCAGTAAAAGCCCAATATTGTGCGACCATGGCCACCCTCTGATTCCAGAGCACTTTCCTAACCCGCCAAGAAGCCCTAAACATTGGCAGCCACCTCATCCTCCCTCCACCGCCCCGGCGACCCCAAATACACCTGCTGTGCGGGGAGAGCCTGGCCTGGTGGGCACAGACCAGTCCCGGTGCAAAGCGCCCTCAGGCCCGCTCACAGCGCGGGCGTGCCGGTCAGCGCGGGCTGCGTCCGGGGCCAAAGGGAAGCCTGGGTGAGGGGCAGCACCTGAGCGCCTGGAGCCCTGCCTGCATCCTCACCTGCCCGCGGCCTCGCCTGCATCTCTGCCAGGAAGCCCTGCCAGCCAGCTCCCGCGGGAGGCCCACAGCGAGGGGCGGACGGTGCCCCGACAAGCACAGGTGCACGAGGCGACCCCTCCCTCAGTGGCCTCGCTGGGCACCTCGGGCCCGACCTGGCCTGCGAGTCCGAGTGCACGTGGCCTGGGCCCACAGGGTGTGGTGCTGGGGGCTGCAGGCACCTGCCCGCACCCACGCCTGCCCGCGGCCTCGCCTGCCCCCACGCCTGCCCCCGGCCTCGCCTGCCCCCACGCCTGCCCGCGGCCTCACCTGCCCGCACCCTCGCCGGCCCGAGGCCTCAGCAGCCCGCACCCTCACCTGCCAGGAGGGGAGCCAGGAGGGCCCCCAGGAGGGGAGGGGGACGCTGTGCGTGAAGAGCGTGCGGGCGCGCATGCGCCAGGCCTCCCCGCAGTGACGCTGCGCACGTGGTTCCCAGGTCCGGCCACGCCGCGCGGGACGCCTCCTCCACGTGAGCGCGGGACCACCGCTGGGCTTCTGGAGCCCTCTGCCTGGTGGCGGTGCGGTGGCCGCACCCGCGTCTGCAGGGAGGGCGGGCCTGCCCTTGGGCGTCACTTTGGCCGTCAGGCCTCCCGCCATGTTTGCCGGCGGCCTCCGCCCTGAGGACGGGGCCACGCCAGCGCCCGGAGGGACAGGCCCGGCGGAGACTCCGAGCCCCAAGGTCTGGAGCAGGCGTCCTCAAACCACGGCCCGCGGGCCACAGGCGGGTGTTTTTTTACTTCACAATAAGACATGTGCAGTGTGCATAGGAATGTGTTCATCTTTTTTTAAACTATAGTCCGGCCCTCCAGCGGTCTGAGGGACAGTGAACTGGCCCCCTGTTTAAACAGTGTGAGGACCCTGGGACTCTGAAGGAGGCGGCCCAGGCCCTGGACGCGTTGTAGGCGGCCTCCAGGCAGCACCCGGGGGGCAGGAGGGCAGGAGGGCAGGAGGGCAGCACCCGGCGGGGCAGGAGGGCAGGAGGGCAGCACCCGGTGGGGCAGGAGGGCAGGAGGGCAGCACCCGGCGGGCAGGAGGGCAGCACCCGGCGGGGCAGGAGGGCAGGAGGGCAGCACCCGGCGGGCAGGAGGGCAGGAGGGCAGCACCCGGCGGGCAGGAGGGCAGGAGGGCAGCACCCGGTGGGGCAGGAGGGCAGGAGGGCAGCACCCGGTGGGGCAGGAGGGCAAGAGGGCAGGAGGGCAGGAGGGCAGGAGGGCAGGAGGGCAGCACCCGGTGGGGCAGGAGGGCAGGAGGGCAGCACCCGGTGGGGCAGGAGGGCAGGAGGGCAGCACCCGGCGGGGCAGGAGGGCAGGAGGGCAGCACCCGGCGGGGCAGGAGGGCAGGAGGGCAGGAGGGCAGCACCCGGCGGGGCAGGAGGGCAGGAGGGCAGCACCAGGAGGGGCAGGAGGGCAGGAGGGCAGCACCCGGTGGGGCAGGAGGGCAGGAGGGCAGCACCCGGCGGGCAGGAGGGCAGGAGGGCAGGAGGGCAGCACCCGGTGGGGCAGGAGGGCAGGAGGGCAGCACCCGGTGGGGCAGGAGGGCAAGAGGGCAGGAGGGCAGGAGGGCAGCACCCGGTGGGGCAGGAGGGCAGGAGGGCAGCACCCGGTGGGGCAGGAGGGCAGGAGGGCAGGAGGGCAGGAGGGCAGCACCCGGTGGGGCAGGAGGGCAGGAGGGCAGCACCCGGTGGGGCAGGAGGGCAGGAGGGCAGCACCCGGCGGGGCAGGAGGGCAGGAGGGCAGCACCCGGCGGGGCAGGAGGGCAGGAGGGCAGGAGGGCAGCACCCGGCGGGGCAGGAGGGCAGGAGGGCAGCACCAGGAGGGGCAGGAGGGCAGGAGGGCAGCACCCGGTGGGGCAGGAGGGCAGGAGGGCAGCACCCGGCGGGGCAGGAGGGCAGGAGGGCAGGAGGGCAGCACCCGGTGGGGCAGGAGGGCAGGAGGGCAGCACCCGGCGGGGCAGGAGGGCAGGAGGGCAGCACCCGGCGGGGCAGGAGGGCAGGAGGGCAGGAGGGCAGCACCCGGTGGGGCAGGAGGGCAGGAGGGCAGCACCCGGCGGGCAGGAGGGCAGGAGGGCAGCACCCGGCGGGGCAGGAGGGCAGGAGGGCAGGAGGGCAGCACCCGGCGGGGCAGGAGGGCAGGAGGGCAGCACCAGGAGGGGCAGGAGGGCAGCACCCGGTGGGGCAGGAGGGCAGGAGGGCAGCACCCGGCGGGGCAGGAGGGCAGGAGGGCAGCACCCGGCGGGGCAGGAGGGCAGGAGGGCAGGAGGGCAGCACCCGGTGGGGCAGGAGGGCAGGAGGGCAGCACCCGGCGGGCAGGAGGGCAGGAGGGCAGCACCCGGCGGGGCAGGAGGGCAGGAGGGCAGGAGGGCAGCACCCGGCGGGGCAGGAGGGCAGGAGGGCAGCACCCGGCGGGGCAGGAGGGCAGGAGGGCAGGAGGGCAGCACCCGGCGGGGCAGGAGGGCAGGAGGGCAGCACCAGGAGGGGCAGGAGGGCAGGAGGGCAGCACCCGGTGGGGCAGGAGGGCAGGAGGGCAGCACCCGGCGGGGCAGGAGGGCAGGAGGGCAGGAGGGCAGCACCCGGCGGGGCAGGAGGGCAGGAGGGCAGCACCCGGTGGGGCAGGAGGGCAGGAGGGCAGCACCCGGCGGGGCAGGAGGGCAGGAGGGCAGCACCCGGCGGGCAGGAGGGCAGGAGGGCAGGAGGGCAGCAGCCCACCTGGCCCGCCGCTGCCACGGCCACAAAGTCTTGCCCTGGGCTCACACCTCGCGACACTGTCCAGACAGGGATGCCCCCGGCAGGTGTCTGAGCCCCGCTCTGAGCCATCGCTCAGCGTAGACACTGATGCCGCTTCTTTGGATATTTATGTCAGCATTATAGAGGTGACAGAGATGCCCTCGCGGCAGGTGTGGGGGGCAGGAGGGGACACCGTTTGGGACATTTCCTATAAACGAATTCGCAAAAACAATTGGCTTTGTGCACCTGTCTTCTTTTAAACTAGCATTTTGTCACGATCCCTTCATATGGGTGAATACTATTCCATTGCGTAAAGCGTCTACGTGTTGTTTATACATTCATCAATAGATGGGTATTTGGGTCATTTCCATTCTAGGGCTATTGTGAATAATGTTATGAAAATTCGAGTACAACTTTTTATGTGGACATCTGTTTTCATTTCTGCTAGGTATACACTTAGGACGGGAATTGCTGGGTCATTTCATAACTTGATGTTTAACTTTGTAATTGCCAAATTTTTCTCAAAGCATCTGCAATAGTTTACATTCCAAAGAGCAATATATGAGGATTCCAGTTTTTCCACATCCTTGGCAACACTTGTTAAATTCTGTTTTTGTCTTTTGAAAATAATGTTATAGCCATCTTAGTGGGTGGGAGGTGGCATCTCATTGTGGTTTTGATTTGCATTTCCCTAATTACTAATGATGATGAGAATCTTTTCTTTTTATTAAATTTGTTAGGGTGACATTGCTTCACAAATTATATAGGTTTCAAGTGTACATTTCTGTGATACGTGACCATTATATTGCATTGTGCGTCCATAACCCAAAGTCAAATCATCCTCCATCAACATATATTTGACCCCCTTTACCCTTTACAACCCCTCCCTTCCCCTCTGGTGACCACCATACTGTTGTCTGTGCCTGTGAGTTTTTGTTTTTCTTGTTTGTTCATTTGTTACTTTCAGTTTTATATCCCACATGTGAATGGAATCATAGAGTTCTTAACTTTTCTGTCAGACTTATTTGGCTTAACATGATACTCTCAAGGTCCGTCCATGATGAGGATATTTAAATGTACTTACTAGCCATTTGTATATCTTTGGAGAAATGTGTATTCACATCTTTTGCCTATTTTAAAATTGAGTTATTTGTCTTTTATTGTTCAGTTGTAAGAATTCTTTATATGTTCCAGAAACTAGGCTTTTATCAAATACTAGAGGCCTGGTGCATGGATTTGTGCACTGGTGGGGTCCCTTGGCCTGGCCTGTACCCTCTCGCAATCTGGGACCCCTTGGGGGAGGTCAGAGAGCCAGTTTTGGCCCGATCCCTGCAGGCCAGGCCGAAGAACCCCACCCATGCATGAATCTGTCCACTGGGCCTGTAGTGTGCATATAAGATCTTTGATTAATCTTTCCCCCCCCCCTCCTCCCTCTCTTCCGTCCCTTCTGAGATTAATCAGTCTGTTCCATGTATCCATGCCTGTGCATTGAGTGTCTGCCCCCTGGTGGTCAGTGAGTGTCATAGCTACCGGTCGAATGGTCGCTTAGGCTTTTGTGTATATATATATGATTTACAAATGTTTTTGCCTATAGTGGCAGTTGTAGTTTCACTTTCTTAATAGTGTTTAATGATTTAAAAAATATATATTAGCTGCTTTCTGAACTTTTTCTTTCCTTTCAAAAAGATAATGCCACATCACAAGCATTGGTTCCATTTGGTGCCCCTAAGGAAGCTGTTGAGATTTTTCATGAAGATAAAATGACAAATACTGAAGGTGAGGACTGAATGTAAATTGTATAGTAACCTATATAAACTATATTTATATTCACTCATTAGTTTTTGATATCAATATTATATTTTATTGAGCAATAAACCCCAAGTATCAATTAATAGTTCACAAAGGAATTATATACAGTATTAAGAACACAATATTGTAATTTATTTTATTAATCACATATTGTTAATTGCAAACTTATTTATATTAATTGTTTATAATTTCACAAATGTATGAATTTTTAAATTAAACATTTTCTTTATTGCTCGTGCCATGACTGGCAGGTGCTAGAAAGTTGCAGTTTAATGAGGATATGTCTTTTAGAAGAAGAATGAGGACTGATGTTTTAAAGGTGTGAAATCCAGAATAAAAATTGTTCATTGAGAATCCATAAAACATCTGTGAAAGTGTTGCTGATATTACATGTGGAAGGAACTGAGGAATGTGCACATTTGATGTACAGGGGTTCATACTTGTTTCTTAGGTCAGTCTGGTGGAGAACTTGATATCAAAATCTTTCAATCTTGATGAGTAAATTTCTGCTCTGGACATCTTCAGTTTGACAGGATAAAATGGAATAAGTTGCCATTTCGATTCTTTACCTACAAAATATGGAATAAATATATTACTTTGGCTACAGCACCAGGAAGATTGAGAAATGTCAAAGTAATCACTTAAAATAAAGCTAGAAATGATTGAGGTACAGTCAAGAAGCATTTGAGTTTCAGGCTCAAGGGTGTGGACTTCCATTTCTCAGTCTCTGGGCCTATATGTATTTAAGTAGAGACGTTATATAACCATGTTTGGAAATATTAGTCTGCTCTGCAGAATTATTTGGTTACAGGAGGATATAGGGAGACTGATTACCTTTTCATTGCAGTCCAGGCTTAAGGTAATAAGGTTTCATTGATGAAGGATCGATGGCTATGAAAGATGGGAATTAAGGAGACATTATAAAGGAATAAGATTTGATAATAATATATTATTATCAAACTTTAATGAAAAGAGGATTCAACAATGATTGAACTATTGCACACTTTGATAATGGGAACCGAGAAGCAAGAAAGGAAATGAGGTTGAGTGGCATAAAAATGAGTTTAGTTTCAGAAATACTGGCTTTGCAAGTGGTTTTGTCTCTTCAAGACTCCCTTTGGCTGGTTGGCCTTGAAAAAGTCCAAATGTTTAATACCAAGTAGATTGGAGGCAGACCTGTCACCAAAAGTTTCATCTTGGTATATCTTAGTCTCTCATCATTGCTTTACTTGCCAAATCGTTCCTGATGACCTGCTCTGAGTCGGGTACTATTCTCTCTGCTTGTTATGTACCAGGCCCCTCCCACCTGCAGCGCTCTCTGCGTGAATCCCTTATCTTGTCCAGCTCTGTGTCTGAGGATAGCAATGTGTTTGTTTTCCTCTGTAGCCTTTCTGGCTTCAGCACGTAGTTTACTGTTGTCATGAATTTCTGTATTTCCTTGTTTGTGATATAGCAACTCCATGGGTACACTAATTCTAACTTCATCCTCCCATCCTGCAAAGGATCCCGCAGGTCCCACCTTTCCTTTCCTCCATTCAGTGCTAGGGTCAGGCTCTAGGAAGGATACGTACATTTTGACATGGAGTTCAGGGTAAAGTTAAGTCTAAAGATGTTTAGTTGGGGGTTAAGCACTTAAAGGAGATAACTAAGAGAGAAAATTATTTCTTACCAAGACTCATGTCTATGAGGAGAAATAGGCAATGAAGTGAGAGAAAGCGATTGAAGAAAAGCATTTCAGGGAAGTATAAAGAGTTAAAAGAGATGGAGAATGATAGGAGGTTATTGAATTGTGTTGCTAGGATCTGGTTAGTGATTTTTTTAAATAAGACAAATTTATTGAGGTAAATTTTAAGTACAATATAGCTCACTCATTTCAAGTCTGCAAGTCAGTGACTTTTGACAGATACACAGATTTATTTTACCGTTATCTTAAACAGAATATAGAATCTTCCATTTTTTAAAATACTTTTTTTTTTTAATTTCAGAGAGGAAGGGAGAGGGAGAGAGAGATAGAACCATCAATGATGAGAGAGAATCATTGATTGGCTGCTTCCTGCACGCCCCACACTGGGGATTGAGCATGCAACCCAACCCAGGCATGTGCCCTGACCAGGAATGGAACCCTGTCTTCCTAGTTTATAGGTCGACGCTCAATCCCTGAGCCACATGGGCCGGGCTAGAGTCTTCCATTTTTCTAGAAAGTTCATTCATGCCCTCTGTAGTCAGTCTCATTCCACCCATTCCCCATATCCATGGATAGGGTTTGAGTTTTACCATTCTAAAATTTCAAATGCATGTTAATTATTATGGCTGGGTGAATAAATCATGTAAACATCCATTTCACTGAGCAAGGAGAGTTGACAGTTCATGAACATAGTATTTTTATGACATTTGCCAACACAACCAGCCAGTCCATATTTTCTCTCAAACGGAAGTTTCTTGTTGCAGAGTCTCAACAAACCTCAGCTCTGGCCCAGATCCAGGAGGATCTGTCCCCTTATACACTGATGCTGAGCAAGGACGTTGGGTTGGGCAGATGGTTAGAGAGGATGAGAGTCCTGTTTGAGCTGAATTCTTGACCATCCTGACCACCTGTGAGAGAGAAACATTAATCTGTTTAATTCCCATTGCATCATGGAATTTTAGGTGAAAAATATTTTATACTAGAGGCCCAGTGCATGATTGAATCATGCACGTGTAGGGTCCCCTACACGCTTTCGCTTTCGATCAGGGGAGCTGGGTGCCTGTCCGCTGGTGCACCAGGCCTTTTAGAAGCCTCCGGCGCGGCGGAGGCTTCTGAAAGGCCTGGTGCCTGAGCAGACAGGCACCCAGCTCCCCCGCTTTTGATGGTCCACGGTGGGACGTGAGCTCGCTGCCCCAGAGGCCCCTTCTGTGCCGCAGCACAGCCATGGTGCAGACGCTGAGCTGGAGCCGCCGCTGGCGACGCGAGCTCAGCGTCCCGCCGGCCCAATCGGCCACCCCGGCCACCCTGAGTCCTGCCCCCCCGCGCCTCCTGGCCAATCGCGGGCATAGCGAAGGTATGGTCAATTTGCATATTTGTCTATTATTAGGTAGGATGGCACCCTCCCAACCCATTCACTTATTAAATGAGAAATCTAGGGTCAGAGACTGAGTAGTTTTAGCTTAGGAAGCACAGTTAATTATCAGTCAAGTGGAAAAAAAAAAAAAGAATGAACGTGGACACCAAGGTGGGTAAAATTAAAAAGCAAAGCAGAGCAAGGTTTAACTTATGCCTTTCATACATTAGGATAAAACCAGTAAGAAGAACTCTAGAATTTTGGTTCTCTCTTATGCTGCTTATGCTGCCAAGTCTTTTACAGAATTTCAATGCAAAATTTAACTTCATAGTATTTTCCACTCCACAGTTTACTAAATGTATGATGTTAATACCAAGCCATAGGGGTGCTGTGGAAATTAATTAGCATTCACACAGTAGGTTGAAAGTGGCACATGCAGAAACATGTTAAATGAGTCATTACTATCCTTGTTTTCCCCACATTTAATGAAGCAAAGCAAATGTTTTTAGTGTAAGGACAACTGCCTACTTGTTAAATGTATACTAAAATCTTTTTATTTCTAGAAGGAAGGGCAACATGCCCTTATCAGGATACTTGGATAGGAGATCAATATGTAATTTTCACCAGCTTGTACATTGGTCCTTTGACTATTACAGAGATGAAAATATATATTTCTCTGAGTATGAACTAAAGAAGAAATATGTATTATAACACATGTGAAATAGTCATAGCAAGTATATGTGTTCAGTATGGCCAAAATAAACTTATATCCTGAAGGAACATTCAAAATTCAAAAACAAGGGGTATGTGAAA
Organism: Cnephaeus nilssonii; assembly: GCF_951640355.1. NCBI lineage: Eukaryota > Metazoa > Chordata > Mammalia > Chiroptera > Vespertilionidae > Cnephaeus > Cnephaeus nilssonii. The sequence goes on from NC_137082.1 coordinate 88,209,334, forward strand.
CATTTGAGATGCCCTGAAATATGTTTCTGGACTGCTTCTCTTTGCCACATTTAAAAAAATATGAAAACAACCCTTATAGTATAGCTTACACTCCATGGCTAGCGAGATACAGTTCAAGTACCAGCTCTCCCGCCTATCAATTGTGTGGAATTTGACATTGTTATATAACTTCTCTAAGTCTTAGTTTCCTCGCTTATGAAATCAAGATGTTGTATATTCAGATACACACATATGTTCAGATTTATGGGATAGGGTCAAAACTTTTGTTTACAAATGAAACAGATATGTCATTTTCATAGAAATTGTATTTTTGGAGGAGGAGATTATGAGACTTCATTTAAAAGATTGCAGTTGAAATGGAGATATCTAAAATAGGTACCATCTCTGTAGGTTGGCATTGAAACAAAAGGCACAGTCAGTAGGCAGTAGCATTACCTCTGTGTTTCTCAAGGTCAGCTGAGATGAGGTCAGCACACACTTCTCATCGAGGCACCGACCCTATTTTGTGTCTTGCCTTTACGATCAGTAATTGCAGCTATAATCCAGCCCAGTAGAGTCCGTAGACACAAAAGGACTGCAAGTAAGCACTTTGGTGGAGTTTCATGGACAGCTTTGCCGTGCTCCTGCAACCTTCAGATGATTCGGGACATGCCAGGACTAGAGTCACTGAGGCACATCAGACTGAGTGGATTTTATGATGAGCACAACTTGAATGCTCTGGTGAGGACATCAATCACTCTCCGTAAGAGACTCCAATTTTCAGAAATGGAAGGTAGAAAATGAGGTTATTATGAGGATGAAGGGGACTTCATTTTATTTTTTGCAGCAAGAAAAGCTTATGCTGGATTTAAGGAAGAAGTCCTTCAGTACATGAGTGATTGGATATTATTTACTTTGGAAGAAGTGGAATCTCTTTGAAGGGAGAATTTAAAATATATTTCAAAGTCATTTTTAAAATGGATTTAGAATTTATTTAGAAACAAATGAATAAATGTTTTCTGCCTTTTTTCTTTACTCCCCCCGCAATGGTTAGTTCATAATGCTATGAAACATCTAAACTTAAGTTTGAAAGTTTATTCTTGCTTCTTAGAATCATTTTTATTTCTTACATTTTAAGTCATAAGCTATTCTTTTAGATTTCAAAATATTAGAAGGTTCATTTTGTAATTGTGATATATTTATCTACCTAGTTGTTAAAACTTTGAGTATTCGTTTTAATAAAGTTGAATATTTTTGCATATTCTCAACACGAAGGTTACTACACTGTATATAACTGATAACTAACTTCCACTGTCTGCTTTATCTTTAGTGATGAACAAAGGCATTTACTTTAGTTACCCATGTCGGCGTCACAGCTGTTCTCTGGTGAACATCCCAGCACCATGTGTCAACAAAATGATTTCACACATTGAAGATGTGGAGTCTAAAATAGAGGGACATTTGAAACAGGTAAGTGACATTTAAAATGCTAACGCAGTTATAAATGTTATAAAGCCTACAAGGGTACGTTAGTTAAAGAAGCCAAGGAGTTGTTTTTTATGAAAGTTGAAATAGTTCCTAGAACCTTTGCTTAGCTGTCTAATTTTCTAATCTAGACGTGATTTTGATAGTCTCACTTCAGAAGGGTTAAACAACCTCATTAAATAGATTCCTCCCCCTACCTGTTTCTTCTTTATCCAAAGGCAATCATGCTAAGTAGCAATTTCCATAAGCCAACTTGACTAGTAAATTAAATAGTATTTACATTCTTTTTTGGGACACTAAACTGATTAGATGATTAGACGAGGACTCTGGTGTATGAAAGGACAGTGTGCCCTTTTTAATGAGTTATTTTGTTCTAAAGAAATACCTGATAGGTCTGTTAAACAGAATATAATTATTCCTCCTTTGTCTTCTTAACCTGTTAGTTTGCCTTTATTATTCTGAAGGGACTTCAGTCTTGAAACCACTGTAACATTCAATTATTTTCAAAGGATGATTTGGAAATGATAAAACATTCTCACACTTTTCTCAAGATTATGTCTCTGAGCAATTAATACATAATCAGTGTGTCCACATGGGGGGGGCGGTAAGTTTGCCAGAGACATGAGCTACGTCTCTCCCTTCACCACTGTTACAGGATCGCTCTGAGAAGGTTCCGGTGGGCCACCTGTGGTGCTTGGTCTAGGGTTTGGTCTCCTTTGAGAAAAGCATTCTAGTGCATTTGTTAAAATCTCAGGCTTTATAACTACACATGCTGTGACCTTCAGCAGAAATGGAGAGGCAGTGTTAAAAGTGCCGGCATACGACGTGCACCCAATGTGCACTAGCTATTCTTATTTCTGTAGTACTATTTATCTCACCCTACATCAGTGTTATGTTATTTCTGTTGCTGCTTTGTTAGTGCTGCCTTCTGTTGCCTACCCAAGAGCCTAATGGAGAGTAGGCACTAAGTATATGTCTTTCGAATGAAAAAATAAATGGGGACCTGAAGCAGAGCCTTCCTTTTCTAGATACACCTGAGGCACCCATCTACCTACTGTAGTAAGAGCTACCATTTACCAAACACCTGCTAATTCTTTAGGCACTTAATAAGTATGTATTTTTGTGTTTGTCCTTTATCGGAATCCTACTTTACTGGTTAAAATTCTAAGACTTAGACAAATAAAGTAATCTATATGTCATGGCACAGGTAGTAAGCATTAGAGTTGAAATTCGCATTGAGTTCCATCTGACTCCAAAGCCCATTTCAGCCTCTGTTTTATGACCCGGAAGGGCCGAAAAAGGCCTTAATTCTCATAAACATAGAGTGTTAGTTGGCATTTTGACAACATTTCAGTGTATTTTTTTGATAAAATTTGAGTGTATTTTTCAGAGCAGTGTAACCATGGCCATAATCACAAAAGACCTTACATTACACAAAATAACAATGTTAGAAAAACACACTTCTAGACAAAACCTGTAATAATAATGTAAAGAGTTTACAAGTAAATAAATATGATACACATATAAACTTTATGTAATTTATTGTGAAGTAAATTATTTTTACTTCAGAAATGAACTTTTGGTAACATTAGTTAGACAACTTTATATTCATACTCTTTCTTGAAAATTTTAAATTAAAGAAAATTAAGGAAACTGGACTTGAAAGAAATCTTTAAAAAATAGCTTGTGAATTTTTGATAAATAAAAGCTTTATTTCCAAAAAGGCAAACACATATGAATTCTCATGGAAAGATCATGTACATTTTCCTATAGGTAATGATTCAAAATCCCATTGTAATCCCCATCAGGAGCTGCACAGAATAATTCTTTCTGTTGTTAATCCTCATCCGAGGATATTTTTCATTGATTCTTTAGAGAGAGTGAACAGGAGGGGGAGAAACACAGAGAGAGAAACATGAATATGAGAGAGACACATCGATTGGTTGCCTGCCCTGACTGGGGCCAGGGATTGAGCCTGCAACCGAGGTGCCTGCCCTTGACCCAGAATGGAACCCTCCCCCCTTCAGTCCTCTTGCGGAAGCTCTAACCACGGAGAAACACCAGGTAGGGCTGACCTACTGTATATTAGTGTGCGAGGTCTGCAGTAACAAGTACCACAGAATGGGCGGCTTACACAACGGAAACTTGTTTCTCATGGTTCTGAAGGCTAGAAATGCACCCACAGTCAAGGTGTTGGCAGGGTTGGTTTCTCCGGAGGCCTGTTTCCTGGGCTTGCAGATGGTCGCCTTCTCCCTGTGTCCCCACATGGGGTGTGTGTGTGTGTGTGTGTGTGTGTGTGTGTGTGTGTGTCTAAACTTCTTATAAGGACACCAGTCCTATTGGATTAGGGTCCACCCTAGTGACCTCTTGTTTACTTAATTATCTCTGTACAGACTCTGTCTCCAAATATGGTCACACTCTGAGCCCAAACGGCTGGGGCCACCAAATAATCCTTATTTTGAGTTGCAGATTATCTGATTACTGTGGATTTTATGGTGAGGAGTCAAAGCAAGCAACGGGTTTAATTATCTCTCTCGGTTCTTTAAATCCCATGTTTCCATACTCCAGTTGTTGGAAAGTTTGTGCAGTGAGGAAGACAGACTGAAGCGTCCAGCAGGCAGCACAAGAGAAGGGCGTGTTTGCCCAAGTACAGCTTTATTGAACTGTCTCCTGCTAAGGCCCCCGAGTCTGAAAATACAAGGTTCTCGCCTTTTACTTCGTTCCATCCACGGTGATGTTTTCCTGGGATGAAGTTAGGCTTTTCTTGGGGACTCGATGAGTGCAATTTTGATAGGACGGAGTGGGGTCAAGGACAGGGAGAAAGTGATGCCCTCTCTAGGCCCAAAAGCGTTTCCTCTTCTTTTAATTTGCAACAGTTTCACTTTTGTCGAAATTGTCCGTTATGTTTCTCTACAGACAGCTTGATTTTTTTTAAATACTACTTTATTGAGATAATTTACATGCCGTAAAGTTGGCCTTTTAAAGTGTACAATGCAATGGTTTTCAGTGTATTTTTCAGAGCAGTGTAACCATGGCCATAATCACAGAAGACCTTACATTACATGATCCCATTAATAGAAATGTCAAAAATAGGCCGGTCTGTAGAGACAGAAAACAGGTGGATGGTTTCCTAGGGCTGGGCCGACTGCTGATGGGTATGGAGTCTCCTTTTAGGGGTCAAGCTTGCTCATTTTTAAGCAGGGTCATTTTAATCTTTTATGAGTAAGCCATAAAAGTGGCTGTAAGTCATTGAAAAGTGGCATCTACTGTGGGTATGAAATACATCACAGTAGTGAAAGATCCATCTTTTTGGATCAACCATTATGGTTTGTTTGCTCCTGGTGCCGCAGTGGTCTCCTTCCTGTCGGGATAAAAGCTGTAGAGCCCTTGATTAGCAGAAATGCACCTGCCGTTGGCCTGTCCATCCACTCATAGCAGTTTCACTGCAGTTCTGAATCTTGAAAAGAGAATTCTTCAGAGTAGTTACCTCGAACAAGGTTTCTCTATATTTATTTTTGCAAAGAATGAGAAAACACTCCAAAATGATGGAAATAATAGCCTGGGTAACTTCCCATGCAAATGAAGGCTTTCTTTTATTTTTCTGCCACCTTATTCTATTAGGCTTGAGGTACTTTTATTTAATTTGGAATGATCTCTACTGAATTGAAACTTTTTATTTAATCAATTCAAGTCATTAAGATGCAGCCATAATTTAAAGGAATGGCATAGAGAGAAAGCACAGATGTTCCTTGACCTCTGGATGGGGTTACGTCCCAATAAATGCATTTAATACACCTACCTTACTGAACATTATAGCTTAGCAGAGCCTGCCTTCGACATGCGCAGAACACTTATACTATACTATAGGTGGGCAAAGTCCTCTAACACAGTGAGTACACTGTAGAGTATTGGTTGTTTAACCCTGTGACTGTGTAGCTGTGGTTTGTTGCACCATAAGAGAGTCTCTTACCATATATCACTAATCCAGGAAAATATTTATTTACTTATTTATTTATTTTAAAATATTTTTTTTTATGGATTTCAGAGAGGAAGGGAGAGGGAGAGAGAGAAAAACATCCACAATGAGAGAGAATCATTAATCGGCTGTTTCCTGCACGCCCTCCACTGGGGATCAAGCCCGCAACCCAGGCATGTGCCCTAGACCAGAATTGAACCCGGGATTCTTCAGTCTGCAGGCCAATGCTCTATCCACCGAGCCAAACCAGCGAGGGCTAATCCAGGAAAAGATTTAAATGAAAAATGCGAAGTACAGTTTCTGCTGAACGTGTGTCACTTTTGTACCATCGTAAAGTCAATATATACTGAGTCAAACCATCCTAAGTCGGGGGATGGTTTGACTTAGTATATATTGAAATAATTTTAGAAATCATTCTTTAAAATATAAATGTTATATTTTACAAAAATAACATTATCATCAATAGCAATGACAGTAAAACTTTATCAAGTACTTACTATATATCATAGGCTTAATCTGCATGCTTTTGTTGACTCCTTATTGAAACTTTGTAAGGAAATGCAGAGGAGGGAAGTGATCTCAGAGGTTGATTTCCCCCAAGGTCTCACAGTCAATGGCAAAACCATCATCCAGGCCAGGCGTGTCTGAGATCTAAGACCATCCTGTTTATCACTGTGCTGTGTCCTCTGTCCCTGAGATGTCAGTGAGGAGGACCAAAACGCATGATTGTGACAATGCTCATAATTCTAATTGGAAAACTTTGCTTTGATTACACATTTCATATTTGTGTTTAATTTTGAAACCTACTACTTAATCATCTGACCCTCTTGACCAAATTTCTGATACTTTGAGTTCTCTCATTCTGTTATCAATTATATTTCATTTGAAACTTAAGGACACTTCAAATCCTGACATATCCCATTCTATCATTCCCATTGTCCTTTATTTTCTTGCCTAATCAATTCATCTCTTAAATTGGTTCTTTACTACGTTGGTCCTTTACTTCTTTCTCTTATTATCCTTCTAGTCTGAAAAAATACCAGGTCTCTGGAGAGACCTCTCTGATGGTCTGCCACCTCCCCTGAGCTGAGCTGAATAGTGCTGGAGAACATTCCACAATAATTCAGAATTGAGATTATTATACATTTGTGGTCTCCAACCTTAATGGGACATTCAATAGTGTTCTGGAATTATTCTGTTTGTTAGCCAGAACTTGATCTAGTATTATTCTCTGGGGTAACTACTCCAATCCCTTCCTTTGTCCGGGTCTCCAAGTCCTCCACCGCACTACTCTTTTACCTGCCCCCAAATGGGAGATATAATGACAGAAATACCTCCAAGTCCTCCCGTTACTCCACGTATGCACGTCCCCGAATCCCTCAAACATTGCTCATTTGTCCTTTCATGGAGGATGCCCTTCCCCCACCAGTGGCTGCTGCCTTCCCCTGCATCCCACCGGGCAAGCACCTAGTTATCATCAGGGGTTTTTTGCACCATCTTCCAAATCTCCGATTTTTAAAAAACTCACTTCTTCACATTTAAAAATATGATGTTTCTCCTGTTTTCAAGGAAAAACAATTTTATTTCATACATACCTTTAAATATAGTCTTTTTTTCCCCGTTTCTCCTACAGTTCCGCTTAATATCTGAAGAGTTGTCTAAATTTAGTATTTCTGATTCCTCACTTCCCACCTACTCATTTATTCATTGCAATCTTCATTTCATCTCCATTATTCTATTGAAAATGCCTTTATAAAAGTAACCACTGTGTTTCCTGTTGTCTGTTGCTATACACATATATATATAAACACACGCTAAAACTCTGTGGCTAGAACAAACATTTATTTTGGTTACAATTGAGCAATTAGTTCTGGGCTCAGCTGGGAAATGTTGTTGGTTCTTGCCGGGGGCCAATAATATGGATGCACACATCTGCTGACTCAACTGGGAGTCCTGATAAAGATGGCCTCACTCACATGCCCAGTGGCTGGGAGAGTGTTTCAAGAGGACAGAACTCAACGGGCAAGTGCCTACAGAGCTTTGCTTGTGTTATGTTTGCTGAAGTCCCACCGGCCAAAGCAAAACACATCATCAGCCCCCGTTAATGCAGTAGAGCAGTGATTTTCAACCTTTCACCTCATGGCACACATTAACTAATTACCAAAACTCTGTGGCACACCAAAAATTTCCAACAAAAAATAGGTATAATTTTGATTTATTCATACCAGATGGCTATTGCTGTGTTGGTTGTTGTCATTTTTTAAATTTTTTTTGACAATCTAAGGGAAAAGAGGTCAGTGCTCCTGAATATAGTCAGGTATTGCATAATTTAAAAATTCTTGCACCACACTGGTTGAAAATCGCTGCAGTAGAGTATTAGACAAGATGTGGATATCTACCAGGAGACATGAATCTTTGGGGACAACTTATATAGCCATCTGTCAGTCCATTGGGAACAGATCAAATACTGATTGAAATACTTGTTCTTTATTGCTCATCACTTCTACAAAAATATTGCCAGGGTAAGGTCTTGATATTTTATCCTAAAATATTTCTAAAGTTTTAAGTAATCTGTTTTTATAAGTATAAATTATGCTATTTTGAATTACAGTATATAGAGGATCAAACAGAATATTAATTAGGCATTACTCACTTATTGAGGACTTTTAAAATTTTGGATAATTATATCATAACTCATTAAAGTGTCTCTTAACCAATTTCCCCCTGATTTTCTTGTGATACTTCAAGTGGGTCCTTAAAACTATCATATAAATCAGCCTAATTGTAAGTTTTTGCACTATTCAGGACTCCGAGTTACCAGTTTCAAAAACCAAAAGATAATATTTTTCTGATTGTTAATTATTTTATATCATATTAATATATTAATATACTTATTGAATGTTCATTCTTCTCTATGCTTGTTTATCATTTGCCTTTTTTCTTTTAGGCTTATTTGTATTTTCTTATTGAATTGTAGGAACAAATTATTATCTTTAGTTTGTTATGTATGTTTTAACCATACTTAAGTTTGACTTGTTTTCTTACTTTATACCTTTTAGTAAAAAGTTCTTAATTTTAATGTATTTAAATTGACCATTTTTCCTTTATTTTAAGTGCTTTGCATCTTGTTTAAGAAATATTTCCATACTGCAAGGTCATAGAAAATATTTTCTTTTCTTACAAATTTTTTAAGTTTTTCACTAGAGATTTAATTGTTTAACATTGTGAAATTGTGTGTAAGAATAGAGTAAGTAGCAATTTTCATTTATAAATATATGAAAATTATTTTTCTCAACATCAATTTTGTTACAAATCCAGTCATTTCTTAGAAATCAGCTATACCATATTGATCATATATCAAGTTTTCATAATGATTGTATCATTTCTAGCTCCTGTATTTTACCTGTGAATTTAACCCTCTATTACAATATCTCATTCCACTGATTTGCATGCTTCATAATATGTCTTGATATCTGATAGGGTAGTTCCATTCTTTTTGTGCTTTTATAGACTTCTTTGGCTCTTTTTGGTACGTACAGTTTTTAGAATAAACGTCATATTCTATGCAAAAACCCATTGGGATTTTGAACAGTTGCACTTATCACCTTTCTTTATGTAGATGAATTTAGTCTCAAGAGGAGTGTTTTTCAGATTCCATTGAATCTACTATCAGTATAAGAAAATTTCAGTAGTATAGCAAATACCAAAATCTGTTTAGAGGAGAAAACTTAGTAGGAGGTAAATGGGAAAAATGGACAAATAGATGAAAACTTAATGTTAAATTATTGGTTCTCTAACATATAGTCATAAGCCGCATAATGTTTCAGTCAATGACAGACTATGTATAGGACAGTGGTCCCATATATAATAATAAAAGCATAATATGCTAGTTAGACCGGACGTCCTTCTGGATGTCCTTCCGGACAACCTTCCGGATGAAGCTGGGACTGCAAGGGAAGCCTGGGTCCTGGGTGCCTGCCAGCGGCCAGAGGGAAGCCCAGGTCCTGGGTGCCAGAGGGAAGCCGGTGCTGACAGTCGGGGGAAGAAAGGCATACTCTTGAACGAATTTCATGCATTGGCCCTCAAGTAAGATTATAACAGAGTAGAGGGCCTCAACTTTTGCCTGAATAAGCTTACATTTGAATTTGTACCATCTTGGGATATTTTCACTCATTGGGGAAATCTGTCTTTGTTTTCCCTCCCACCTGTTTGTGTCTAGGGGAGAATTTGCTAGTTCTATAGGCTCTGTTTTGTTTCTCTCTGGAACCATAACTTCCATATTTATTAGACAACCTTTCCATCTTAGGCAGATCTCCAGGGTGGTGAGAGAGTTCTCATGACAACGAGTAGGAGGCAACTTCTCAGCCACCTATTCTGGATTCTGGGGCGGGGGGGGGGGGGGGAGGAGGGAAGCAATAATACCTGCTCATCTCACCACAGGCTACCCTTCCATTATTAGCGTGGATTACCACCTGTTTATTCTCACAGTCTGGGAATTCTGCAAGAGTTCTCCAGAGAAGCCATTCATTTCCCCTGAAAGGATCTCCACTTGTCCTCTGAGCTATACGCTTATTTGCTCTGGTTTCACTATCAGTCTCATCAGATTACCTTCTATTTCTGGGTATTCTTTTAAAATATACATCCCAATAATTTTATTGACAGACATATATATTCTTCTCCAGAAATGTTGGTATGATGTGGGAATTGAAGAGAAGTAATGATATATGCCCAATCTCACAGCTTGAATTGGAGGTTATCTGCAAAACCCATAACATTCAGCCTATATAGTCCTTGCGTTTTTAGTAACTTTGCCCCTTAAAGCTCACGGTTCTTTTAGAATATATCATAGAACAAGACTCCTTCCGAAGAGTATATAGTCCAGGAGAGGGATAAGACAAGGATAATACTATGGAAAACTAAGTGTTTGTGAACTCATGTAATTATGTGTTTTCCACTCTTTTGTGAAATATTAAAGTTCAAAGGATGACATGGATTCAGATTGTGTGGAAAGTCCTTTGGGAGTAAGGGGCATTTTAACTGGTCCCGTTAAAGGTGTAAGATTTAGAAACGCAGATGAAAGGTGGGAACAATCAGGTGGGAGTAATAAGGAGAGTATAGGAGTAGGTAGTAGAAGTATGTAACTGTTTTGAAAACAATAGAATACATAATATGACAGAAATATAATGGGGTATGTGAAGTGGAGTAGTTACAGTTTTACCAGTGAGTTCAAGTATAAGTTAAGTTTACTGTTGTTTTCTGAGCTGTCTAAAATTTGATTTTTATTGAGATCTTTTATTTTGACAGTTTGAAACTTCTTTGGAAGAATGGTAAGAACCTATCATGCTTCTTTTTTGTTCATGTTCACATTTTGATTATTAATATGCTTAGAGGAGTTTTATTTCAAAAGGGACAGAAAATTGAAAGCAGATGTTTTCATATTAGATACTAAAATATAATTTTTTAAAAATTTAAGAACTAGGATATCATGGAAAATGACAGAATAGGCATCTCCAGGGCCCTGTACCACCACTAAGCAGCTATAAATTTGGCAAAAATTGGTCAGAATCAACTTTTTTCAAAATCCATAATCTAGTAAAAAACTCGCTGCAACCACGGGAGAAAAGTGAATGAAGAAGGAGTCCGCTTCATTTTATTAGGAGACCGCGGTGGCATTTTAAATCGCCTCCGTGCCTCCTCCAGCCCCCAGGTCAGCGGAGGCCCCGAAGAGGGCTGCCACCCTGGTGATGCCCTGCAGGAGTCCGCGGGAGCCACAGGGGCCTTCTTCTAGGAGGATTGTGTTTCAGTGCCGAGACCGTCTGACCACTTCCAGGGAGTGTTCGTTGGAAGCGCTTAAAGGCATATCCTTGCCACCACTGCATGAGGCTGTTGATAAGCGTTGGACTGGCGTTGGGCAGACCAGAGTGCCTGGGGAAGAAGAGGCTGAGAGCAGAGGCACCTGAGGAAATGAGGCTTTTCAGAGCCCTCACGTATATTGGAGGATTGAGAAATGCGCGCAGATGACCAATGCTGGACACCTGCGCGGGGGAGAACCAAGAACCAAGAAGACCCTGACCTTTGACCTGTGGCTAACCTTCAGGAAGAATGGATGGTAAGAGGAAGAGATGAACAGCCTGGATAAGCATCGAAGGAGTACTCCAGTACAGAGCCCATCTGTTAAGATTGGGAGGTATCCCGCCCCCAGCCTTCCCCCCCTTCCCCCCCTCCCCCCGCCTTCTCTGTTTTGGCTCTAGCTATGTAAGCTGACAGGCAAAACAGAAGGTCACCAATAAGCTAATGAAACACTTCCTGTAGTGGCCACGCGTGACAAAGAATACAGATGTTACACAAAGTCTTTAAAAGAATCATTAAATAAATAAATAGCAACCACCCATAACAAACAGCAACAGTAACCCCAATAGACGGAGGCTAATAGTGGAGAGAGCATTATTTAATAAAGATGCTGGGATAATTTATTTTCTATTTTTAAAAGCAAACAAACAAGAAAAAATACATTATCTTTTTCAAAGAAAATATTTAAATGAAATTAAAACTGAAGGAAGAACATATAATTAATATATTTCTGACCTCAGAATAGACAGACTTTCCTAAATAAATTGAAGAATAACAATGAAACATGTAATATGCAGCCATCAGAGATAGTAAATGGTAGTCAGATATACAGCTTTCTTTAATAAGAAAAATGATAATTTAATAAAAATGAAACTCCTTGCTTTGTTGTTTATACTGATTTTCTTATAACTTTTGTTGGAGAAAAAATACTTTCTGTTTAAATCAATGAAATGTAATCTAGGATCCAAGAAGTGATACAGATAATGAGAAATATATTGTTATTCAACATATAGGACTTTAGCTAAAAGAGTCTTTAGAAAAGAAGTAACATTTTAATTTGTACATTTTTCTAAAACCTTAAACTTCAAATCTGAAATAGTATTCTTGCTCCTTGTCATTCATATTGATTCCCCAGAAATTGCTAAACTGAAATTAGAAAGATAATTTAACTTATTTTTTAAAAAGCTCATTTAACTTATTTTTTAAAAATCCCCTTTTCAATAGCAAATCTTTAGGAAATACCAATTTCTTAAAAAACAAACAAACTGCTTTATTATCTCCTTATGCCCGGCTGGTGTGGCTCAATGGTTGAGCGTCAACCTATGAACCAGGAGGCCACGGTTCCATTCTTAGTCAGGGCACATGCCTAGGTTAAGGGCTCCACCCCAGTGTAGGGTGTGCAGGTGGCAGCTGATCAATGATTTTCTCTCATTGATGTTTCTAGCTCTCCCTTCCTCTCTGAAATGAATAAAAATATATTTTTAAAAATTTCAGATCATTTGTAACAAATTTTAGATTTCTATTAATTTACCATGAAGTTTTAAGCCCATTGTCTATTAGAACGTTGCTGTATGAATCTCCAGGAGAGTAGAGTTAGTATGTATATAGAAAGTTTCACCACACACATTTCCAATTCAATGTAACATTTGTTTTACTGAATTGAGGTACAGCCCTCCTGGAGTAATTGGTTCCCTCTCTCTCGCTCCATAGGCGCTGGGCTGCCGAAAAAGACCGAGAAGAAGACTGGAGGGTCGCGAAGGTGGAACCCACGGAAGAAAGAGGTAAAGCTGGACTGCACACGTAGATTAGTGCAGCTGCATTCAGAAGCTCACTGACTTCATTTCACAGGGTTCTCATTTTCCCTTCATAATGTTAACGGCTTTATAATTCTTATGAGTGTGTCAGAGAGGACAGAGCCTCCTATATAATTTGATTAGACATTTGTTCAACAAATATTTATTAATGACTGTTATGTGCCATTAGAGGCCCGGTGCACGAAATTCCTGCACTAAGGGGGCATTCCTCAGCCCAGCCTGCGCCATCTCGCAGTCTGGGAGCCCTCAGGGAATGTCTGACTGACGGCTTAGGCGAGGGGAGCAGGCCTAAGCCGGCAGTCGGACATCCTTAGCACTGCTGCGGAGGCAGGAAAGGCTCCTGTCACTGCCACTGCCACTGCTCTTGCCAGCCATGAGCCCGGCTTCTGGCTGAGTGGCGCTCCCCCTGTGGGAGCACACTGACCACCAGGGGTCAGCTCCTGCATTGAGCGTCTTCCCCCGGTGGTCAGTGCGTGTCATAGTGACCGTCGTTCCGCAGTTTGGTCGATTTGCATGTTAGCCTTTTATTATATAGGATGTACTGTCTAGGTCCTGAGTGTAGATGACCCCGGCTTACCTCTCCGGAAGCTAACTATAATTCCAGTTCTGTGCAGTAGGCTTTCTGTGAGAATCAGTCTTCTCTGTCCACACTGGCCAATACAGCATCAGCCACGTACAGTGTCTGAAAACTGGAAATGTGGCTGGCGAGACGGAGGCATTTAATTTTTAAGTCTAAGTTTAACTTAGATTTCAATGAAAATAGTCACATGGGGTTCATGGCTACCATATTGGACATCACATTTCCATTATATATAAAAATCAAGATTAATATTCTTGTCAAGATTAACATTTTACAAAATGTAAAATAATATACTGGCATAAAATGTGTGTTAAAATTCTTCAGTGTATTTGAACATCCTCTCTATAAAATGGTAATATGCAAATTAACCATCACTCCGCTACACAAGCCACGCCCACCAGCCAAGCCACGCCCACCAGCCAATCAGGGCAACTATGCAAATTAACCCCAATCCAAGATGGCTACAGCCACAGAGAGCAAGGTTTCCCAGGTAACAGAGGAAGCCAAGCTTTCCATAGCCATTGCAGGCCTAAGCCTCCACTCAAGCTACAAAGTTTCAATTATAGAAGGTAAACAAATTCAAACAAATGGCGGCAGAATGGAGCTTGAGAGAGCAGGCCAGGTTTGCTGGTGGCAACAGGGGAAGCAAAGCTTTCCGCACACCCTGGCCGGGCTCACCCACTTAAGGCAACAAAGTTTCAATTGTAGAAGGTGAATTAACTGCCATAGAAATGGCTGCCAGAGCCCCAGGCTTGGCTCCGCTCCAGGCTACAAAGTTTCAATTGTAGAAGGAAAATAAATTCCAGATACCAGGGCCTCTCTTTGGGTTGCCAGGGGGCGTGGCCGGCCTGCAAACCACCACAGGCCCCTTGCTCAGGCCGCCCCACACCCCAAGGGAACCCCCACCCTTATCTGTGACACCCTTCAGGGCAAACCAGCTGGCCCCCACCCGTGCACCAGGCCTCTATCTTATCTAATAAAAGAGTAATATACAGATTGATCATCACTGCAACACACAATATAGCTGCCCCCATGTGGTCAAAGATCCTGCCCCCATGTGGACACAAGATGGCCACTACAAGATGGCCAGCAGGAGAGGGCAGTTGGGAGGCACCCGGCCTGCAAGGGAGGGCAGTTGCGAGGGACCAGGCTTGCAAGGGAGGGCAGTTGGAGGTGATCAACGCTGCAGGAGAGGGCAGTTAGGGGTGACCAGGCTGGCAGAGGAGGGAAGTTGGGGGCAAACAGGCTGGCAGGGGAGCAGTTAAGCATCAACCAGGCTGGCAGCAGAGTGGTTAGGGGGTGATCAGGCTGGCAGGCAGAAGCAGTTAGGGGCAATCAGGAAGGCAGGCAGGCAAGCAGTTGGGAGCCAGCAGTCCTGGATTGTGAGAGGGATGTCCGACTGCCCGTTTAGGCCCGATCCCTAAACGGGCAGTCGGACATCCCTCCAGGAGTCCCAGATTGGAGAGGGTACAGGCTGGGCTGAGGGACAACCCCCTGCCGTGCACGAATTTCGTGCACCGGGCTTCTAGTATTCTTGATATTAACTCTTCCCCACTCCTTACCACAAAAATTTGTTAAACATCTTTCTTAAGTGAACGCTAACTAATAAACTCAGGACTTTTTAAAAGCAAGAATGTTTTATTCACAATGAGGCTCTGATTCTTCTGTTTTCAATGTTTACGTCTACAGTGAAGATGAAAACCTCACTTATTGCCTAATTTTTCACATGATAAATGCTGAGAGAAAACAATAATACATGAGTAGTCACAATATCCATTACATTAACTGCACTTATGTTTATCATAAACATGTACATTTGACTCTAAAACATAAGACAGTATCAAAGTAAGGAAGGTTTGCCCCAGCCGGTTTGGCTCAGTGGATAGATAGAGCGTCAGTCTGCGGACTGAAGGGTCCCGGGTTTGATTCTGGTCAGGGGCACATGCCCGGGTTGCGGGCTGATCCCCAGTAGCGGCATCTCTCTCATCATTGATGTTTCTATCTCTCTCTCCTTCTTTCCTCTCTGAAATCAATAAAATATATTTTAAAAAGATAAGGAAAATCTATTGTAAATATTTACGCTAAAAATGTAAGGTGGTTGCTCACTCAGTATGAACTAATTGAGATAGTGTTCTAGAAAAAAATTGAAAGGTGTTAAATACAATGAATTGGAGGCCCTCCAAGTTACACACAGCATTTATTTTTAAATGCTATGATAGAAACAGTAAAAAGACAACTTGCAATAACATAATGGACTCCTCACCTTCGGACAGAAATCTATCTAATCAGAAGTGCTTTAATTTCAGTGCTAGTAACTTCATCATGTGTTTCAGACTGAAATCTTGTTATAGAGATTGAAGGGATAGTAAGTTGGCTGGAGAACCCAGTGCTTAATGCGTATGTTGGCATCTAACAAAGCAGACAGTTAAGAATATGAAGTGTACAGGATGTGGTGGAATTTGAAAAACAAAAAAAGAAGGCTATAGACCAAATAAATAGAGGCCAAATAAAGGAGAGGTCTGGAAAAATAAAATTTTATGCCTTGCAATAGAGAAACCTGCTTTTTAAGAATTCTTCTCCGGCGGAGGCTGAATTTCTTGGACAAGACCATAGGCTAGAAGAAGAAACTGCGTGTGGCTGCTCAGCTTCCACTGACGACCGCTATGTAACACCACCTTCCCGTAGGAATGACTGTCCTTATTGCCCAGCACTAACCGGAAGACACCAAAGGCCTGCGAGTTGCCTTTCTTCCGGATCTGGCTTTACTGTTTCTCCTCCGCTTCCGTGTGTTGGGGACTTTTCCTTTCTTAAGACGGTGTTCACTTCTGTCTTCTTGTTAAGTCACGTTTTGGCAAAAGCCATCGCTTACAGGTATAAAGGTCGCCAGGGTGTGGCCTGTGTCGGCATTCCTTACTGATCTGTTTCCAGGGAGAGAGCATATTGCCTAGGACTTCACAGGCTCGCTGTCCATTTCTTACATAAGCAGATGAGTGAATAGTCATAGTAATGATTTCATTAACATTAACCCCTATCACTCCAGAGCTGTGGACCAAGAATCACAAATACCTCTCATTTAAAGGTGTTAATTTGCGTTATAACGGAATAAGTAGAATTTGAGAAAAACAATAAACTTCTTGCAAGGCTAAGTAAGGATGTTATTATCTGGTAAGATAAAGAATATTAAGTGTCTTGTTTCTAGTAACCATCTGAGGATGTCCAGTATGTATCTGATGTAATGGTTATGATTCGCTTTTCTCAAAGAATGAGAAGGAAACACAAGCATAATTTCAAAATACAGCTTATAAACAGAGCACTTGTTTTTTTCTTCAGGTAAGATATTATACATGAAAGATATGAGTTGAGATTTAGCTATTCTAATTGTTTTATGAAATGTCCATTTAAAAACCTGTCTTTCAAAATGTATAATCAACGTTATGATTGTGTGATAACGTCTTTAAAAGCTAATGGTCTTTAAAAGGCTAATTTGTTTTTCTAAAATTCTCATTAATTATATAAATACTAAATACCGTGATACAATTAGTACTCATGTTCCCACCGCCCAGTTTATAGGCTGACTCATTAACAAATGTGAATGCATTTTCCTATTTTTAAGATGAGAAGTGTCCGGAATTAAAGCAGGAAATGGCAACGTTGCTGTCAGAGGCCATTTTTCTCGTCAAAACTCTAGAAACTGACCGCGCAGAAGCTGAAGAAGCTCTCAAACGACAGCACTCTCGGAGGAAGAAGATAAACAAGACCATTGATTCTTGGTCAATCTGGAGACTTCAGGAAATGCCCATGGCTGTGCAGAAAGGTAATACTGAGGATCGTTTCATCGTACTGCCATTGACTTTGTTACACAGGCATGAGTCATCGATTGTGTAGCGCGGAATAAAACATCAGCCCTGTTTTAGTGACCCTGTTACTGGTATTTTGCATCCAAACCGGTGCTCGTCTAATAGGTGCTATTAATGACAATGCTTAGTCATTGGAAGGAATGCATTGAGCAAACCTGGATCTGCTGTCAGTCGGTGTTGGTTTGAAATTCCTTTGGATTCATGGTACCTAAGGGGGCATGCAAACTTTCGACGCCTGCTTCACGTAACGACTATAGTGTTTGAGGACTAGAAATTGAAAGTGATTGCCAGTTAGTGGTATTGGCCACATCTTTAAACATGGTAAAACACGAGAGTTCTAAGGGATATTTCAGCAACTGCTCCATCTGCTTTGGGGAATTCAGCAGTAAGTTTTATAGGTAACTTCTAGGAGGCGATAAAACTTAAGGTGTTTCTAAGAGTCACGCAGGTAACAAATATTTCAAAGGAAAACGCTGCCTTTTGGAGGCCAGAGTGAGGTATTGAAGAGTCTAAAGGCATTCGATTTTTCATTCTGCACACACTGTGCCTGCCTCTCAGAACATGCCTGACTATGTGTGTCTGCCTAAGGCTGGAAGTTGTTTGTGCGATCAGAGGGTAAAAATGTTAATTCAGGATTTACATGCTTTATACATAGGTTATAGTAGGGTGCTTATATAACCTAGCATTTAAAGACACTTTTGAGAGAAAAGAGGGTGCTGTCACTCATTATTACTTTGGGGTAACAGCCATTAATTCAAATAATGTGTAAAAATGAACTCATACATACACCTGTTAGAATGTTATGAGTCTAAAACTGTAGTTCCCAGGGTAGGGCATACACATTTCAGGGAGTGGCAAGAAAAGATCAGAATTTTTATTTATATTTTTTTACATTTTGTGCCTGATTGTGCCTGATAACATACCGGTACCCAGGGGTTCCTCGGCTTTGTTGTTTTAGTAAAGTGAGCTGCACGGAGGTTTAATGGCTTTTTCTCCTTTTGAAGTGACACTGAGATCACAGCTGGAACTCCATTTGTTCGCTTCCTTCTGGGGAAGAACTGAAGCAGCAGGAATGGGCCCCGCGCCGAGGCTGGGAATGACTTTAATCCAGACTGTGTCTATGCTCTTTTGCACCCCTTATTCTAAAGAGTTAACTATAGCCCCCCCGTGGCTCAGTGGTTGAAGTTCAACCTATGACCCAGGAGGTCACGGTTTGATTCCGGTCAGGGCACATGGCCAGGTTGCTTGATCCTCGGGGGGCGGGGGGGGGGGGGGGGGGGGCACCAGGCAGCAGCTCAATGATTCTCTCTCATCATTGATGTTTCTATTTCTCTCTCCCTCTCCCTTTCTCTCTGAAATCAATAAAAATATATTTTAAAGAGTTAACTATAAAAATCACTCTGAGCTCAGGTAAGAGATCTTTTTCGACCCAAAGGAATACATTTTATCTCAGTTAAAATTTCAAGGTAAGGAGTTGCTTAACAGCAAATATTATAAAACTCACATAAAGCACACAAAGGTCCAGATTTAATGAGCGTGAATCAGTAGAAATAGACAACAGAATCTTACTCAAAAAGTGTTCAAATATTGGATTATACAGTAGATTATAAAATAAGTATGTTTAATATGTTTCAAGAAATAGAAGTTTGAAAATAAAAATAAGGACTAAGACTTTTTAAAAGAAAGCAAAAATGAAGATAAAAAAGACAATAAAAATGAAAATTATATTACTAACTCAGTGGTTGTTTAAATGGTTTATTAGACAAAGAAACGTAATAGTAATCTGTAAAATTGAAGGAAATTACATGGAATGCATCACAGCTACACTGGAGGTGGGAACTATAAATAAAATATTTAAAAACATGCAGTATAAAATGAGAAGGTATGATGAATATCTAATAGAAAACCATCATAGAGATTATAATGGTAATACTTAAGATAATGACTGACTTTTTAAAACAAAGTTAGATGGTTACATATAAACCAGGGTAGCTATTGGGTGCAATAAACAAAGTTGTACCTAAACAATTATTAACTTACAAAACATACATTTTAATCCCTTCAGTGAGAAATGCAGACAGCAATATCTTTCATGATGCAGTGATAAAATAACATTTTATATTTGGTAAGATTGCCAGATAAAAATTTCTGAAACAAAAATATTTCATATTTATCCATTATCAAACTCGTATTTCAAAATCAGCTTTTTTTGTTCTTATCATTGTTTGTCTAGAACACGAGGCCTATCTGAGAGATATTCTGGAATTACGATGGCATATTGAAGATAAATCTTATAAAATAAAACATTTAGAGGAACAAAAGGCAGCATGGGAAGAAGCTAACGCGAAGGTCCAAGCAGACATAGATTACATGAATGAACACAGTTCTCTGCTGAATTCAAAGCTGATGCAGGAAATTGAAAATCTGAAGGAATATAGTAAAAAAAAAATTGAGGTAAATGAATGAGTTAATATGCATTTTATAGATTGTTACTTGGTTATAAAAATATTTCAAATACAAGAAGTTAATACATCTTTAAAGGTTTCCATTTCATTGAAAATTGACCTGCTATTTGTTTCACAGAGGAATTATTTAACTATATACCATACAATTGATTGGTATTCATTTAAACTTAAAAGTGTGGTCTTCCCTTACTTTATATTTAGGGGCATTAATAATATTTAGTCAACCTACTATTAATTTTTGGAGATTTAAAACAGCATGGTAATTTTTCAAGTTGTAAATAGAACTGAAGGAGAATGCAAGTAGAATATATCAGTCAATTTCATTGTTGATGAAAATACTAGGTGTACCAGTTAATAATGGCGGATTTTGTAATCAAAGAAAACACGGTAATTTCAAGAGAAATATCAAAAGTGCTTTATTCAGAGTAATGTCCATCGCTAGCTACACATTTCCCCATCTTTCAGGTAATCTGTGGATACTGTCTCAATAGAAGTTTTCTTGTTTTGAGGCAAACAATTCAGAGACCCAATTTTCCACTTCTTCATATATTTTCGAGTGCTGCTCAGAAAGTGCGTGTGCCATCGATCAGAACAAGTGGTCATCTGAAGGAGCAAGGTCTGAGGAATACAGTGGGTGGGTTAATACTTCCCAGGCAAGATCTTTTAAGGTGTCTTTAACTGGTTTTGAAGTGTGTGATGGTGCATCATCATGAAGCAAAATTACTTTGCAGTGTCTTCTGGCACATTCTGGTCGTTTCACGATCAAAGCGTGGTTCAAATTGATTATTTGTTGTCGGTAGCGATCAGCATTAATGGTTTCACCTGGTTTTAGAAGCTCATAATACACCACACCTCCTGATCCCACCAAACGCAGAGCATTGTCTTCTTTCCAAAGTGATTTGGCCTTGCAGTCAATGTTGATGATTGACCTGGATCAACCCATGATTTTGTGCATTTGGAATTCTCAAGGTAAATCCACTTTCATCGCCAGTCACAATTCGATGCAAAAAAAGACTTTCTTTCGTGCCATTGAAGCAACATTTTACTGATGACTTCGGTTTTCCATTTGTCTTTCGTTCAGTTGATGTGGCACCCATTTTCCTTCCTTTAAAATCTTTCCCATTGCTTGTAAAGGATCGGAAATTGTTTGCTGAGCAACGTTGAATCTGTCTGCAAGTTGTTTTTGAGTTTGATACGCATCTTCATCCAATAATGCTTGTCATTGTTGGTCTTCAAACTTTTTGACCCGACCCCCACTGAAGCACCTCACAGTTTTGTCCAAGTTGTTATTGTAGTATTTTAAAATGTCTCAGTAGGCGTGTGCATTGGTATCTCCTTGATCCCCTGGTGTGTTTTTCCCTGGTAATGTACGAAGGCGTGTGAAAGGCAGGGGAAGCAGGGTGGTAGGCAGCTGGGAGAGCAGGTTTGCGAAGGGGAAGAAAACTAGAAAAGGCACCTTGGCAGGACGGGAGAATCACAGCCTTTGCGTAGAGCCCGTGAGGGTTGGTGTGATGGTTAGTTTATTTTTTGGTCAACTTGGTCGGGCCAGGGGGCCAGGTATTTTACGGTCGAACGTGAATCTGCATGTTTGGCTGAAGGTGTGCTGTGGATGAGAGGAACATTTAAATCAGTGGCTTGCACTGAGCAGCCTGCCCTCCATGCCGTGAAGGGGCCTCTCCGGTGACTGCAACAGAGGCTGGCCTCCTCTTAGCGAGAAAGGACTTTGCCAGCAGCTCGCCTTCAGACCTGGACTACACCTCTTCCCGCACCTCTAGCTCGTTGGCTTACCCTGCAGATCTCGGACGTGCACCCCCAGGATCATATGAGCCGATTCCTTCCAACCAGTCCATCTCTTTCCCTCCCTCCCTCTCTCTCTCTTTGTCTCCATCCTGTTGCTTCAGTTTCCCTGGAGAAGCCAGAACAATACAGCCACTATTAACGCAGTGATCGCTTCCCATTCTTTCCTGGTCAGTGTGTCACTCATTGCATCTTAAATTCCTGGAAAAGAGTCTGCTTCCCCGGCTTTGGGTCAGCTGACCCCTTCTTGCTATCACAGGGATCAAAGTGAGTGAGCGTCTGGCCCTCTTGGCTTTTGTAGAGGGAGGCAGGGACTGTGTTTAAACCGTCCACTGGGGTATAAAATGCAAGGGTATTTCTCCGTAATGAAATCAGGGTGCTGTGAAGAAAGGTTATAGATGCCATGTAACCCAAATAGGAAAACCCACTGCTGTAAATGGGAACAGACATCTTACAAATAAGTGATACTTTACAAAGAAAGTGATAAGGAAATGCATTTTTCTTTCATAGTGTGAGCATAACTGACAAAACTCAAAAATGAAAAGCAGAATTATGAACACTGGGAGACCCAAATGCCTCCTCGGAGACACTGCAGGAAAGTAAGATAGAATAGTGTTTCAGGAACAGGCTTGAAAGCACGAGTCCAGGTGTTTGAATCCCAGCTACACCACTTCCAGGCGTCCTCAAACTACGGCCCGCGGGCCACATGCGGGTGTTTTTGCCGTTTTGTTTTTTTTACTTCAAAATAAGATATGTGCAGTGTGCATAGGAATTTGTTCATAGTTTTTTTTAAACTATAGTCCGGCCCTCCAACGGTCTGAGGGACAGTGAACTGGCCCCCTGTTTAAAAAGTTTGAGGACCCCTGACTTAAACCTTAGGTCTCTCTTTTACTCTGGGCCTCAGTTCACGTTTAAAATTACTGTGATACGAACAGTGCCTGCATCACCAGTTCCATGTGCACGTGAAATTAATTAACACGTGGAAATGCCTAGAGTAGAACTTCCCACGTATCAGTAGTTCTAATTAGAAGTGGAAAGTAATCTGGATGTGAAATAACGAAAGGAAAGGCAACAGATTTCCTTGGCGTAGGGTAGATCTTCACCTCTCAAATGCCCGATCAATCCCTGGCACTGATGCTGTTATAATAAATTCCCCTTTGATCCAGTTAGCAAGAGGCAGTCACTGTTGTTGGAAATAAAAAAATTGTCACTGATGCAAACATGTATTTCCCCTGTGTTTTCTAATTACAAAACTGTTCTTTTAAATGATATGCTTCTCCACGGTCTGTGTATGTGACACAGTATGTGATATACTATCCTGTACGTATCTGTAAGTATCCTATATAATAAAAGGCTAATATGCAAATTGTCCCCTTGACCAGGAGTTTGATCAGGGGGCGGGACTGGCCAGCCAACCTCCCACATCTCCTCCCTCCAGCTGGTCTGGCCCAATCGGCCCAGATCAGGGTGGGCTGGCCAGACCCCACCCATGCACAAATTCGTGCAGCAGGTCTCTAGTTTTATAATAACACCAAATAGTCTCAAACACAACTAACATTACTTGGCACATAGTAAGAGCCCTAAAATGCTTTTGAATGATGGGTAAATAATCAAATAAATAATTGATAAATAGTTGTGCTGCAGAATAGGGAAAAGAAAGTGTTACTTATGGTTGGTCTTTTTTTTTTTTTAATCATGCACCGTAATGTATTCAGAGAAACTAAGTTTTAAATTAATCATGATTTTCTATTTTGCCTCTGTATTACAAACACAGAAAGCATTCTCTCTCTTGTGCCTG
Organism: Cnephaeus nilssonii; assembly: GCF_951640355.1. Lineage (NCBI taxonomy): Eukaryota > Metazoa > Chordata > Mammalia > Chiroptera > Vespertilionidae > Cnephaeus > Cnephaeus nilssonii. Next base: position 88,232,935 of record NC_137082.1, read on the forward strand.
AGATGTTAATTTCTATTAAACATTTATAACCTGAAAAATAAATAATTATCCTTAAAGAATATTATGAAAAACAGAGGATATCAGATATTATTCCTAAACTAGAGTACCAGTGCATGAAATTTGTGCATGGGGGTGGGTCCCTTCCGCCCAGCCTGCACCCTCTCCAATCCAGGACCCCTTGGGGGATGTCCGACTGCTGGTTTAGGCCAAATCCTGGGAATCCGGCCTAAACTGGCAATTGGACATCCCTCTCTCAATCCTGGACTACTGGCTCCTAATTGCTCACATGCCTGCCTGCCTGGTCACCCCTAACTGCTCCCCACCCACTGGCCTGATCGCCCTTCACTGCCTCTGTGTGCCGGCCTGGTCAACCCTAACTAACCCCCTGCTGGCCAGATCGCCCCCAATTGCCCCCTCCCTGTCAGCCTGGTTGCTCCTAACTGCCCCCCTCCCCGATGGCCTGGTCACCCCTTACTGCCCCTCCCACTGGCTTAGTCACCCCCAACTGCTCCCCCCGTCAGCCTGGTCACCCCTCACAGCCCCCCCACCGGCCTGGTTGCCTCACGCAGCCTGCTGTTCAGTTGTTTGGTTGTCCCTCACTAACCCCCTGTTGGCCTGGTCATAGGCAGCCATCTTGTGAGGGTGTGATGTTCAATTTGCATATTACCCGTTTAATATATAGGATGTAGGAAGATAAATTACTTTAAGTGATAATACTCAGTGAAGCCCTAAGCACCATAACTTTGACCTCTTCAACTTCAGTGACTTCTCTATCACCCATCAAATTACCATCATTAATGACCAAAATTAGAAATGCTCATAGATAAACTTATGAAGATTACATAAGTCCCATTTTTCATAATTTTCTAGACCTGTGAAATTTTGTCATACATTCTGACATCTTTCTTCCACTACTTAATAAATTTAAGAAGACTGAATTCATGCAAAGTATCTTCTCTGACCACAATGAAATGAAACTATAAATCAATGATAGATAGAAGGAAACTAGAAAATTCACAAATATGTGGGAATTAAAATATTTCCCAAAAAAAAGAGAAATCACAAGGGAAATTACAAAATAGTCTGATATAAATGAGAACAAAACACAGCATATACAAACTTATGGGATGCAGCCAGAGCAGTTCCCATAGGAAAAATTAACAGCTGTAAACATCCACATTTACTCAATATTTTAACTTTATGCCATAAGTATCTAGAAGACAGGGGCAAGCTAAACCCAAAAGCAGAAGGAAGTGAATGATAAAGATTAGAGTATGGAGATAAAATACTGTAGATAATAGGAAAACAATAGAGATGATAAAAGAAATTGAAAGTTGGCTTTTTGAAAAGGTAACAAAATTCACAAACTTTTAGCTAGACTGATTAAGAAAAAAATGAGAAAAGTCAAACTACTAAAATCAGAAATGATTTTACTGGTGAAATGTGTAGATGCTCTAAGGATTGAACTAATGCCAATTTTCTGGTTTGGTGTTCTACTGTAGTTACACAAGATGCTAACATTGGGGAAAGTTGAGTGAAGGTTGCAGGAGGAACCTCCATCCCCCAGCCCCCTGCCCTGTACATTTATCTGCAACTTTCTATGGAAAAAAATTAAAATGAAAAAGTGAAAATAAGTTTATTTATGATGAGAATAAAAAAATATGTATATACCCCTACACCCCTGTGCCTAAAGGAAAATCTTGGAGAAGTTACTGTTGTCTGTGCTAGTCTAAAAAATAATGAGATTTATTGCTTTTCCAGGAGGCAACTGCCTCATATTGACCTACCACTTGGGGAAAGGACTCCTTGCTCCTTAGTGCCTTCTCTTACCCCTCCTCCCACTTCTAACAGGACCTCCAGTCCTTTAGTTCTGCATTCTTACCACGACAACCACCCCTTCTCCTTAGTGTGACCGAGAAAAGAGAGATGGAGAGAGAAGGGAGAATGTTTAAGTTATTAATTAATAAAGACAATAAAAATGGAATATTTTGACACTTATAATAAGACTAATGGCCTGGTGCACGAATTCGTGCACATTGAAAGGAAATTAATTAGAAGAAATATTTTAATATTGCTCTTTGCTCTTTATAATAGAAGTGTCGATCCAATTCACAATCGATAATGACAGATGGAAACACACGCGTGCGATTGGTGCCAGTGAGAGCTTTATATATATAGATAAACTTGCTTAATTAGACCTGCTTTCTGATTTAGCTAAATTTTTTTCCAGCCCAGTGAAGCACCTCAACTTCTCTTTCAGGTAATTGTCAGCAACACAGCAGTAAATGTCAACACAAAGCAGATTATTATTGTAGATCACGCAGGGAGGACAAAGGGTAAAATATTTAACTGCAGCAGTGTTGACTATATTCTGCACAGTGAGAAAACCTGAAGTTATTTTCAAGGTCCACCATTTCTTACTTCTTTTCAGTTGGGTCAAGTTTCTAAGCCTTCTACATCTTCATTTTCTGGCTAATGAAAAGAAAATAGGATTTCACTGAGTCTCCTATCTACCTACTCCAGGACTTCTGTGAGGAACAAATGAGATGAGGCACGGAAAACGCTTCACAGACATTTGGTTAAAGTGTAAATGTTTCCACCTGGGTATAAAGCAAGTCACGTTCCTGGGCTGAAGAAACTCCAAAGAGGCTAGTTGCTAGGGAGAGGAAGCCGGGCGTTGCAATGTGACGTCATTACTCAGCGCCCACAGCAACTATTTCCGGGCTGGCCATGGGGTCTCGGCAGCATTGGTTGCGATTTGGTGGGCTGTTCCTCTGGGTTGGTGGCAGGGCCTGTGTGCCATTTGGGGGAAGCTGAGTGTTGCTTTGTCGGCCAGGTCCGCGCTGCCGTTTCTCTATAAATGGCAAGTGTGCGTCACGGCAGCTCTTGCATTGACCATCTGCTCCTGGTGCGCATCATAGCGACTGGTCAGACAGTGGGAAGGACCCTTAGCATATTAGCCTTTTATATATCCTGTCTAGTAAAAGAGTAATATGCAAATTTACCGTCACTCCGACACACAAGATGGCTGCCCCCATGTGGTCAAAGATGGCTGTCCCCATGTGGACACAAGATGGCCGCCACAAGATGGCCAGCAGGGGAGGCCAGTTAGGGGTGACCGGGATGGCAGGGGAGAGTAGTTTGGTGTGACCAGGCCTGCAGGGGAGGACAGTTGGGGGGGGACCCAGGCCTGCAGGGGAGGGCAGTTGGGGGTGACCAGGCCTGCAGGGGAAGACAGTTTGGGGGGGGGAGACCCAGGTCAGCAGCGGAGGGCAGTTGGGGGTGACCAGGCCTGCAGATGAGGACAGTTGGGGGCAACCAGGCCTGCAGGGGAGGGCAGTTGTGAGGGACCAGGCCAGCAAAGGAGGGCAGTTAGGCACAATCAGGCCAGCAGGGGAGCACTTAGGCGTCGATCAGGCTGGCAGGTAAATGGTTAGGGGGTGATCAGGCTGGCAGGCAGAAGCGGTTAGGGGCAATCAGGCAGGCAGGCAGGCGAGTGGTTGGGAGCCAGCAGTCCTGGATTGTGAGAGGGATGTCCGACTGCCCATTTAGGCCCGATCCCACGGATCGGGCCTAAATGGGCAGTCGGACATCCCTTGAAGGATCCCAGATTGGAGAGGGTGCAGGCTGGGCTCAGGGACACACATACCCCCACCCCCCATGCACGAATTTCATGCACCAGGCCTCTAGTATATAGATAATAATGTTATTCCTGAATGAGAAGGTTACAGGTTATTTAGTTTATTTTTATCTGTGTTTTCTGATTTTTCTACAAGGAAGTACTTGAACAATAAAAACAGTAAAAGGTAGCAATTTTGTGTGGGTGACAAGGTAATGGTTTTACTTTGGTCCTGTTTACTGGAGTGCTTAAGTTGCTCTCTTCAGTAGTTTTGTACATCCTCAGTATTTATGCCTTCAGGGTAGAGAAATCTCAGAAACTGTGCTCAACAGTAGAGTAAGTATGGGAAGAAAATCGATATGAGAACTTTTTATTTAAATAGAAACTAAGTCCAAGGTCCTTTTTATGACCTTTTGTCTGATTCTTTTAATTAGCCATTATGTGCATATGTTAGCAAAATATATTTTTATTTCTAGGTAATGGAACTATACAGACAAATTCATGGAGAACTTCAAGACACTATAGGAAACTGTGAAAAACTGAAATTGAAAATTACACAAAATAGAGAAGAAATGGAAAGAGATATTGAAAATGATGTAAAAAACATACAAGCCTACAAGTAAGAATTTTTCACAAATCCTACTTATATAATTTAGAAGTAAAATATTAATTAAAATGTAATTTATATTCCTGTATGAAAATTTATATAAAGATGAAGGAATCTAAATTACCCTTTCTATCTTATCAAGCTTTTATATAAATTAAAATATGTATCTTTACATGTGTGAATCCATATGTGTACAGGTTCCTAAAGCACTGTTTTTTTGGTGACATTTGAAAGCTCTTTATATATCTTGCCATATTGTGGATATGATATAGCAGTATAGATATCCCTGCTACCTACGTGCAAAAGTGACTAACATTTTTTTTCAGCATGGGATATTATTAAAAACAGATTATATAGCCTTGTGTTAATTATAAACATAGCTTCTAGTTATCTTAATTTCCATTTATTTGATTTCTAATAAAATATAATATTTAAAAATTATGTAGACTACATTTATATTTATTGGGGTGACATTGGTTAATAAAATATATATAATTTAAGTGATTTTTATTTTATTTTTGATATGTTTATGTTTTATGATATTTCATCTAATTCCACTTGTTGTCTTTAAATTTTTTATAGTTCTATGTATAGGAAAATTTCCTTTATTAAAATTGATCAATGAGTTAGTATAGAAAAACTCATGTTTTATTTTATTTTTACTTAATTTTATTGGGGTGATTCTGGTTAAAAAAATTATACAGGTTTCAGGTGCACAATTCTACATGTGTTGTAGAGAAGCTCTTATTTATATACAGCTAGAATTAAATAAGCATAAGCAAAATGAATAACAAAATTTATTTATAAACCTGTGATCTAGATAACATCCATTAATTAAGATCTTTATATTTCCTCAGTCCTATGTCCATTTTAACATGTGCTTAAATATAACCTATTATTTAATATATAAATAACTTTAGTAATTCATCTCATTTGTTATATCTTCATTGTCATTTAGCTAATATGTTTTCTAATTTTCATTGTGATTTCCTCTTTTACCCATGGGTTATTAAGAAATATATTTTAAAATGTTCCATGATGAATTTCTATTTTGTAGTTATTATTGTTTTCCAGCTGAGTTATACTTCCGTCAGGGAACATTATGTAATTTTTTTAAAAAAAATTATCTTTATTGTTGAAAGAATGACAGAGTTCTCATTTTTCTCTCCATTGACCCCCTCCAGCCTACATCCCCCCAGGCCTTCACCTCACTATAGTCTGTGTCCATGGGTCATGCACATATGCATATGAATTCTTTGGTTAATCTCTTCTCCCCCCCCCCCCGCCCCCGCCCCGCTCCCCCACTTCCCTCTGAAATTCATGCATCTGTCTCATGCTTCTATGTCTCTGGATCTATTTTGTTCATCAGATTATTTTGTTTATTAAATTCCACATATGAGTGACATCATGTGATACTTGTCTTTCTCTGACTCACTTATTTTGCTTAGCTTAATGCTCTCCAGGTCCCTCCAGGCTGTCTCAAAGGGTAAGAGATCCTTCTATTTTACAGCTGCATAGTATTCCATTGTGTAAATGTACCACTAGTTTTAATTTTTGATAATTAAAAATTTTTTTCTTGTATTTCCCACATAATCATATCACTTATGAGTTTCAAATAAACCTCCCAGTTTATTATTTTATTTATAAGTAGAGGCCCGGTGCACGAAATGTGTGCACTCAGAGGGAGGGTGTTCCCTCAGCCCAGCCTGCGCCCTCTCGCCGTCTGGGAGCCCCACAATCGATTGCCCCAAAGAGGGAGGCCCAGGCTACCTGGCCGGGGCTCCGTGATGGATCACCCCCGCAGAGTGAGGCCCCACCCATCTGCCGCAGCCTGCCAGTTGGTGGCCTGGGCCTCCCTCTTCGGGGCGATCATGGGGCGATGGCGGGGCTCCAGACCAACGCATCGCACCTGCCTTGGCTGGCCTTGCGCCAGTGGGCGTCACAGCGTGGTCTTCCAGACGGTCGTTCCTGTGTTCGGCCGTTCGGTTGATTTGCATATCACGCTTTTATTATTACAGATATCTAAAAAAAGTTGGGCTTATCTGTAGATGATAACTTGGTCACTTACTCACTGTACTTTTCCCGCATATTAAATCAGAACAACATTGCCTAAGGAGACTTTTATATTTGGCATGTGTTTTCCACTGCCCGGAGGAGAGAAAGTGTTACGGGTTCACGGAGTAGTGCTGGTCTTTTCTGTGGGAAGTCACATTGGAGAGAGAACCCCTTGGCATTGGCCTCTTTCAAATGAGCCTCTTGTTACCAAGGACAGTTGCTCCTGTTTCACCTCAAGGACTGTGTTGCCCTTTCACGTTTACATCTTCTCTTTTTGTTTCTTTAAACATTTTTTCTTTATTTTATTTTTTGCCATCACCATTTATCCCCCCTGTACCCTCTTCCACCTCCACCCCCTCACTTGCAATCATCTCCCCTTTCTCTCTCTTTTTTTTTTTTTTTTCTTGTTTTTCGATCCCTGTGCTATCCCACATATGACTTAAAGGTCTCTCACCTGAAATCAACTTAAACAAGTAATTTATTTTAAATAATTTACAAATGTTTTATTTTTATTTATTGGGGTGACATTGGTTAACAAAATTATATAGGTTTCAGGTATACATTCTATAATACATCATCTGTTTGTCTCAATTCAATTACATTGGAAACATAAATACTACTGGCAAATATTTCTCGCTGTTTACTTTTGATATCTAGGTGGTACTTTTAAGGAGCTGATTGGGGATGGGAGAACTTTCAAGAATACATGAATTTCATTGATTTACATTAAGTCAGAAGCCAATTTAAATATCCCTAATTTTAATATAATTTTCCTTTCAATGTAGATAAAATCACCGGTGTGTTTTTCTCTCAGGAAACAGATGGACAAGCTTAACGTCCTGTTTGATCACTATAGCTCCTTGATTCAAAACGTGAGCGAAAGCATTGAGAAGAGCGAGGTGGCCGTGTCTGTCACCCTGAAGGAAACGCAGACATCCACAGATGAATTATCTTCTTTAATAAAAATGGTGAGTCTTCATGTTCCAAAAAACAAAATGTACTGATTTTAGTTTTGGTTTCCTGTAGCCGCATAGCAGATAATCAGAGTCTTAGCTGCTTAAAACAGCACCTGTTCATTATCGCCAAGCGTCTCGGGCCACAGCTCAGCTGGATGCTCTCCTGCAGGGCTTCCACGCCTGGGTCCAAGGTGCCCCAGCCCGGCGCTTCTCCCGGAGGCTCCAGGACCAGCCTGCTTCCAGGCCCACTCGGTTTTGGCAGGAGGCAAGTGCTGTGGTGTCCTTGGTGCTGGTCAGCCGGGGCTCAGTCTCTGAGCTCGTTGTGTTTCTAAATACATTTTTACTGATTTCAGAGAGGACGGGAGCGGGAGAGAGAGAGAAACATCAATGAAGAGAGAGAATCATGGATCGGCTGCCTCCTGCACACCACCTACTGGGGATCCAGCCGCAACCTGGGCATGTGCCTCAGATGGGGACTCGAACCATGACCTCCTGGTTCATAGGTCGGTGCTCAACCCCTGAGCCACGTGGCCCCTTCTGTGCTTGTTTTCCCCTGTTGGTAGTTTCTTTCAACTTTAAACCAGGAATGGGGGTCCAGTCCTGTCATGTTTGGTATCACCCTGACCTTCCCTTGTGACTCATCTTCCCTGTCTTCCTCTTCTGCCATATCTCATTTACTACAGTGAAAGGAAGTAGTTGTAAAAGGAAGTTATAAAATGGTAAAAAGAAATACAGTATCTTTAACTGGCAATAATATACACATTCCGGTACCAATCTGCATTCCTACCTAGAGTCAAAACTGCATGTCTTTTTTGCCACTTTCTATTACCTCTCTTTAATTGTATCTGATTTTTAAAAATTAATCCATAGTTATTAATGAGCTGAGCATATTTTAATGGCTTTTGGGAGGTCATTTGTATTTCCTTTTCTGTGTAAAACCTGCTCATGACTTTTTCCCCTATATGTTGATTGATTGCTTATTTTTTGATTTGTAAGAATTTGTTGTTTATTATGGATACTAAATAAAGTTACACATTTAAAAATATTTTCACCCATTCTTTTTTCATTTCTTTGTAACTTCTGATGAATGAAATTTCAATGTTAATTTAGTAAAAATTTTAATAATTTTCTTTGAACTTTGTGATTTTCTGAACTTGCTTAAGAAATTATTTTCTACCTCAAAGTAAAAAAAAATAACCTGTGGTATAATTTTGCAAATGTTTTGAAATTTTGCTTTTTATATTTACAGAGTGCTCTTAGATGAAGCTATGTTCAAAATAATCAAAATTGGGTTTTTTGTCATTCTATCTTTTATGTACAAGTTTGTAAATAATAAACTATCTCTTAAATTTCAGGAATGCATATTTCACTTGCCAGGTGTGAAGCATAATCAATATGAAATTCATTTATGGGTAGGGTGTGAAGAGAGGTTCTAATCTTTTTTCCTTTTTTATTGAATTTATTGGGTGACATCTATATACATAAATAAAAGAGTAAGGTGCAAATTGACCGTACATTCGCAACGCCCAGCCAATCAGGAGTGAGGATGCAAATTAACCCAACAAAGATGGCAGGTTAATTTGCATATGTAGGCACCGAGTGGTGCAAGCATCCTGCCCCACCCCAGCCGCTCTGGGCCTCTGGGCAGCATGGGAAGGCGGAAAGGTGGCTCCCAGCCAAAGTGAAAAGGCGGCTCTGGCCGGAGCGCAGGCAGTGCTGGCAGCCAGGGGAAAGAAGGCCCATTCTTGCACGAATCTTCGTGCATCGGGCCTCTAGTCTGTATATATATAAAAAGCCAGCAACCAGAACGACCGCAAGGACAAATTGCTATGAAGCCCACTGTGGCCTGCCAACCAGCCCCATCAGGGGCTTGGCTGGCCTGCTAACTGCCCGCGGCCCCTCCCCCTGGCTGTCCCCACCCTCTATCGGCTCTCTCTTATCAGGGGGTGAGGCCGGCCGGCCAACCACCCATGGCCCCTCCCCCCTGCTGGCTCAGCCTCAAACGACCCCTATCAGGGCAGGCTGGCCTGACCCCACCCATGTATGAATTCATGCTCTAGGCCTCTAGTCCTATATAATAATCCTATATAATAAAAGGGTAATTGACCAGAATCGAATGTGCCCTTGCCCAGAATCGAACCTGGGACCCTCCAGTCTGCAGGCTGACACTCTATCCACTGAGCCAAACCGGCTAGGGCGTTGGAGAGACTTTTTGTACTGGATGAGCTTTATAATAAGTCGGATACAGACATCCTTGCAAGTGGAGTCTTCAAAGAAATCAGACAGGTCAAACAATGAGAATTCTCATGGAATGAAGCTTTGAGAGCATCCCAGTTTTGTTCTCCTGCCTCTGCTGGCCACCTGAATGCTGGTGTTCTCCACAAATGTGGAGTGGTATTTCCCACGGCTACCAAGGACCAAAGGAGGGAGGGATTGGAACAAGTTAAAACAGCACAAAGGGGGAAACTTTCCCCCTCCCCACATGGGAGTCTGTACTTGTCCTTCAATAAATATCCACCTTTGCTATACAAAAACAAAACCAAAGCAAAGCACAGAGCTCATGCTTCTTAGTAAGGTTAGGCTGGTTTTCTTGAGTAAGTGCACCTCAGATAGCTGAAAGCCTTTAGTTAATCTCCATAGCTCTGAGCAAGTTAATTTTGACATTTTTTTTGGCCAGTTTTCTCATTACCCTTATGGAGGAGAATTTTTAGATGTTCTTACTCTGCCGTTTTCATTGATGCCCATCGCTTGACTTATATCTTAGAATGTTGGGCTTTTAGTTCACATTTTTCAACAGTCTTATTTTTCCTTTAGTCTTGCTGATGCTGTCAAACATGTCAACAGGTCTTTTTTATTTACTTGGTAAGGTAACATTTTCTTTCAGCCCAGGATTATACAGACAAACTCATATTGATTATTTTAATATTTTGCATTGTTTTGCATTTACATTTTATTTATCTGAAATTTAGTTTGTAATAATGTGAGTTTGATGTGCACTAAAGAGACCACTTTAGTTTTTTAAAATAGATATTATACATTATTTCAGTTTCATTATTTAAAGTAAATGATTTCTCCCTTACTGAATTCAAATACCACTTTTAAAAATATTAACTCAGATCTATTTTTGGCTCTAGTTTTTTTCCTCTGATCTTCATTACAATACCAAAAAATAAGTAGTGCTTTATTCTAATGGTATTGTATGATGTTTTTAATATCTGGTAGCAAGTTTCCAACATAATTTTTATTTTTCATATGCCTCTTGGCTAGTCATCTATACTAATTTCATTTCATGCAGTTTGAAAAATAATATTTCTAGTATGCTTTACATTAATTTTGGGTTAACTGACATTGTATTTTATTAGACCTTTGCATGACATGCCATTTTTTTAAATGTGGGTCTTGATTTAAACTTTTAAATAAAAATTTGTGTTTGCTTTACATAAGTCTTCCCTTTTGTATTGGATTTATTATAAAATATCTTATATTTTTGACCAAATTTTAAATATTGTCACTATGTTTTTTTTAAATATGTTTTATTGATTTTTAGATAGAGAGGAAGGGAGAGGGAGAGAGAAAAACAAACATCAATGATGAGAGAGAATCATTGATCAGCTGCCTTCTGCATGCCCCGAATGGGGATCCAGCCACAACCCAGGCATGTGCCCTGACCCAGAATCGAACCCTGGACCCTTTGGTCCATGGATGACACTCAATCAATTGAGCCACATCATCTGGGTATCACTATGTTTTTAGCAGATTATTTCTCTTATAGATAAGAACTATTATCTTATATTTATACAAGGGCATTTTACAAAAGTCATTTGCTATAGTTTTGGTTAGAATCTCTGTTTTCCTAGATATTAAATCAGATAATCTAAATTTGTATACATGTTACCTATTTACATTCAATATTATAATAGTAACATTTGGTTCCATTATCCAATTGCATTTAGCTAAACTTTCACAAAAAATGATTAATAATAGTGTTGACAGAAGATAAGCCATTCTCATTTGTTAGTTCGGTGGGCATGCACTAAGCATTTTATGATTTATTTTGATGTTTGCTGTTGGTTCTTTATATTTGGGTAGTTATTCCTTGTTCTAGTTTAAAAATTCTGGAAACTGGATAATGAAAGTGTCAAATGGCTATTTGGTGAAGTGTTGGCTCTATTCATGTTATTTTCTGCTTTAATTTGTTGATGTGATGAAATATGACTTAAATGAAGAAATCTTTATCTATTCTTACAACATAACCAAATACATTTTATTTTATCATGATGAATTATTAATTTTTGCACTGTTAGACTTGATTTCTACATTTTATTCTGAATATGTAATATATAAAAAACAGCCTATGATATTTTATACTATTTTAATCAATATTAACTTATGATAACTGCATAAAGTAAAATATTATCTATTTCTTATTTTACAAAATAATATAATGCTCCACATTTATTTTTGTGTACATTTTTTCTTAGCTAGAAGATTTGAAAAGAATTTATGAACAACTAGTCTGGAGGAAAAAAAGTTATGAAAATGAATATGAGGAAATGCTTAAGAGTTTTTATACTGCAGTAAGTTGACCTTGTCTACTTCCCTCTAGATTTTCATTCTCTATTTCCAAACATTAACGTATGCAACTAAAGTAATTTTATTATTTTATATATTATTTATTTTTGAGATACATAAACATGTACAAATGATTCTTTTATTCTTTTCTTAAAGAAAAAAGCATGGGAGAATGAGATTTCTGATGTCGCAAAAGATTTTTCAGATCTTTCAGTGGTATATAATAAATTGTTAGAAGAAAATAAAAAACTTGAGATGGATCTTGATACTACAGCAGATGCAATTCATCAAAGGTAATTCTGAAAATATAGTTTTTATTTGTATGTAACATACCTAATCCTATGTAATAAAAGGCTAATATGCAAATCGACCGAATGGCAGAACCACCAGTCGCTATGACGTGCACTGACCACCAGGAGGCAGACACTTAACGCAGGAGCTTCCCCCTGGTCGTCAGTGCGCTCCCACAGCAACCTCCTGTGCCCGGCTGGCCCCGATCGGCCCAGGGTTCTAGTGTTAAATATAATAAACCTCTTCATTTTGTGTTCTTGGGGTTATATAGTAGTTATTTATCTTAAACTTAAATTTTGTTTGTTTCTGTTTCAAATATTGCTCTTTAATCACTCAGAATCCCTTTAGAAAAATCAAAATAGTGAAAAAAATTATCTTATAAAGTGTTTCGCACGTAGTCATATCACCTCCTTTTGATGTATCCTCTTATACTCAAAGATACTTTAAAGTTAAAATATGTCTAATGAAGTTTATGATCTCCTTCACTCAACCCTCAATTCTTCCCTGTAACTAAGTTACTTTTCTTAGTTCAGAAACCTACAAGTTTTTTTTAATCCTTGTTGTATTTCAACATTCATATTTAACATGTTAATAAGAATTGTTCCCCATACTAAGTATTTTTTTAGATCTGTTTGCTTTTCACTGTTCCACCACAAGCTGTCAACATGTCTGACGTGAATTTGCAGGCTCTTTCAAACCTGGTGCACATACAGTCTCTGTGCGCCCTTTCTAATCTGTCATCTCCACTGTGGAAGGGATGTTCTCTTTTTATGTTTGATTATAAGTATGATGGGCTTCCCTCCATATCTGCATTGATTTTCGCTGAGAGAAAGGGACACCCCCTTCAGATATCCCACCTGCTCTGTAGCCTCACACCACACCTGGCCCTCTGTTTACCCGATTCCTCTATACTGGCTTTACTTGAATTTCTCCTACTTGCCACATTTTCTTTCCAGCCCATAGGGCATTTTTATGTTATTTCTCTTTCCTATAGTGTTTTCCCTCTTATACCTACTTGATTACTATCTATTCTTAAGATTGCAGCTTAGGAGTCAGTTCTGGGAAGCTTTCACCAACTGTCCAGTTAAATTCAGTTCCTCTGTTATGTATGTACTAGAGGCCAGGTGCATGGATTCATGCACCGGTGGGGTCCCTCGGCCTGGCCTGTGCCCTCTTGCAATCCAGGACCCCTCAGGGATGTCGGAGAGCCACTTTCGGCCTGATCCCCACAGGCAAGGCCCAGGGACGTGCACTGGGCCTAGTGTGCATATAAGATCTTGGGTTAATCTCTTTCCGCCCTCCCCTCTTCCCCCTTCCCTCTGAGATTCATCAGTCTGTTCCATGTTTCCATGCCTGTGTGTTGAGCATCTGCCCCCTGGTGGTCATTGTGCATCATAGCTACCGGCCAGTCGGCTGGTTGGCAGGTTGCTTCGGCTTTTATATATAGAGATATAGTACACACTCCTTTCTTCTTTATATCTCTTGTTACATGTGCAATTTTCTGTGTGTTAATATTTGACTGATGTATGTTGCCCTCAAAAACACACACAAAAAACAGAAGATCCATGAGGGCAGACAGAGGTCATGACTACATTTTCTTCACCGTTGATTCCTCCTCATCAGACACAGTGCCTGACACACACTGTGCTCTCTACGGTTAATTCCTGAGGGGAGCGAAGGAGGGAGAAGAGAGAAGTGATGATGCTGCTTGATGATTGTGTAGGAAGGGTGTTAAAATTTCTTGGTGGTTATTTTATCCTTGGAAATGATAGAATGAAGCCATTTTAAAAATGTATCTGTTAGGTTAAACATATATTTTTAAAGAAACCAACTGGAACATTGTTTTCTGAAGAGTAATCCAAAGCAGTAGCCGCTAATATTGCTACATTTTTATTTTATTAAGAATGGGAACCAGAGGAGAAAAATATATATTTGAAGAGTGGGTAAGCTGGTAAGACCCTCGGGAGGAAGTATTACAGAAGCTCCTCCTTTTTCTCCCCATTGACCCTCTCAGCTCAGTCCGGCCCCTGCCAGGCCTTCACCACGCTGTTGTCTGAGAGCACTGATTCGATTGTCCTGCAGTAACGAGCCGCCTCCCCATCTCAGTGATATACAAGCATAAACGCTTATTTCTCACTCGCATTGCAACGCAGCCCCCGTTGCTGTGTTTGTGCTTCTCAGATCCAGGGTCAAGGGTCAGATGCTCCAGGGCCTCTCTACACGCCCATGAGGTCCTGGGGAAGCACACCTCATTGAACAAAGCAGGTCATGTGGCCATGCCTGACAGGTTCAGGGTGGGACTTCTCATCCCCTTAAAAAGAAAGATGGTGAATAACTGGGAACACCGGGAGTCCCGCTTCCAGGGAGTGTTCCCTGGGATGCGCTGGGCTTGTCCAGAGAGCACACTAAGATGTCACTCGATTCCTTAATTTTCCCTTGAACTTAAACATTAAACAGATGATTTTAACAGCAGATTACACAGCGATGAACAGAGAATTCATGGAGGCTTAGTAAAATGAGAGAGAGTTTAAGACACGCGTGGGTAAGAGTCAGGTCTATCACATATCTAAGTGATGTTCCGAAGGAAGAGAAGATAAAGGACAGAGCTGATATTTGATGACGTAATCAGCAGTTCATACATTGCAAATAGTTCTTATCTATATTTCTTTCCTTTTTATTGAATTTATTGGGGTAACATTGGTTAACAAAATTATACAGGTTTCAGGTGCACAGTTCTACAACACATCATCTGGGCACTGTATTCATTGTTTGTTTACCACCTCAAGTCTGGTCTCTCTCCATCACCATATATACCCCCTATAATATAGAGCCTAAGACCATCGGAAAACACAGATCTTTACATTACGATTTATTAACAGTAGCAAAATTATAGTTATGAAGTAGCAACGGAAATAATTTTATGGTTGGAGTCACCACAACATGAGGAGCTGTATTAAAGGGCCGCGGCATTAGGAAGGCTGAGAACCGCTGCCCTAGGTCCTCTCCCCTTCCTCTCCCTCCCTTCTCCCTCCCCCAGGCAGTCGCCTCACTGTTGTCCTTGTCTATGAGTTTTTGTTTTTTTCTTCTCTCTTTTTTTTTTGGCTCACTCCCTCCAGTCTCCCACATATAATTAACTCACCCATAATGCCTTGGCAGGGCCAGACCAAATGATTTTGCCGGCCTTATACGGCCCGCGGGCCGGACATTCCCCACCCCTGCTTTAGGCAATGGCCAGGAAGGTGGAGCAGCTGGAACGCCATACACACTCCTAGCGGGCGTGCAGTTCTGCAGAGAAGATGGCAGCTCTGTTTACCGCTGAGCTAACTGCATTCCACTCCCAGGTGTGTGCACAGCAGTGAGGCATGCACATGCTCACAGAACCACTTCCAAGATGTTCAAAGCATTCGTTTAACAGCCACACGCTGGGAAATGCTTCAGTGAACCTAACGGATAGAATGCATGAGGAAATTGTAACACATTCATACAAAGTGAGCAATCGGAGTGGACAGATTTCAGCTACGTAGAACAGCTTGTATAAATCTCATAATCCTAACATTGAGCAAAAGAAGACACATAGAGACTATAGGATCCTGGTTAAAATAAACAAAGCAGGAGAGGGGGTAGGGTGGGGAGGAGGGGGTCAAAGGGAAAAAACAATAAAAAACAGCAAAGGGGACATCTGTACTACTCTCAACAATGAAGATGCATTTAAAAAGCATAAAAATAAAGCAAGCAGAGCTCCGCGGTGCTGCCAGAACTCGGGGCAGCAGCTCCTGGGCTGCGGTGCCTCAGAGCACACGCCAGCGGCTCCTGCTGGCCGCTTCGCTTACTTCACATCGGATGGAGGCTGTGACTTGCATATTCACAGTGAAGATTTAAGAACTCTGATTTGCATGCTCTTCTGTGTAATGGTTTACATTTAAAAACAGACATTAAGTTACATAAATTGTTAATTTAGCACAACAAACAGTGCATCCACTAATTTAATCAGTTAAAGTTGAGATATATGTGTGTGTGCATGTATATGAAAGTCTCTGCCTTCAGCGAGTCCACAAGGAAACAAGGATTATTATAGAAGCTATCCTTGATTAGCAGCCTAATAAGTGTAATAAGAAAGGCGGAGAAGGCTTAAGTTAGCAGGAGATTCTGAAGCTGCCACTGATTGTAGCCACTAGTGATGTGATTACCTGTGGGTTTTCTTCCATTCATTTCTGGGGTTTGCTGCAAGCACTCTGCCTTCTGTGAAGTTCTCCAATTTATTTTGTTGTTCTTTCTCTTGGACATAGTAGAGCAGTAGTGATGTTTCACACGTAAAATAAAAAAGCTAAAATGCATCCCTCTGCACGGCTGCGTGCCTGCTGCCCTATACCTGTTTGCAGGTGTGGGACCTGTTGTATCTCCCCCCTTTCTGGATCCGCGAGGACTCACCCCAGGCCTGCCCTATTGTTGATGTGCATTAGATGTTTGTTGAATAATACTTTTGGTAGAAAATATTCATTTGTAGAACACGTGAGATGCAGAAAACAATATAAAGGTAAATGGTTTTTATCATTTAGTGGTTAATGTTGGAATTAGTGTCATATATCTTTATGTTAACTTTATGCAAAGAGTGATTTTATAATTTTGTAGTTATACTGAATAGACTAATACTGCAACTTTATGTTTATGACTAAATTCATAAAGTGATGCTGCTTTGATTAATGTTCTTTAGAGAAATAAATTGACTCAGGCCACACAAGATTCTCAAGTAAAGATCTTAAAGATGAGCTCACAAAATTATAAGACGATAAGGAAAAGTGAATGAGTTATCAGAAATAACCATCAGCATATTTAACCTCCAATAATATTCAATAATAGGATTATAAAATTAAATTTACCTAAGTAAGCTTAAAGTTATTGAAGGGAACAAAATAAACTAATAGAACACTATCAAAAACAGTTCAGGCAGATTTGAAAAATAATTCACCAAACCTTGTAAAAGTTAAACCTGGATTCAGTTTTATTAAAGATTTTATTAATTAAATAGAAAATTCAGCTGAGGAAGAAAGAACCAGTGCAATTAAAGACACAAAGAGAGCTCTAGCTGGCTTGGCTCAGTGGATAGAGCGTCAGCCTGTGGACGGAAGGGTCCCAGGTTCAATTCTGGCCAAGGGCACATGCCTGGGTTGTGGGCTCAATCCCCAGTAGGGGGCATGCAGGAGGCAGCTGATCAGTGATTCTCTCTCATCATTGATGTTTCTATCTCTCTCTCCTTCCTTCCTTTCCGAAATCAATAAAGAAATATATTTAAAAAAATAAAATAAAACCAACCAATAATCATTAAAAAAAGAAAACACAAAGAGAAACCCAAAAATGTAGCACAGAGAGGGAAAGAGAGAGAAGATATAGAAGGAATATTAAGATCTATGGACTGTGGGGTGAGAAATAAAGGAGGAAATGGGAAAGCAATATTTGAAAAGGTGATGGCGGATGACAGTCCCTAATTCTTTAGAGTATGAACCCTTAGAGTCAGATATGGCAATAAGTCCCAACCAGAGAAACTTAGGAAGAAAACTTGTAATTTGAATTATACTATAGGCTTACTCATATCGGAAGGGGACATTGAAGACCTGACGTGTTTTTGTCAAACGCATCTATTCCATAGTGACCATATCAGTGAACGGCTTTCCTGACTCTAAATTCAAGGGTACAATGGTACTTCCTGTTCAAGGCCAACACCCCTCTCTGTGCTCTTGGTCTTATCCCCTTTGCCCTGTAGTGGCCATAGCTTTATATTTTTTTATTTCTATTTTTGGCATCTTCAATTCCTTACTCTTTCCTCCAGCCTATGTTCATCATTAACCCTACTGAAAATCGAAACCTCGCCTACATCTTGTTTGTATCTTTGACAATCACACAATATTTGTCTTCCATTCTCATTAAATTTTCTGTATAATTAGCACCATTTGCTAGATTATTAGCAGTTCTTGCTTGTCTATTCATCGCTCTTGGACACACACGGGTCTTGGCTTCTGAGACCCCCTGCTGCCAAATGTATCTTACTTAGCACATTGTGGACCAGCGGTTTCATTGTTCGCTTTACCCCGTGGCCAGATAAGTTTCTATTGAACGAGTACAAAAAACGCTTTACATAAATGTTAAAGGCACGCCTTAAAATTAAATACCCACTGCATTTTGAAGTTATTTATTACATGTTCTTACAAGCTAGTATCTTTTTAAAGTATGATACTTTGGAAAACACTGTGTCACATGAAAACACGAGAATTCTCGTGATCCGTCCGCAGTGTGTTAACAACAAGGCAAACCACCTCCTTTCCTGCATCCACTGGATGATGTTTATGGGTGTTGCACGCCTTCCCCACGCGGCCCAGGCATTTGTGCTGCGGCCCTCGCTGTGCTGTGCCTTTAAGGGAGCCAGCCGCCCTTCTCTTGCTTCTCCCTTGAACTCTGAAGCGGTTCTCTCCCCGAAGCCTAGAGCAGCTCATTCAGTCTCCGCCTGTCCCCTGGAAGATCAGCTCAGCATCTGACCGCAGCCCCATTTCCATTCCTCATCCACTCCCTATTCCAGGAGTTTTACTCTCATTATTTTAATAGGGGTCGTATTTTTCCTTTCTTTTTAAATCTTGATTCGTATCTTTACTTTCTCCTGAGAGCATCATTTTGAATGCCTCCTCTCTCCTCTAACACCACAGCTTGACCTTATCACCCACCCAGGTATTGGTTTCAGGCATCATTTTATATCCCTCTCTACCTACTGCCGGCCAGTCCTAGTCTATCTTTTTAAAAGGTGCTTTCCTTCCTGTCTGTCTCAATAACTACTGAAATAAATCAGGCCCTAAGGACCTCTTAATTGGAATGTTAAAGTAAGCTTCCAACCCGTCTGCCTCACTCCAAGGTTGAGCCCTCAGATCCAGCACAAACAGCATCAGGGATGCAGATGATCTACAAAAGATGAAATGTTATTTACCTTCAGCAGCTTACAAACGTTCCGGAGGCTCCCCTCAGCCATTGGAGCAAGCCCAGGCTCCTAGACCAGTGGTCGGCAAACTGCGGCTCGCGAGCCACATGCGGCTCTTTGGCCCCTTGAGTTTTTAGCAAAGGCCAGCTTAGGAGTACCCTAATTAAGTTAATAACAATGTACCTACCTATTAAAAAATTTGGCTCTCAAAAGAAATTTCAATCGTTGTACTGTTGATATTTGGATCTGTTGACTAATGAGTTTGCCAACCACTGTCCTAGACTAATAGATTAGACCCTGTAATCTGTCAGCTGTACAACTGCAGACTCATCTTGCACCGCTCCCGCCCACCATCTTTCCGTCCCGGCCTGTTAAAACGCTTACATACCCAAGCGCATTGTTTTAGGCTCCAGTCTGTGTCTCTGGTATTCCTCTGGCTGACAGGCCCCTCCTTATGCTCACCCACCTCTTCTTCAGGCTTATATTTTTAAATATGATTCACTGATTACTCATACAATAACTCAGACACGGACTCGTCCCAGATGCTGCCCCCATTGGTAACTTACTTGCCCCGATTGATAAGCCACGGTGGCATTAAGTGCTGCTTCTGCTAATCCATTTCTTTTTTCCTTCATGAGAATATAAACCGAGAACCTTTGTTTTAATTCATCTTTGTATCCCAACCATCTAGCGTAGCACTTGACGTGTAATCAATGCTCAACAAGGATCTGTTTAACTAACCCTCTCTGGTTCCATAAACTTCTCTCCTAGCACTTATCACATGCACAGTTACTGTTGGTTTGCCTATTTATTTATCTATTTATTTATTTGCTAATCCTCACTTGAGGATATTTTTCCCATTGATTTCTAGAGCGAGTGTAAGGGAGGGGGAGAGACAGAGAGAGAGAAACATCAGAGTGAGGGAGACACATTGATTGGTTGCCTCTGCATACACCCCAACCAGGGCCAGGGATCGAGCCTGCAACCAAGGTACGTGCCCTTGACAAGAATCGAACCCAGGACCCTTCAGTCCATGGGCTGACGCTCTGTCCACTGAGCCAAACCGGCTAGGGCTGGTTTGCTCATTCGTCCCTTCCTCTCAGTTGAGCTCCTGTTTGCAGGCGTGTGTGTTTGTTTTACTCAGTAAGTGCTAAATAATGACATAATGAACTCACAAGAGATGAAAATAGATGTGTGTTATCCTCATTTCTTTCTCTGCTTTAGAATCTCTGAGCTCCTTTCCTCTCTGCTGTATGTCCTGATGTCACACCTCCCTCTGATATCTTTCTGCTTCAAGATAATAGGAATGGGTTCTTACCTTTGTTATATTTGTCTTTTTTCTCTCATTGTCTTCCATCTCATTAAACAAGATAACACTGCAACAAAGATCCATGCTGGTATATGCCTTTTAATTAACAAAACTTTCTTAAATCATTTGTATGCGTAATTCAACGTAAGTTCGATGTATACATTCTTAGTCCTCACTTAACGTTGTTGCTGTTGATAGACACTTGGAACTGCAGCAAATTGACATATAAGGCAGCCAGTTTTGCCATTGGCTAATTGATATAAACAGAGTTAAGTCTCTGTGGTATCTCACCAACATTAAAATGAAATGATGTTGAACAAAACGATGTAATTAGAGTACCTGCTGTATTATTCTTATATAATCTTTAAAATATATTTTTATTGATTTCAGAGAGGAAGGGAGAGGGAGAGAGAAACATCAATGATGAGAGAGAATCATTAATCAGCTTCCTCCTGCACACCCCCTGCTGGGGATCGAGCCCACAACCCAGACTGGAATGGAACCCGGAACCCTTCAGTCCGCAGGCCGAAGCTCTAGCCACTGAACCAAACCAGCCAGGGCTTCATATTTGATCTTTATAACAACCTAAATGGTAGCTGTTATTAAGCAAATTTTACAGATAAGGAAATTGTACATGAAACCATCCCCCCAGTTCCACAAGGCGCAATTGGGATTTCAGTATGGGTGACTCCAAAATCTATATTTTTTTCACTTAGTGACACTGCCTCTCCTCCATTGCCAAGTCTTGGCTCCTGTTTCCTTTTTTTTTAAAGCCTCACCTGAGGATATGTTTATTGATTTTTTTTTTGGAGAGAGAGAGAGAGAGAGAGAGAGAGAAACATCATGGATCCATTGCCTCCCTTATGCTCCCAAACTAGGGACTGAACCCCAAACCTAGGTGTATATGCCCTGAGAATTGAACCGTTGACCTACTGATGTACTGGATGACACGCCAACTGAGCCACACAGGCCAGGGTGAGGTGCCTATTTCTGACATGTTACAGCTGACTGTGGACGTGACATTTACTAACTACTTCAAAAAATGTCAGAAGCTCATGGTTTTACTCAATTTTCCATCCTTATATTTGACTAGAGCTCTTGATCTTCTTACCCTGTCCTTCATTTTTTCATTGTTAGTCTACCAATCGCCTTCCCTTTAGCCCTAGGTTCTTTTTAAAATTAAGTTTAAAAATAATAAAAAATTTAAAACAAGTCACTGACATTCATACATCTAGGGAATACTCCAGGAAATTTTGGGCTGTTATGTACACTAAGATTCCACTAAATACCATCTCACCATTTGATGTTATTTGAATAAGTTACATAATCAGTGTATGATTTATTGTTCATATATAGTTTATTTTTTAAATGGCAACATTAAAAGAGAGAGGGCATATTTGTTAACCAACTCTGTTAAGTACTCTGTGCATACACATTCTTGCCAGACCTCTGCGTGGTGGATGGGATACAGTTGTTCGCCTTGGAGTAGCAGTGTATAATTTGATGATTTTGTCTTTCAAATAAGCCAGCATCCATCAGAAATAAGATTTTGGGACGTTTAACTTGAGCCAACAATTTCACTTGATTGCATATTCACAGGACAGGCAAGCTTCAGCAGCCTAAGTCAAGGAAAATTGAACTTGTTTGAGATGGTTTGAAATGGGTTAATTTGGATTTAGTTTGCGTGAAGCTAACTGTGTGGTGTGGATTTCTATATAGCCATTTTCTTATATTCAAGCTGTGTAAAATATTGTGAATATCTATTCCTAAAGCTCTACTGTACCTCAGGCAAGACGATGCCTTGTAACAGTAGCGATCCAAAGACGAGGTTGGTAATCGAGGGAGACGAGCAGAGGAGCTATTGACACCATGAAGGCCTCCTGGTATCGCCTAGGAAATGAGTTAACAGGGTGGTGATCGATTCATACAGATAACAATTAAAACATTATTGAAGTTGTTAGCAGCCTGGAATGGTTAGAATGAATCCACAGGGTACCGTGTTCGTCAGACTTGTTTAGCTATATCTTACCAGCCTAGTAATCTGAGTTACTTCAGACGAGTATAGAATATGATTTCTTTACAGCATTTAACAGCAAACTGTTGCACAAATAGTGTTGTTATTTTGCTTTTATTTTACTTTTTAACTTTTCAGATATTACAAGAGAAAAGGGTATAAGAACCATTCACAGGGAGCGCCTCACCAGTATGTCAGCCTACTTTATACTTTTTGTAAGGAAGTAAAATAGTACAATAATCACCCTTCCCATTGTGTTCCTCTCCCTCCACAGAGGTGGTCAGAGCCTGGATTTAGTCTGTGTTCAGTGCCTGCAAGAACTCTGGTTCTCAGCTTAGACCTCCATGTGCCCATCCATCTCTTCTTCCATCTCACACCAACCACCCTCTCTCATATTTTTTTTTAAAGATATGTTTTTATTGATTTCAGAGAGGAAGGAAGAGGGAGAGAGAGAAACATCAATGATGAGAATCATTGATCGGCTGCCTCCTGCATGCCCCCTACTGGGGATCGAGCCCGCAACCCAGGCATGTGCCCTTGGCTGGAATCGAACTCGGGACCCTTCAGTCTGCAGGCCGAGGCTCTATCCACTGAGCCAAAACTGCTGGGGTGCTCTCTCATAGTTTTGTCTTGCATCTCTTTTCCAATAAGGGAGACTCTTCCTGATGTCGGCTTAAGAGTCCACTCTTGACAGCCAACACCTCTCTTTCCCGCTCACTTGCTCTCCTAGTACTGTCGCCTGGACAACTGTTGGACATTCTGTCATCACTACTGCATTTCTATGCCCCGCCTTCATGTTCTTCCTTACTTTCTCACAGGGACTAGCTATATTTGATCAAAATAAGCACTCACTTAAATAGCCTTCTACACCTTTTTTCAGTGACTTGAAAAGACCTGTCAGTGAACTAAACCAAGGTCCTAAGAGCTGCATGAGGCTAAAGTAGCACAGAGGTGCTAATGAATCTCACCTGGGTGGATCCTGGTTTGGGGGCCACAGAGGGGAAGACTCTCTGAGAAAAGAATGCAAGGTTATGAATACAGAATGCCTGCAGCCATTTTGATGACACTTGACAAAGGATATGTTATATTACAAAAAAAAAAATTGTCTCAAGTTTTGGTTAAAATATCTCATTTTTGCAAGCTTTATCAAAACGTATGACCATGTGGAAACACTTATGGGGACGCTCATTAGCATTGCAGTCCATTTGCTGCTGAATAGAACTTAATTTTTTTGCTCATTGGTTGAGCTTTCGATTCGGGATCTTTGCTTCCCAGTGCCCCAGCTCCTAGCTTTTATAAACCTACCCTGCATGGGTAGGGTCCCTAGGTCTGGCCGGCGATCAGGGCCGATCTGTGGGGTGACCAGCGGGGCAATCGACCCCCGCCCCCCTCTGGCATCCGCCTTGGCTGGCCTGGGACCTGCAGGCTGGGGGCAACTCCTGCATTGAGCATCTGCCCCCTGGTGGTCAGTGCACGTCATAGTGACTGGTCAATCCACTGTTCGGTCGATTTGCATATTAGGCTTTTATTATATAGGATAGCTCCCATGGGTTCATTGGTTCTTTCCCAAACAAGCACAATCCACAGGAACCCCCCTACGATGCAGCTCAGCGAACCTTGCTGGAGTCAGCATCGATTGGAATGCCTTTGGCCCTTCCCTCCACTCCTGCTTTGCTTTCAAGTCCCATTCCCGTTCTGTGTTATATACTGTATTTGCTTTTATATTCAGTGTGTCAGTAGTATATACTTGGAACAAAGACGTACCCAATCTGGACAGGAAACATAACTTGTTCATTTTCCTTAGAGACTAGTATTCTCTGTGAAAATCTTATACTGATATTTGTGTCTTACATTTTCCTCTATTAACTCCCCCTGCACCCCCAGCTGTTGCTTTTCTTCCTGAGAGTTCTGTTTTAGTTATTGGTTTTCCTGAGTTGAGTTTTCTTTCTCTTTTACATGGACTTGATCTTTCTCATATTTGATTGGTCTTAGTTATTGTGATACAGGTTATAAAGGTGGATTTACCCAGGTGAGTGCACGCTCAGAAAGCTGAGCATCTGGGACCCAGGGCTTTCTGATCGACACTCTTATCCTTCTGAAATTGAGCACAGCCTGACAATTGGGAGTATCCAACAGGAGCAGAAGAAAATCAATGGAATTGTGGGAAATATTTTCTATACCCAAGTTTTAGTTACTTATTTGGTTACTTTGCATTTTTGGAGACAAAAAAGGAACAACCTTTTAAAAATGTAGTTCCCTCAATATATACTCTTTGAAAATAATCATATCAATACTTTAAATTTACTTTTTCCAGTGTAAGGAAAAAATCAGAGCTGGAGTCTGAAGTCCAAGGTTTGCTGCTACTGAAGTTAAAAAATGAGGAGTATCTTAAAGGACTGTACAAGGACGCTTACCACATCGGTGCTGTTTTCCACCTGACCAGATTTAAAACTGAAGAGTTAGAAGAGCAAATATCAGAAGTGAGAAGAAAATTCCAGGTATGTATGTCTGGGTTCTTCTTAGTTGTGAAAAATAGTGATAAGCCTGGACTATATTGATTTAGTATTGATAATTAGATTTTAATTTAGTTTACAATAGTCTTTAAAAAAAAAAAAGACTACATCTGATAAACCAGAAGAAACATCCCTCCTCCACAGAGGCCCAACCTGAACAGAAGGGAAAGGGGCTGCATGCAGCCAGCCAGCACTGGGTCTGCTTTTTGCTTTTACCGACCTCCCACTACCCGCATCCCCAGAAGGGTGGCGCTTGGTGGCCGCCTCCTACATGTCTAATATCGAACATTCCTGCTACGCTCGGAAGGAGGGATGCTGGGAAGGGCCCTTGCACCCTTAGCAACGTAAATAGAGGGCGTACCTGCATCAGGACCAGAGGTGGTTAGGTTCCTGCGCAGCTAGCAGACCACCGCGTGCAGAAGCAACCGCCCCCAGGCCTCAGACCCGTCCTAGCTGGAGGTACGATGACCAGTCCCTCCCCGGCATTCGGCACAGGGACTGGCGACGTCAGCTCCATTCAGCACACACAGGGACTCCTCCCACAGGCTGCTTCCGTCCGCCCTTCACGCGCCACACCCACCTTCTTTCCTCCTTGGCTATTTTCTCACTACAGACTTACCATCGTGCAATTAATCTGTAAAACAGAGAACCCATGTTCTATGTCCACACCCCTTGCTCTCTAAATTTAGGACGTGGCTGTGGCTGCACCGAGAGACTGGGGTTCTGTTCCCACATGGCGTCCAGCTGCTGAGCTGACTTGGGGGGTCATGCCACTGGCCCTTCTCATGGGTTTTTCATTGGGTTTGTCATCCCTTACATGTTCTAAAACTAGTATGATAAAATCATATATAGTAAAAATTAACCTCAAATTATTTTGAAATTGTAAGCCATTTGATTTTATACACACACACACACACACACACACACACACATATATAT
The DNA here is from genome assembly GCF_951640355.1 of Cnephaeus nilssonii. Taxonomy (NCBI): domain Eukaryota; kingdom Metazoa; phylum Chordata; class Mammalia; order Chiroptera; family Vespertilionidae; genus Cnephaeus; species Cnephaeus nilssonii. Next base: position 88,258,768 of record NC_137082.1, read on the forward strand.
ATATATGCTTTAGCATGTGTTATACTACTGTTGATGTTTATAATTTCCTTGAGTTTTCTATTACTATATGTTTCTTTATGGCCATCCATTAACACTTTTATTGAGGATATCAATAAAGACACCAGCCATTTATTTAGTCACTTAACCATGCGTTTTAATTTTTTTCAATTGACAGGAAACCCTTCATTCACATATTTTCCCATAGCTGTTGCAACCTACCTTTAACTCTTCAGAAATATTGCTTCAATAACCTGAGACTCTCACCGAGAAAGCTGTGGCGTTAAGTGGTTATTTTTCTAAGTTCTATGTTGCCACACAGTATACTTTGTAGGCAGAGTGCAGATGTGGTGAGACGCCCCCGTGCTTGTTTTGTCCACCCAGAGCGAAGTGTCCCCGGCTTTATCCCAGCGCAATGGAAGAAACGGTTCATCACGAGCCTCTCTGCCCATGGTAGCTGAGAGATAACTAGAAGTAAGCAACAGGAATAAATTACTCCCTGTGGGAAATGTTTCCCATTGCCAGCTGCTTCTGCTCATCTCTGAGCTAAGTATGTAGGACATTAAATGTCTATGATGTACACAGGTGTGTCTGTGTCAGGGTGATAATGCAATTTCTAGGTAGTCCTTAGATCATTCCGGTGTGTAGCAATTCAAGTTTGTGGTTTCTGCCTTTGTGATGGCCCTACTGTCTTTCACGACTAATTAATGAAAGTCTGTATAATTTTCCGAGTCCGGACTTCATTTTTTTCTTGTAGACAACTTTGTGTATTTGTTGATCCTGGCCTGAAATTAGTCCTTAAATTCATGCCTTCTAGAAATTAGTTAGAGCAATAGTACCTGTAAGCTAGCTCTGAAAAATAACCTGCGGAAGCCTCAGTGGAGGTGTATGCCAGTTACGTTCTCGCAAATGAATGCATCTGTGAAATGCCCGGTAATTTTTAGGCAGTCATAGACTAGAAGGAACTCCGAACAATCAAGATATCTAGAAGTTCCTGGAATTTTCCAGATGTTAAAGATGACTTACCCCTATTTTTAAATACCTTCAATTCCAATAACCTGACCTATTCAGAAAAGACAAGATTAGCCAAGACCCAGGGTAAAATTAACCAATAATGATGGGAGATAAATCAATAAAACGGTAATAGGTATTCAGTTATGTTATGGATGGGGTGAACAGATAATCGTCCAGCTTTGTATGAAGACTGTGCTAGTGTAACAAATGCTGAGAGCTCTCATCAGATATTAAATACTTCTTCACACTTCAAAAGAAGGCTTCTCGGCCAGTGGCAAGGATTTGGAAGGTGTTTTATTTGAACATACTGGACTTTTTGTGGAAAAGTACAACATCAGGCCAGTCTGTTCCAGGTTAAAATAATAAAACTAAAACTAAGTGAAATAAATAAACACATGCCTTTTAAAATATATATATATTTTCATTGATTTCAGAGAGGAAGGGAGAAGGAGTGAGAGGTAGAAACATCAATGATGAGAAAGAGTCATTGAACAGCTGCCTCCTGCATGCCCCCCACTGGGGATCAAGCCCGCAACCCAGACATGTGCCCCCCTGGGGAATCGAACTGTGACCTCCTGGTTCATAGGTCGATGCTCAATCACGGAGCCACTCCAACCGGGCTAAGCACATACATTTTGAGATTTATTCTTTGAACATGTGTACTTAGAAATATGTTACTTAGTCTTCACATATTTGGGGATTTTTCCAGTATCTTTGTTATTGATTTCTAGTTTAATTCTATTATGGTCTCACAGCAGACATTGTATGATTTTCTAGTCTTTTAAGTTTGTTTAGATGTTTAAGGGTTATTTTTAGTGCTAGAAAAAGACAATGTGTTATGTCTTTAGAATGTAGGTATTCAGTGTTTATGGAAAGCATGAATAGAGTTAGCATATGGTGGGAAAATTTAAATACACAAATTTCTCAGTAATAGAATAGTAGTTAAATATGAGTATGAGAATAAATTATAAATTTATTCAATTTTGAATTTTAAAAAGTTAATGGGACTTCTGCTATTTTTAGTGGCTGAGAAAGATCTTCCTAGGCTGATTTCACCAAAGATAAAAACTTGAACCCCTAAACCTAACAGGGAATACGCTAAAAAGGCATAATGCGTATCTCTGGGTTTAGGGATCCGAGTTATTTTAATTTATGTTTAGTAATTTCAAAGTGTTTTTACAAAAGACATATAAAACCGTCCTTTAAAAAAATAAAGAGCCCTATCTAGTTTGGCTTAGTGGATAGAGCGTCGGCCTGCAGACTGAAGGGTCCTGGGTTTGATTCTGGTCAAGGGCACGTATCTGGGTTGCAGGCGCCTGGCCCTGATCGGGGTACATGCAGGAGGCAACCAATTGGTGTGGCTCTCTCATACCAATGTTTCTGTGTGTGTGTGTGTGTGTGTGTGTGTGTGTGTGTGTGTGTCTCCCTCTCCCTTCCACTCTCTCTACAAATCAGTGGAAAGATATCCTCAGGTGAAGATTAAAAAATTATAAGTAAAGACAAAATAATACCTTGTGTTTATTTTTAGAACCAGGTTGGGCTGCCACTTGGACTTGGTTAGGGGCCTGGCCACCAAAAAGTTCCCTGACAGCGCACAGCCAGAGCTGCCAGCCCACTAGTCCGTCCGGCCCTCGGGTATTTGCACAAATTCCAAATTTTGTTTTATGAATTTAACTCAGAATTTTAAGATCTCTTTCTCTCTTCCTGGTCTCAGAGCTTAGATAATAATACGAGTTTTCTTTTTTCTTAGTGCCCTCCAGTCCCTGAAACACAAATGCTGCTACTGCCTCAGTTATGCCCTTCATGTATTCATATGTGGTGCTCACCCCCCTTTCTCTTGAACGGGAGTTTCTGGACACAGCCCTCTCTGGTCAGACTCTGCTTTGCAGCCTCCTTTGTCCTAGGAGGCTTTTCCCGTAGAATAGCTCTCTGCTGCCACCTGCTGGTTTCCGACTGGTCAAACCAGGCAGCCGGCCAAAGGCCACATTGCTTTTTAATGCGGGTTCTCCCCAGCATTGCAGTTGCTCTCACCCCCTTTCCCTCAGCTTCTTTCAAGCTCTTCAGCATGATTTTTTGATATTTTAATTTTTTTTCCTAAACCATAATGGACAGAGACATTATTCCCCAAGGCCTAAATTATTTCCTATCTAGCCTGTTATAGAGAAAGCTTGGTGACCCAGCCCTTAATTAAACAGTACAGGAACGGCAAATGTAGGGAGCAGCCCAGCAGCCGCAGCCCTCAGGATGAGGGAAGGCACCCACAGAAGGAACAGTGGTGGAGGAGGCAAATTCGGTATTTTACTGAGACCACACCCTAGTTTCCTGTGTAAGTTAGGTCTATAGCAATTTGTACTGATTGAATGCCGGTACTGTTCTCAGCAGCCTTCCATTGTACAATATTAATATCTTTAAGTTCAGGGACTTAAATTCATTTAAACAATGAATTACTGTCTTACTGGATTATAATAATAATAAAAAAAGACTTTGAAGGATGAATGAATGAACTTTAAGGAAATAAAAATGAATCGGTCCATAGTGACCTTTCTAAAACACACACCTTGCCCAGTCGACTGCACTGCTTTTCTTACTGTGCCTTAGGGATCCTACATAACCTGGCATTTGTTTATCTTTTCAGTTTCATGGCTTACCATCCCAACTCATCTTCTCAGTTCTCTCTCTCTCTCTCCCTCCCTCCCTCCCTCCCTCCCTTCCTCTTTTTCAATTAGTTTCTGACAAAGGTCAAATGTAGCACTGTGTTTTGGAATACAATATATTTTCTCCAGTTTATAGAGGCATTTTTAATTTGGTTCCCAAGTATTAAACAAATTGATAAACCACTATGTCTGCTATCATGTTAGAAGAAGCAACTAAATTTCATTAAAACTTTCAAAATATTTCATTGTATAAATTGGCTTTAGATGTAGGTATATCCTTAGGTGAGGTACTATAATAAAGTTATTGCTTTCCTTAGAATATTTCTTTTTCCTATGTTGGAGTTTTTTCTTTCACTTTAGGAAAGCATAATGTTGATGAGTTGCTATAGCAAGAAAAAGAAGATTTGTAGGAGAGACTTACCAAATTGTTTCTTTATATTGTCTCTGTAGACCCTGGGGGCGGGGGGCGTGCTATGAATGAGGCTGTAATGAAGGAGGGATGCTAGAAACATTTCTGAACCTCTACTTTACCTCTGCAAAGCTATGCATCCCTTTTAAATGTGGAGGGCAGACTATCTACAAGCGAACTTGTCTCTCAAATAAGGGTTCCAGAGAGTGATTCTAAAGCAGAAGCAACTTTAACTAGACCACCAGCTTGCACCATACACAAGAATTAAACTCAAAATGGACAAAAGACTTAACTGTACTAGTAAGTCTCTAAACCATCAAAACCCTTGACGAAAACATAGGCAGTAAAATCTCAGGCTGTGGGGAAGCACGGGACTTGGCTGGAAAGTCTGTGAGGAGGATTCTCCGAAAGGTCGGGGACCTTGCCGGAGGCGGCAGCCCCTACATTGACTTTCCCAAACAAGTCTGATCCCCCGGGCGTTTTGCTGGAATCTCTATGTTTAGTCTTTAGACCCGACCTTGTAGAAGCACGTGCTTTCTCAAGGATGCTCACCCTGCTGATTGTATCCAGAGGTTAATTTTAGTTCAAGCTGTTGTGACAGTAAACGCTAACGGAGGCAGGCGGACAGGGCCACTTGGCGGCGGTAGCCTACAGTGCCTTAGCCTCTTTGTTCAGAAGCTGTGTGAGAGTCATCCCTCATCCGCCGCTTGGGCTGCTGGTCAGCCCCGGCGTCGGACACCTCACATAGCAAAATTTTTGCTGATACACCTCTTAGATCAGGAGAAACAAAGGAAATAAAAATAGACAAATGGGACTACATCAAACTAAAAAGCTTCTGCACAGCCAACGAAACAGTCTTCAGAATGAAAATGGAACCCTCTGGATGGCAGAACATATTTGCCAATGATACATCTGATAAGGGGTTAATTTCCAAAAGGCGTAAAGAACTCACACAACTCAATAAAAGGAAGGCAAACAACCCAATTTAAAATGGGAAAAGGACCTGGATAGACACTTCTCCAAAGAGGACATACAGAAGGCCAAGAGACATATGAAAAAAGGCTCAGTGTCACTGATCACCAGGGTGATGCAAATTAATATGACAATGAGGTATCTCCTCACACCTGTCAGAATGGCTACCATCAACAAATCAACAAACGACAAGTGCCGGTGAGGATGTGGAGAAAAGGGAACCCTAGTGCACTGCTGGTGGGAATGCAGGCTGGTGCAGCCACTGTGGAAACCCGTGTGGACTATTCTCAAACATTAAAAATGGAATTGCCATTTGACCCAGTGATCCCACTCCCAGGAATATATCCTAAGAATCCCCAAACAGCACTCAGAATGAATGTATGCACCCCTTTGTTCCTGGCAGCACTACTTACAATAGCTAAGATCTGGAAGCAGCCCAAATGCCCATCAGGACAAAAAAGCTGTGGTACACTTACACCATGGAATACTACGCAGCAGCAGAAAAGAAGGATCTCTTACCCTTTGTGACAGCATGGAGGGACCTGGAGATTTATTATGTTATGCAAAATAAGCCAGTCAGAGGAAGACAAATATCACATGGTCTCACTTATATGTGGAATCTAATGAACAAAATAAACTGATGAACTATATATGTCCAGAGATATGGATGCATGGAACAGACTGATAGATCTCAGAGGGAAGGGGGTCGTGGGGGTGAGGGAAGAGATTAAACAGATAATTTATATGCATACTAGAAGCCCGGTGCACAGGTTTATTCACCAGTGGGGTCCTTTGGCGTGGCCTACAGGGACCTAGCCGAAACTGGCAGTCCAGCGCCACCTGCCGTTCCTGCCTGCCACTCCTGCTCATCCTGGCCCCATGCGCCTGCCACTGCCGCTCGGTAGGCTCGCTGCCACTCTGCTGCGGTCTCCGGGTTGTGGCCGTCAGCCGTGAGCCCTGCGTCTGGCACCCAACAGTCAGCTAAGCGGCACTCCCACTGTGGGAGCGCACTGGCCACCAGGGGGCAGCTCCTGTGTTGAGTGTCTGTCCCCTGGTGGTCAGTGCACGTCATAGCGACCCGTTGTTCTGTCACTTAGGCTTAGATATAGATATAGATATAGATATAGATATAGATATAGATATAGATATAGATATAGATATAGATAGATAGATATAGATATAGATATAGATATAGATATAGATATAGATATGCATAACCTATGGACATAGACAATAGTGCAGTGAAGGCCTGGGGTGGGATGGGTTCTGGGTGAAGGGGGCAAAGGGTGGGGGGGAATGGGTGGCATCTGTAATAATGTCAACAATAAAAATAAATTTTTAAAAATTGTTAAAAATAAAATAGAGAAACATTTTGAATTATTTCCCAATCTGGTTGTGTGCTAATGTATAATACAACTGAGAAAAGAGTTTAAAACTCTTTATCCAAGTAACACAAAGATTTTTCCAAATATATTTTGCCCACTGATTTTCAAGGAATGATGTAAAAAAAAAAAAAAAAAGCGAAAAGAGGATGAAAAGTGGGGGGAAATGAAGCATTTTAGCCAAATGGAAAATCTGATCCCATTTTGCAAACATCAAACTTGAATTGTATCTATCTCGTTTTCTAAGTTGAATGTGTTCTTTATGGAAATTAATATTAAAAACAAAAGGATAGTTTTTAAAAAGAGGAATTGAAGACTGGCTGGTTTTTCCCCTTTTTGATTACTCTCATTTTAGTTGCAGATTATAAAGTACAAAGTCCCTTGAATTGAAATTCTGCATCCTATCACATGCTAACTTTGCCTCAAACAACAGCAGGCTTGTTATTATTTTTTGGTCGTTGTTGTTAATCCTTGCCTGAGGATATTTTTCCATTGATTTTTAGGGAGAGTGGAGGAGAGAGGGAAAGACAGAGAGAAACATCAATGTGAGAGAAACATATTGATTGGTTGCCTCTTGCTAGAGCCCCTACCAGGGCCCAGGCTGGGAGGAGCCTGCAACCAAGGTACGTTCCCTTGACCAGAATCAAACCCTGAACGGTTTGGTCCGAAGGCCAATGCTCTATCCACTGAGCCAAAGTGGCTAGGCCGGGCTTGTTTGTTTTTAATACTCAGTTTGTAACAAATATTTTATTTTTTATTACAACATAAGTAAAATGTGTCTCGTGTTAGCAGTTGTCTTTAAAAAATGTTTTCTGACATTATGTAAATAAAAACTCCTCTCTAAAAGTTTTTGATGATTTACAGGGTAGAGAAGAGTTCTTGAAAAAAATCACTCGAAGTGAAGTGGCTAATGGAATGATGCTTCAGGTAATCCTAATTTGCTTTTAATATTTTATTCTTCCTTTAATTTGCATTTCACTTAGCATTTTAAATTTGTCTGTAATGAGGCATCTTTTATGCTTGGCTTGCAAGCCAGCAGTTTTCTCTGCGTAGCTGAGGACAGTTTGCCTCCTTGGAGCACCAGCGGTGTCTGGTCAAGCAGAAAGGGACTGACCTCCGAGCCGGCTCGCATTCGGTGGCGGAATGGGAGTGTCTGCCAGTCCAGTGCAGGGGCAGAGGGAGCCTCTTGCTAAGTGTCCTTTCGCTTGCTTTGTGATGATGCCACGTTTCCTTCGCGTCTAGTGTCTTTCCATTGAATCTCCTTGTTTAACACTAAAAGAAAAACATGCTCCGGGTTTTCTATGTAAAAAAAAATTTGAGACAGAGCATTATAGCTATAAAATCAGTTTTAATTTATTTTTAATCTTTATCTACACCACATACGTATTCTTTGAAACCCAGGTTGGGTGTTTTGATCCCTGGCATCTTTCTAGAATGTCTCCCCCTCAAAATGCATAAATATTTGAAATTATTGTTATAAGAATACTAAAATCCAGAGACAAAACAATTCAAAACAGTGTTACTTTTAAAGATGATTTGAGATTATCTGCACCTCTGAACCTCTTTGAAAGAAACACAAATTTTGCATTTTCTTCTATTAGGAAATTTGACATTTTCAAACATATAAAGCAGTGTTTCTCTACTTCCATACGTTTGAAAATGCCGGATTTCCTAATTTATTTGCATGTTTAATAATTCTATGATCTCTCAGCTCTTTTTGCTTAATATTTTGTTATTAACTTCTTGTTGATGGCTTTTCTTTGGTCTTCGATTTCAGGAATTAACATACCGGTATATTTCAAAACTTATTGTTAGTGTGTTCTATAACCTTATATCTTCCAATATTTGCTTAAGAATGTTTGATTTTTATTGTTCATCGATATTTTTCTCATCATTTTTGTAAATAACTGTACACTCTTTAAATTGGCTATATTGATACCAATTGCTTTTAATGGTGGCATTTATCCTATCTAATAAAGGGGTAATATGCAAATTGACCATCATTCCAACACACAAGATGGCCGCCCCCATGTAGAAACAAGATGGCCACCACAAGATAGCCAGCAGGGGAGGGAAGTTGAGGACGATCAGGCCAGCAGGGGAGGGCAGTTAGGGGCAACCAGGCCAACAGGAGAGGGCAGTTAGGGGCAACCAGGCCTGCAGGGGAGGGCAGTTGGGGGGGACCAGGTCTGCAGGGGAGGGCAGTTGGGGGGGACCAGGTCTGCAGGGGAGGACAGTTGGGGGGACCAGGTCAGCAGGGAAGGGCATTTAGGGCCAACCAGGCCTGCAGGGGAAGGCAGTTAGGGGCAACCAGGCTGGCAAGGGAGGTCAGTTAGGGGTGACCAGACCAGCAGGAGAGGGCAGTTGGGGGCGACCAGGCCTGCAGGGGAGGAGAGTTAGGAGCGACCTGACCGGTAGGGGAGGGCAGTTAGGGGTGACCAGGACAGCAGGGGAGGGCAGTTGGGGGCAATTGGGCCAGCAGGGGAGCAGTTAGGCATCGATCAGGCTGGCAGGGGAGTGGTTAGGGGGTGATTAGGCTGGCAGGCAGAAGCAGTTAGGTGCAGTCAGACAGGCAGGCAGGTGAGTGGTTGGGAGGCAGCAGTTCTGGATTGTGAGAAGGATGTCTGACTGCCCGTTTAGGCCCGATCCTGGTGGGATCGGGCCTAAATGGGCAGTTGGGCATCTCTCGAGGGGGTCCCAGATTGGAGACGGTGCAGGCTGGGCTGAGGGACACACCGCTCCCCCCAACCTGTGCACGAATTTCGTGCACCGGGCCTCTTGTCCTATATAATAAGAGAGGAATATGCTACTAATCCATTACACCCCTAGGCATAATGACCGATTGTGTAATGACCAGATCACAGATCTGCAGGAAGGTGGGGTAGCAAACTACAAGCGGGTGGCTGAGACCTACAGGAGGGGGCAGGGCAGCAAGCTATGAGGCCGGGAGGGTGCAGGGGGGGCAGAGGGAGCTACAGGAGGGCGAGGCAGCGGGCGGAGAGCTATAGGAGGGTAGCTGTGACCTACTGGCACACGGATTCGTGCCCAGGGCTACTAGTTTTCAAATAACAGCAAATATTCCTGCCTGATGCAAGATGGAGACAATAAATGTCTAAGTAATTAATAACTGAATGAACTACTTTACATCTTTGTTGGCAGAAAAAACTGTTTTCCCTGCAAGAAGAAGAGGAACTTGAGAGGGAGGAGCTCACCAGGAGGAAAGCGATCTACTCCCTGATCCTGACGGAAATAGAGGATCCTCTGCTTCAGATGGAAGAAAATGCGGAGAAAATCAAAGCCATCCACAAAGATCACTTCAATGTAAGCATCTCCAGTTAGTCCAGACACTCATTCCCAGGAATGCTTAGGTTGGCAAAGCCTGTGTATGGCTTTAGATTACCACTTGGAAAGTTGTGATTTCACCTCGGAAGACATAGACTCGTGGGCAGAATAAGTAACTCCTTCCTGAGTCCACCACTGACCTGCAGTGGAACGACACAGGAGGACTCCGAATGCTATGGCCTGGAACCTGATTCTGTCTGTGAGTGTCCTTAGGAAACACAGTTTTCCAATAGGTGAGGTGTGATTGATTGGGTGTGATTGCCCTCTCTGGCAGATTTAATTCAGAGTCTTCACTGCTCATTAATAAAACTAAAGTTGTCTTTACTCAAATATAAAATACAATGCATCTTGACATTTTCATGGTAAATGTTGGATGCGTGTAGAAAACAGCTAGGGTGAAAAATAAAGCAAATGTCGGTAAAATATTTTCAAAACAAGTCCATGGCAGTAACTGATATTACCAGCCCTTCCCAAGGAAATATTTAGGAGAAAAATATGTGTACATCATGTCATTAGTCTTTTGGAGAATAGAGGGTGTGGTAAGAGTTATACATTCTCATCTTTAGCTGTAGGGAGTACATACATATTATTCATTTGGGCCATTTTGACAACAGGATTTTTTTTTATCATTGCAAATTATGGTGTAACTTTATATTGTTAGACTTTAATGATTTTCAAGTTTTCTGTATTTTAAAATCTTTGTGAACTGAAAAGTGTTCCTAATATGAAAGTTGATTTTGATCCTCAAAAAGAGAAAGTTTAACTGTATCATAGACTTGACAAATCTTGAGCCTACATGCAAGAGTCAGGTTGTACAAGTCCATGAAGCATGGACACAGCAAATGCTGGGTAGGCTCATGTAACTAACACCTCGTGAGAGAAATGACTTTGATAAGGACTCCTGCTTACATCAATGATGGAAATTCATTAATTGCAGCAAAAGCCTCAGTACATCATCTGAGTCTGATAATAAATTCCAGAAAAGATGAATGACTTTTGTTTCCCCTTATTTTATAATAGCCATTGTTTTTTTATCTTCCTGTAGTCTAGTAATTATTTTTGTTTTTATTATGTTTTAATAGTTATATATTATAAGAACCTGTATTTAGCATAAACCCTTGGAAAGAATGAGAGTTTTTTTTATGCAGTTTCTATAATGATAATTGATTATTTGTATTTGGAGTTTTACTTTTGGTTAAGAGATTTTAAATACGGTGATGAAAATTTGTCATTTCTATGTGAGTTTATTTGTGGTTGTTACTTAGCTAAAATTGGTATGGTTTGGTTTTCCCAGGTAATTCAGTTTGAATGTTGGGATTGTGGGTGTCATCGTATGCTTTTGTAATTCATGTGTGGTGCTCCTTTCCTTCTATATCAAAATATACATTGTTGTTACTAGAATGTTGCTTGAGAACTATTTGATCTAAACCAGGATAATTGGATTGTAAATGCTCCATGTCTTAATTTCTGAATGTCTCCCAGAAACTAGGTGATATCATTGCAAAGAGAGACGATGTTAAAACAAATGTGGAAAAAACAAAGAAAAAATTGCAAATAAAGGGGAAGAAAACCCAAGAAGCACTAATAGAAACTGAGGTAAGAAATTTAATATGCAAAGAATTTCAGTTACACTTTATGCCAATGAAAACTATTCAAGCACATTTCATTTTGGATGGGTGCCCCTCATTTCTAACTGGTTGACTAAATTGATTCTGCATGTGCTTATGTGAGAAAGAGGAAGAGAGAGGGAGAGAGAGAAACATTGATGTGAGAGCGCAACATTGATAGGCTGACTCCTTCACAGGGGAAGCCGAGCTCATGACACAGGCATGTGCCCTGACCAGGAACAGGACCTGCAACCCCGGTGCAAGGGACGATGCCCAACCAACTGAGCCCGCCAGGGCAGTTACTGCTTTTATTGATAAAAAGTTATCATTTGCCTTTAATTGTTCACATGGCCAAATGTAATTGTGCCCTAAATCCCAAGAATTTAACATAAAACATCTCTGAATATTTTTTCCAGGCAAAACACTCATTGATTTTTGGTGAAATAGAGGCAGCTAAATATAAAACAGCTTTTTATCAAGATAAATTAACTAAATTGAATAAGGAACTAGAAGAAAGAGAAAAGGCAAAGATAATTTTTGATCAGATAATGAACACTTTGAGGTAAGTTTTTAAATTGTATCAAAATATTACATGTTTAATATATTATTTATAAAACAGATAATTCCTATTTTAAACAATCCATATTTTCCATCATAGTTTGATGTAGAATATACATGTGCTATTTGATCATTTTGATTTAAAAACAAAATCATAAACTGCTTTTATTTTTCATTGCTCCCCCATGTTTATTTCAATTTGAATCACTGCAAATGCTTCTCTTTTTGCAAGTATAACAACTTTTATTTCTTATGAACTTAATAAACCTTCCCATGAATTTTAGTATTTCTCATTTAGATGACATGGTTAATACATGGTTGTACATTCACACTTTTTAAATACGTTTTGAAGGAAGAGTTTAGAAATAGGTATTCTACAAAACCTCAGGTACTTTATTCAGAAGCCTCTTACCCAGTCCCCTCATTTCTAATTGGTTGCACTAAATTGATTCTGCATGTGCTTATGTGAGAGAGAGGAAGGGGAAGGAAGAGAGAGAAACATCGCTGTGAGAGTGCAACATGGATAGGCTGCCCCCTGCACGCCCCCCACTGACCAGGCTTAGGAGGGCCTGTGGCTGAGAGCTGTGGTGCTCTGAGAACCTTGGTGTATGCGTAGACCCCCACTTAGCGCTTACATAGTCTTCCTTTGCTCCTCTGGGTTCTCAGTCCCTACTTTGCAACACACCGAGGACAGGGCTTGGAGGGCTGTTGGAGGAATACGCACTGGTCCCACGTAGGAATATGACTCCGATTTAAATAGCGAAGGCCCATACGGCATTAGCAAATCCACGGCCCCCAAGAGATCAAGTGTCAGAGAAACACTTACGCACAGCCTAAAACCATAGACCTGGATGGAGTCAAGTCAACAAGAATTCATTTAGCTGTTGCCATAGAGTAAAACGGTATTGCCCAGATGATCGGATAGGGTTATCTGAACAAGACCAAGCCATGCTCAGTATATCACATAAGAAGGCAAAGAAGCGTGGCTATATACTTGGGAAGATATCCATCTACATTGTTTATCATCTGTAAGAGTATTTGGGGGCTCAAAGGTATAAGCCTCAAAGTGTATAATTCACATTAAACTTATAAGGATCTAACTGAGGAGCTGAAGATTTTTTCCTTCAGGCTTCTGACCATTTCAGTCCTAACATGTCTTCCATCCTGTGCCTGTTGAGAGTGCTGTTGAGGCGAAAGTGCTCAAGAGTGCACTTTGCAGGAAATCTTTGCCCCTCATCTCCTCCAGCTCCCACAACAACCCTTCCATTTTGTAATAGCGCCCCCATATGAATGCCGAGGAAACAGATGCCAGGAAGTTGCTCAGTGGGTGAGCGCCTACCTATGAACCAGGAGGTCACGGTTTGATTCCTGGTCAGGGCACATTCTCTCTCATCATTGATGTTTCTATCTGTCTCTTCCTCTCCCTTCCCCTCTAAAATCATTAAAAATATATTTTAAAAATGTCAAGTGGGAAAGTATACCTTCAAGCATCTGAAGATAGTTTTTAGAGAGACAAAACTTGCATATGCAAAACAATTGAAATATGTGGATAAAAATAAATACGTTCATAAAAAGAATAAAAATAATAGCTATCAAGGCTACTCTTGGCTCTCATTAAATGTTTACAATTGTTTCTTAACTAGAAAGTAAAAGGATCAAAACCAAGACTTACAGGACTTCAGAGTTTGTTCTTTTTACCACTCTGAGAAAGGAAACACTGTTTTTCTACATACATATTCATATAAACATGTATAGTATATGTGATATATATAATGAATAAGATGCTATACTGAATATAATCTCATATCAAAAGAGTGTAGAGGGTAAAGTATATGCGGTCAGGATGCAGGGATGTTTGCTGCGGGCGCTGTGAGACTTTTTGGTTTAGGCCAGACCTGCTGCTCTCTGAATTTCACTGTTGAGTCCAACAGCACAGACAGAACAGGATGAGAATTCGGGTTCTGTCATTTACTCACTGGCGTACACAAGCTAATTATGCGGAAGTTGAGGTTCCTCGTCTGCAGATTGGCACACTAATTATTTTTTCATAGGGCCGAAATGAGAGACGGCACTAGTCAAAGCACTTTAACATTTTAGCTCCTCCAAACGTTGAGTCCTGCTGTCTCTGCGGCTAACTGTGCAGCTTCCTGTACCCGTGAAGGTGACGACGAATGTGGGCGGCAGGACCGCGCTGAGCCACGGCAGCTCTGCTGATCCTGGATCCTGGTTGCTGCCCAGCTCCGGGAATTCTTTCTAAAGCATATCGATCGTCCGCAGTATTGTGTTAAGCACTTTCTGATGCTTACTCTACTAGTATTGCATTATACATCACTACTGATTTCGCCACAAAAATCATTCTACCTCTTTGTCAAGATGTACTTAGTTCCATATGACAAAATACCCACAGACATGTACATGCATACATGCACACACACACACACACACACACACACACACACACACACACACACTCACACACCAGCTTAAACAATGGGGAAGGCTCTTACGTGCCGTGCCAGGAGGCCCTGGGTGAGGTGAGCTGCAGGTGGGTTGATAAGGCAGCTCAGCGCCAGGTGCTCATTCGTTGTCTCTTCCTTATACCTGTTGTCCGCAGCTTTGAAAACATGACTCCTTGGTTATAGTTTGTGATTGTGAGCCTCTTCTCCATGGGGTTAGGGCCTTTCATCCTGTTGGGCTATTTTAATGTATATAGACTCACTCCTGCATAGTCAGCCGCATGGCTGGTTGGCTTAATCTAAGCAGATTGTGTCCTTGGAGCCCTGGCCAGATGGCTCTGTTAGTTGGAGCATCATCCTGTACACCAGAAGGTTGCGGGTTTGATCCCCAGTCAGCGCACACGGGAGGCAACTGATTGATGGATGTTTCTCTCTCTCTCTCTCTCTCTCTCTCTCTCTCTCTCTCTCTCACTCTCTCCCCCTCCCTCCCTCCCTCCCTCCCTCCCTCCCTCCCTCCCTCCCTCCCTCCCTCCCTCCCTCCCTCTTACTTTCCTTCCCCTTCTCCCCTTCCTTTCTGTCTAAAAACCAGTAAAAAATCATATAATCATATCCTCAGGTGAGGATTTAAAAAATAAAATGTATCCGTGGAGTTGCATGCTGCATGGAGGAAGGGTACCTCTGTAATGTCAACAAAACAGAGGCATGGTGGGTCACCATCCCAGAGAATCCACTCAATTTCTCCGGAACTTTCCTTGCACCTGGATCACTTAGAGCTCCATGGAGGTTAATGAAGGGACCAGGGAATTTTTCCAAAGCCCTTCAGCTCTAAGGTTTTTTTCAATATTGTGTCTGTTAAAATGTGTCATAAGTATAATTTTAAAAAAATTAAATGTAAATTGATTAGTGGTGATTGCAATGCTTTCTTAATAGGGAGAAATATGTATCTGTGAGATTTAAAAAGGAACATACACAAGCTGTTTATGACCATCTCATAAGTGAGAAAATAGCCTGTGAAGAGAGGTTGGACGAGGAAGAACAGAGACACAGAAATCTCGTTGCCATGAGGCAGAAAACTCTGGCGGACCTGAAAGTGAGTGTTACCTTTTCCCTGCTCTGGAAGGAAGGGAAGGTGGGCCAGCCTCCTGTAGGAGGCACTCATTCTTCACCCTGCGGTGGCAGCGGCGTTTACAATGTAAAGACGGGTCTGTCAGCTCAGCAAACACATAACGTTTCCCTTTCCCTGTCACGTAGTCCGGACACGCCTCCACAGCATGTTGTTCCTTCCAGGGCGCTTGACGTCACTCGTCTTGTCGCCGTGCTTTATTTTATGGTGAAAGCTACCGATTTGAAGTGTGGGTTGTATTTATCCCGGAGCCATTTTTACATTTTCAATGGGAGCTGTGAGGATAGTTACCTTTTACTTCTTTTGTTTAAATTTATCTTCATTTTTAAAGTATTAAAGATGTCCCCTCTTTCACCCCCCCCCCCCCCGACCGCCTCCACCCAATAAACATACTTTGAATGTTTACCAAACACTTTTCGGAAAAATGAGAATATTTTATGCGCTTTTTCTTTAGAAACATTTTGCATATGTTTTAATTGCACTTACTACTTAGAAACAGGGAAATCATGTGATAAAAAGTATCCTTTCAGATCTGAATGTTTAAGTTTTATAAGGCTATACATATTAAATTTGTATATAGATATGATTAAGTGATATATATTTAAGTGATTCCTATCCTATTTTACATTTTGTAATCATTTTTTACCCTTAATCGCAATAGTAAATACCTTGTTTTTCAGTATATTTAAAAATATTACCTCTTTTGAGAGGTGCATGATAAGTTGCTTCTAAAAAAATAAAGAATTCTACCAGACTTTTATTAAAACTATTTCCTGCAAAATTTTTAAAGATATATGTAGCATCATAATATATTTTTATCAGTTATTTTTGATCCTGATATTTATATATTCTATTGCTATATATACTTAATATACTCCATGAATTTTTTTCTCTTTATGTTTCCAAAGACATTGCTATATATTTTTTAAAAAAGATTATTTGGGCCAGATACACATTGAATAAACAACAGTGTGAGTGAATGAACATACTGTCTTTAATGCTAGCTCTGATCTCTCCTCCAAGAAAATTATTAACGAAATAACAATACTTTTATTAATACTGGTGCTAGGTAACCTTTTCCCACTTAAAATATAGCCGTTAGGTAGAAAAGGTTTTGTTTTCTTTTTTGGCCTGAAAATATGAAAATAACTGGTGCCACCTAGTGGCAGTAGAGGAAGCCGCCTCTTGGAGGAGCTCCTGGAACTTAGCCGCTGAATCTCTGGTATGTGATGTACAAAAGGCTGGAAAAGCCTAGACTCGCGTGCACGCCTCAAAACAAGAAGGCTCCGGTCATTTACTGACCAGCATCATTCCCCGCCTTATACTCCATCACAGCAGCAGAATTAGTTGTTTGAATTCAGCCCCATTTTCCAGTCGTACTGGTGCTGAGAACACAGTGGGATCCCAATGATCATTTATTGACTAGCATTTCAGCACTTCATTGGAACAATAATAATAGTGAAATGGCAAAATATGGTCAGCAGCAGAGAGGCAAAGAAACGTCCTGTATGCCTGGCCTCTCGGTCATTGAGGTCTGTATTTCTTCACCCAGAAGCCCGTCTCTGTCTTCCCATTCTGCGGGTGCCTTGGCACATCGCACGCTCTCGTGTTGCTTTTCCTCTTAGCTCCAATCTCTGGACTTGTTTTTTCATTAATTATTACTTGTTTATATATTTTTTTCTAAAATGCACTTACGGTGCATTCTAAAAGACACAGTATTGTTCTACTAATTCCTGCTATAGTTCTTCTCTATGAGGACAGGAGAGTTTCTGTCACATTCTCTGAATCCTAAAAGCTCAGAACTGTGCCTGGTACAAGGAGGCACTCGGTGAATCCTCAAATAACTGAATGGATAAACGGTGACCATATCCTTAGCTGGCCTCTTCGATGTCAACGTGCATGATACTGACTAAAAGCAGCAGCATTTCAGGCATACTGTCCATTCTACGCCGGCCCAACGCGTTGGCGAATCCTCATGCTGTGCAGAAGCCGACTCTTTCTTACTCCCTCTCTCTTTCTGATGAGACCTGAGAACTTGACTCTCCTCTGGGTGAAAGTGGTTAAACTAGCTATTGCTCTCTAGCAAGTAAAGGGTGCTGCAAAACATCTCAGTACTGCTTCTCAAAACCTGGCATTTATATGAAACTGTCTCTTATCAGTGCTCTGCGAGCTGCTGGTTATGCATTCATCTTATGTGACTGGAAGCATAGAGTTTGAACATGCAGAGTTTAGAGATTGATGTATCTCATCATTAGTGACACTGTTTATGATTAGGATCAGT
This sequence comes from Cnephaeus nilssonii, assembly GCF_951640355.1. Taxonomy (NCBI): domain Eukaryota; kingdom Metazoa; phylum Chordata; class Mammalia; order Chiroptera; family Vespertilionidae; genus Cnephaeus; species Cnephaeus nilssonii. Next base: position 88,276,563 of record NC_137082.1, read on the forward strand.
TATCAGTATTAAAGAGTTGAAAGACAATGTGATTCTTCATCGAAAACCTGTTCTACCCCTGTTTAGAAATTGGATGAGATGACAATTTGTAAATGTGTGTGTGATGTAAACCATTGTCGTAGAAAAACAAGTCTCATTAGGCATCTTTATATATGTAATGTTACTGTCCTGGGGTATCCTCTCTGAGCTAAAGAATTCATCACAATTTTGGGTCATCTGAAGAAATCCTATATAATAAAAGCCTAATATGCTAAGTGTCCAGTCATTCGTTCAACCAATCAATGCATAATATGCTAATGATATGCTAAAGCCACTCAACTGCTCACTATGACGTGCACTGACCACCAGAGGGCAGACGCTCCAACCGGTAGGTTAGCTTGCTGCTGGGGTCCAGCCGATCAGTACTGAGCAAGACAGGCCAGACATGCTCCGGAGCCCTCTCGCCATCCCTCCCCGGCTGGCCAACCTCCCCTGTACCTCCCCAGCCCTGATCACAGGTGGGGTCCCTCAGCCCTCTTGCAATCCAGGACCCCTCAGGGGATGTCGGAGAGCCAGTTTTGGCCCAACAGCAGAACAACCGGTCACTATGACACACATTGACCACCAGGGGGCAGATGGTCAATGCAGGAGCTGCTCCCTGGTGGTCAGTGTGCTCCCACAGGGGGAGCGCCACTCAGCCAGAAGCCGGGCTTACAGCTGGCGAACGCAGCGGTGGTGGCGGGAGCCTTTTCCGCCTCCTTAGCAGTGCTAAGCCATCAATTGGAGATCCCCCAAGGGCTCCTGTACTGCGAGAGGGCGGAGGCTGGGTTGAGGGACCTCACCAAATGCACAAATTTCGTGCACTGGGCCTCTAGTAAAAGTATACTATGCTAAGTGTCCCATCGGTTGACTGCTCAACCAGTCACTATGACACGTACTACCCACCAGGGGACAGATGCTCCAACCAGTAGGTTAGCTTGCTGCTGGGGTCTGGCCCAATGGGACTGGGCAAGAGGGCCGGACATGCCCTGGAGCCCTCCCGCAGTCCATCCTCAGCCCACCGGTCCCCATTGGCCCCGATCAGCTTCCAGGCCGAGGGACCCCACCCGTGCACGAATTCATGCACTGGACCTCTAGTGGTTTAATAAAAGACTTTATTTTAAAACACTATAATGTAATTAGTTAAGGACTGAGAAAACACACCATAGAATATGAAATATAAATATCTAATAAAATAGTTTAAGAAAAATATACACAAACTTTAAATAACATATTATGCTGTTCAGGAGTTAAATTCAGTCTTTTCCGGTAGACACTTCGTGTCAGATATCCTTATATGACAGATTTTTTTAATGTCAATAGTTTTTGCTAATTGCTTATCATTTGCAAATGCAATTGCTTAAGATTAAAATGTCAGTATAGCACCTAGATATATTAAACAAAATACTAATAGATATGAAGGGAGACATAGAAAACAATACAATAATACTAAGGGACTTCAGTATCTCAGTTTCAACCATGGATAAATCATCTCGACAGAAAATCAATAAGGAAACACTGGACTTGAACTAAACTTTAGACCAAACAGAAATATGTAGAGCATTCCATTCAACAGCAGCAGAAGACACATTCTTCCTAAGCTCACACGGAACATGTCCAGGATGGACATACAGTAGGTCACGAAACAGGTCTTAACAAACTTAAGAAGATTGAAATTATACTATGTATCTTCCAACCACAGTTGTATGAAATCAGAAATTAATTACACAAGGAAACTAGAAAATTCACAAATATGTGGAACTTAACATACTGCCAACAACCAATATAGAATCTGCAGAGCCCCAGCCCTAGTGGTCAACAATTTGAATAAAAAAAATGCTGAGAGATAATGATGTAACAACTTGGATACCCAGATTCTGTCTTCAGATATTCTCTAGCTCTCTGCCTTAAGATTCATGGGCTCCCATGGCTTCAACTGTCAACAGTGGCCAACTCACCCATCTTCTCCATTTCTAGTCCTTCTCCCAAACGTCGTGTCTGCACAGTGGAGTATTAGGTACTTACTTGTCCTCTATCATGTCCAAAACAGATCATCTTCTAACAAAGCCAGTCATCAAAAAGTTTTTATTATAAATGCCACCATAATTTTTCCAGTCAACTAGTAACATACCACATCCAATATGTTCTGTTGTTTTATTTGCACATCACACTCAATTTGACATCAGTCTCTATTAAGTCTATAATCTTCATTCCTTCTCAGCACTTTTCTTTAATTACAAAAGCACTTTCTTGTAACTTATATCTGCAACTTGTGCTTTCGTTTCACTTTCTTTCATCCTACACAATGCTGTCTAATTGATTTTTCTACAGCTTATCTCTAGCCACATTGCACTCCTCAAAAATTCTTTCATCTCCTGCCTCTTTACAATTAAGTGTAAACGTTTCAACTGAGTTTTCATGATACATCCCAAACCTACATTCTCAACTTTATCTCTCATTGTTTATCTACATTACTAATATAAGAGCACATTTAGATGGAAATTTGAAACTGTGATATAATAAAAGTAGAATTTCTACACTTTATATTATTAAAAGCAATAAAATCCAACCAAAGTAGTCAATACACCAAAAAAGCAATAATGACAGTAGTAGAAAGGTAGTATCAGCACAGAAAGCATTAAGTAAGATGATAGAAGCAAGAACCAATAAAACTATCATAAATTAATTAAGTTAGTAAATCAGAATGGACTTAAAAAGCAAAATCATCTTAATCATTGCTTTGTAAAGGTTACAAATGAACATCTAAAAAATAAGCCAGAATAGTTGATGATGAAATGCAAAATTAGATTAGTCTTACAAAAAGAGCATGTGTTGATAATACTAACTTCAAGACAATACATAGGAGAGAATTACCTCCCTATACAAAAGGCTAATATGCTAAGTGTCCGACCATCTGACTGGTCGCTATGATGCGCACTGACCAACAGGGGGCAGACATTCAATGCAGGAGCTGCCATGACGTGCACTGGCCAGCACCAGGGACCTGGCACCAACAAACCAACACTCAGCTTCCCCCAAGTGTGACACAGGCCCCACCACCACCCCAGAGCAACAGCCCACCAAATTGTAGCCAACAGTGCCAAGACCCCATGGCACAAAATGTGGCCTACAGCCCACCCCAGCCCGGAAACGGTTGCTGTGGACTCCAGGTAATGACATAGCAACACCCGTCATTAGTCTCCCTAGCGACTAGTCTCCCTAGCGACTAGCCTCCTTGCAGTTTCTTCAGCCCAGGAACACAGATAGGAACATTTTACACTTGAACCAAATGTCTGTGAAGCGTTTTCCCATGCCTCATCTCATTTGATCCTCACAGAAGTCCTGGAGTAGGTAGATAGGAGACTTGGTAGAATCCTATTTTCTTTTTATTAGCCAGAAAATGGAGATTTAAAAAGCTAAGAAACTTGACCCCACTGAAAAGAAATAAGAAATGGTGGACCTTGAAAATGACTTCAGGTTTTCTCATTGCACAGAATATAGTCAAACACTGCTGCAGTTAAATATTTTACCCTTTGTTCTCCCTGCGTGATCTACAATAATAATGTGCTTCATGTTGATATTACTGCTGTGTTGCTGACAATTACCTGAAAGAGAAGTTGGGGTGCTTCACTGGGCTGGAAAAAGTTTAGCTAAATCAGAAAGCAGGTCTAATTAAGCAAGTTTATTCTATATATATAAAAGGCTAAGTTGACTCACACATGCGCGATACATATAACGCTCTCACTGGCTCCAATCACAGGTGTGTGTTTTGATCTGTCATTGTCAATCGTGAATTTGGTGCCCACCAAATTCACGATTGTGTAGGAATCTAATCAATTACTTTGTGTAGGAAATTTCACAAACTGCTAATAGACTGTGACATTCAAGTAGACTGAAGTATAGGAGCTTACACACAGGTAGGAGCCACTGCATTTAAATGAAAGGTAACACCTGCTCCTAAATTAGCTTCCCTAAGCAATGGCGAAGAAACAAGTGTAAGTTAAAATAGGTTTCCCAAACTGCTTTTCTTGAATTAAGCACAGAATTCTCTGAAACCAAGGGAAAAAAAGGAGCTTAAAGGAAATTTGAGAAAGCTTGCTAAGGTGATAGTAGCAGAACTAAGTCTTGGAGGGCAGAAACAAATCAGGAAAGAATACTTCAAGGAGTGAAAACAACAGGGGAAGAGGCATACAGGTGTCAAAAAAATCAGCCACTTAGGGAATTGCATGTTGGGAGATTAGATGCAGGCAAGAAGGTGAAGGGATCAGCTAAAGAACACGAATGCATACTGCCTGGACATGGACAATAGTTTGGTGAAGGCTAAGGGACGGGGAGGCAGAGATGGGTGGATGTGGGCAAAGGGAAGAGAGGATGGAAGACACCTGCAATGATGTCAACATTAAAAATGTTTTTTGAAAAAGGAGCCCAGCCAGCGTGGCTCAGTGGTTGCGTGTCAACCTATGAACCAGGAGATCACGGTTCAATTCCCACTCAGGGCACATGCCTGGGTTGTGGGCTCAATTGATCCCCAGTGTGGGGTGTGCAGGAGACAGCTGCTTAGTGATTCTCTCTTATCATTGATGCTTGTATCTCTCTCTCCCTCTCCCTTCCTCTCTGAAATGAGCTTGTTTAGCAATGAATAACCCTTCCAGCGCCCACATTAGGAAGGTGTAGGATGGGGTGATGGTTCAATCCAATTAATAAGTATATATTGAATTTCTACATATAATGCATTCTTCTAGATGCTGAGGATTATTGTATTAAACTTAACTCTGAGAAGTATACCAGCCTCACAGAGAAGATGAATCATAGTGTTATTTTAATAGGCTTTGTTAACCTGAGATAGAATCAAAGGAAGAGAGAGACTACAGAAACACAATTTATAGATATTGTCAACTTTCTCGTATTTATAAAACATTTTTTCAAAAAGAGAAAGTGAATTACCAAGACCAGCAAGACTGGATATGTCATTGCTTCAGATATACACTGTTTTTTTTTAAATTGTTGGTTGATTTGAGAGAGAGAGAGATATTTGTTGTTCCACTTATTCATGCATTCACTGGTACATTCCCTGACAGGGATCAAACCCACAACCTTGGTGTATCGGGACAATGCTCTAATCAACTGAGCTACTCATTCAGAGCTTTCACCTACATACTATTAATGTAGCCATCAACAAAACCACATCATATCTTATAAATTATCATAAATACATACTTTCTATCAGTGTCTATAATCCAGAATTTTAAAAAAATGTCACCTAAAGTGACTAAGCAGTTGCTGAATAGCATAGCACATTATTGTTTCTATTTTGGTTACACACATAATCAAAAGAAACTTCCATTGTCCTGTCCCTCTTCCTTTAAGGGGTATAAATTTTACTTCAATTGTGACCTTCAGGAAGGTCAGCTATCCTGCTTTCAGAAAAAGTGAATGTAATGTTGTGTGAATGAGGTATCCTCAGGGTTATAAGGTTCCAGAGCACAGGTCTTAGCGTACAGTGCTCCACAATCAGGAAGGTGTTTTCAGTAGCTAAGCGTTCCTAGTTTGCTTCTGCTTCTCAGAGCTTTTCAGGAGAAATAGAGATAGAAACTTGGGGTGGGGGGGAGAGAGAGAGAGAAAGAGAAAGAGGGAGAGAGAGGAGAGAGACTAGCTATCACTTTGTCTTTAGTGAGTTATCAGTAGCTTTTCATATTAAGTATCAGAACCAAAGCCTAGCCAGCATGGCTCCGTGGTTGAGCATCGACCTGGGAACCAGGAGGTCACGGTTTGATTCCCAGTCAGGGCACATGCCTGGGTTGCTCCCCAGAAGGGGATGTGCTGGAGGCAGCCGATCACTGTTTCTCTATCATCGATGTTTCTATCTCTCTATCCCTCTCCCTTTCTCTCTCTTAAAAAAAAAAAATCGATAAAAACCTTTTTTTTAAAAAGATATCAGAAACATGAACACCCTCTTAAACTTAGGATTTTTGAATCTGGGCCTGGTGTTCTGAGGGGTATCACAAACGCAGCTTGCATAGTGTCCTGTGGGGAGCACTGGCAACGTTACCCAAATAGCCCCCCGACCGAGTGATTTGCGTATAGAGAACATGTATACCTGGCCTCCTAAGGGAGCTGCATATCTCAGACTTGGGTGCCATGATAATAATAACAGTTTGAGAGAAAATGAAATAGGCTATAAAGAGAGAGGAAATGGAATATATAAACTATCGTAGTGTCATGTTCATTTTCAGTACTATATAAAATAATGAAAATGGTTTTCCATAACCTGTGTTGATTTTTATAATGCAAAATGCACTTTATGGGGGGAAAAATGAATGAAAAAAGCAAAAAAAAATTAGTAAAAATATTTTTAGTTTTTGACTCAAATGTTTGCATTGTTTTCCTTAGGTTTGGATTAGAGTTTAATTCTGAAATAGAACAGCTTTAGGGAAGTGTGTTAATTTTTATCTTTGGCAACTCTAAATGGCACTCTCGGGGTTCAAGTACAAGGATTATCTTGTTGATAAAGCAATCCATTGGGATAGGCAGCAAGAGGTTTTATTTTTCTAATTTTACGGTTGCAGTTGGGGAACTTAAACTTGGAGACATTACATAAGACTTTCCCATAATCCCTCAGTTTTGAAGTCGCGCATGTGGGTGCTCTTTCTGTTACTCCTCCCCCGCCCCCCCCCCCAATCCCAAATAAACAGAAAGCCCTCTGTAAACATCAGAGCAGTGGGAGGTAGTTACTATTTGTCTTACTTAGTGCTGGGTAGCCCTATCGTGGTCCTTGGTCTTTGGTTTCTCGGATGAATTACGGGAAATGAAAGCCCAGCGGGGTTTAGAGTAACTTGTGTAATAATGTGAGCTTCCGATAGAAAAGGTATACAGAATACAGTGCATCAAGGTTTCCTCAAAATACTCATCGGTAAAGGAGTCTGGTGTTCATCCTGAACTCTTTGTCCGGGCACACAGAATAGACGTATCTCCCACTTTCCGCCTGTTCCTGTTACAACACCATACCCACCATTTGTCTGATGGCTGATGGGCAGGTTGTGGATGTTGGGGCTGAGGTATTGTCAGGAGTGATGGGGTAACAGAATATACTATTATAATTTGCACCTGTAATTAGGAGACATTTGTGTGCTCTGCTTCTGGTATCTTGGCATGCCGTGGCACTGTACCTTTAATGCCCAGGAATAAATTCCAAGGTCAAGGTGCTAAAGTGATCAGGCAATGGTCAGGCAGGAGCTCTTTCCAAGTCCCAGACTTCTTGTATCTTCATGTGGGGCTAGGGGTCACCTTGGAGCCCCCTTTATGAGGCACTAGGTTTCCAACCTCATGACTTAAGCATTTCCCAAAGGCTCCAGCTACTAATATCACCTTTGAGGGCTAGGATTTCAACTATCGATATATAGGTATTTATTTCATTATAATTTTTGCCTGAATTATAGAATTCAGCTTTCCTGTATCTCATCTCATTTGCTCTGATCTTATCTTATTCTTTGAAATAGTTCAGAAATATAGGTAGGTAGGTACTGAGGCATGTATATCTAACAAATATTTAAAGGCTAGAGATTAAGCATCTGAATTCCCTATGCATATGAAGCCCCTTCAATGAATATCTGTTAAAAATCTAACCACCAACTGAAGTTTCTAAATAATAGTAGAAAGGAAAATGTACCTGTAATAGTATCCCATCTAATAAAAGAGTAATATGCAAATTGACCATCACTCCAATACACAAGATGGCTGTCCCCATGTGGTCAAAGATGGCTGCCCCCATGTGGACACAAGATGGCCGTCACAAGATGGCCAGCAGGGGAGGGCAGTTGGGAGGGACCAGGCCTGCAAGGGAGGGCAGTTGTGGGCGATCAAGCCTGCAGGGGAGGGCAGTTAGGGGTGACCAGGCTGGCAGAGGAGGGAAGTTGGGTGTGACCAGGCCTGCAGGGAAGGGCAGTTAGGGGTGACCAGGCCAGAAGAGAAGGGAAGTTGGGGGCGACCAGGCCTGCAGGGAAGGGCAGTTGGGGGGGATCCAGGCCTGCAGGAGAGAGCAGTTGGGGGGGGCAGGCCTGCAGGGGAGGGCAGTTAGGGGCAATCAGGCTGGCAGGGGAGCAGTTAGGCATCAATCAGGCTGGTAGGGGAGTGGTTAGGGGGTGATCAGGCTGGCAGGCAGAAGTGGTTAGGGGCAATCAGGAAGGCAGGCAGGCGAGCAGTTGGGAGCCAGCAGTCCTGGATTGTGAGAGGGATGTCCAACTGCCCGTTTAGGCCCAATCCTACCGGCTGAAGGACACCCCCCCCCCATGCACGAATTTCATGCACCGGACCTCTAGTATATTTAGGAAAGACTTCCATTGCCCACTCTGAACCTAATTCTCTTCGTATAGAGAATGGACAGCAAATACTCTTATAATGCTTGACAATGAATTCAAATTAGAAAGAAGGTATCATCAATGACTTTTATTTAATTATTTTTGATTAATCCTCACCCAAGGATATTTTTTCCATTGATTTTTAGAGAGAGTAGAAGGGAGGGGGGAGAGACACACAGAAAGAACCATGGATATGAGAGAGATGCATTGACTGGTTGCCTCCCACATATGCCCAGGAGGGATTGAATCTGCAACCCAGGTGCACACTCTTGACTGGGATCAAACCCGGGGCCCTTCAGTCCACAGGGCAATGCTCTATCCACTGAGTCAAACCGGCCAGGGCTCATCAATAACTTTTTATAAAATACGCAGTTTTTAGGAGAAATTTCCTAAATTGACACTTTAGATAAATATTTGCTTCGCCTCTCAGATGAGCCAGCACCATGTAACTTAGATACAGATCCTGGTGCCAATGAACTCACCATCTTTAGGGGAAAGCTGACACGAAAGTGCACGGCAGCAGAGCAATCTAGTCAGTCTAGCGATGGTGCTGCTGTGGTACTTTTTCCATTCTGACTTTATTTGGAAACTTCGCTTGGTGGTTGGATTGGGAAAGCATCCGACAACATTGGGAGAGGCCAGTGCAAGAGGGAGCTTTGGAGGAGGCGACCCATGAGGTGATTTCTTAGCGATGTACAAGAGAGGGCCACGCAGAGTGGAGCATAAACGAAACAGTGGCGGGTTAACGTATGCGTTTGCAAGTTGTATCATGCCCAGGATAATCACGCCTGAGGTGCCTGAATATTATGCTGTCAAAGATGGAAATGGCCTGGAGGACTCGAGAAGCCACTTGCTGAGTGAGGGTCAAAGTACATTTGCATAGAAGGACTGAGCATGTTGCTGAACTAGTAGGGTTTCATTGAAAGCAATGACTAAGAACAAGTAAAAGGGTTTAAAAATGAAAGAAAAGAGACCCTGTGCTTGATTGGAATAGAACCCTGGACCCTTCAGTCTGCAGGCCAGCATTCTATCCACTGAGCCAAACCGGCTAGGGCAGAAATACACAAGCTTTTGAGTTTGGAACACATTTAGAATTTATAAGCTTTCTTCATTTATTGATTTTGTGCTAAATAAGTGCACTTAGAGAAAATAATTATTGAAAACATTTACCCAGAAAACAAAATCAGAAAATGTAAGCCACAGCACATGAAAATTATGAAATTACATCTATTTGTTAGAAAAGTCTCTTTTTAATACCGCAGACCTCATCCTTAAATTCTGCATAGCTACAAAGGAATTCATTCTGTATCAATCCAGATTCAGAGAAACAGGCTTTGGGAATGAGGAATAGATCATAGGAATTCAACCTAACACGGAAGTGGAAAAAGCTAGGAATTAGAGGACTAGCAGGGGGAGTTTGGAATTTAGAGTCACTACCCAGTTTTTGAAAGCACTCGAATAGGTAGAACAGTCTAAACTTCCTTGGAATTTTAAGAAGCCAAGCCAATCCAGCTCTCAATGTAGATCCATGCAAAGGGAGCCTGGGGAGAGGTGTATGGGAAGCCATTGCTTCTGTCAGCTACCTTTGTGGTCCACAGCCACGTATCTGTTGGTAGGTGTAGGGCCAGCAGTCAGGATTACGGTCAGGGTGCACAGCAGAGGAGAATAAGGCCACACTTGTGTCCACTGGACAGCTCTGCATCTCTGTCACTGTATACAACCACGGTGATCATGCAGGATCATGGCCATTACTTCACTTATGCCTTCCAAACCCCACCCGAATTTCCCATATCTTCCTCTTTGGCCAACTCAAGCACACAAGGAAGGAGTTTCTGGGAAATGCACTGTAGCTCCCAACTTAACCAAGTTAAAAACATAATTCAGTAGTTTGCCCCTTATAAGCTTAATGACTGATATCCATACATACCTTTGAAAAGTATAGTAAAATACTATATTGCATACTTGAAATTGGCTAAAAGAGTAGATCTGAAGTGTTTTTACCGCCCCCCCCCCCCACACACACACCCAGTGGTAATTATGTGAGGTGATGGATGTGTTAACTTGATTGTGGTAATCATTTCAAAATGTATATGTATCATTGCTTGGCACACCTTAAAAATATCACCTTTTACTTGTCAGTAATGCCTCAATAAAGCTGGACAAAAGTATACTTACTTTTCAAATAAAGTTAGTTATAAATAATGCTTCTGATTCTTATAGAATCAAAACATGCCAATGATTTGGCCAACACAGAGTACACAATGTCCATATCACTTTGGACATTTTTTGTATGTTTAGCTGATACTCCTCATGTGCTGTCCTGTCACTCATATGCCAAGATACAAGATTAACTGCTATTAATGCATCTTATGTTAAATAGTAAGGGAAATGTGTAGAGAGAAAAAAAATATACATCCTATATAATAAAAGGCTAATATGCAAATTGTCCCCTCGGGAGTTCAACCGACCGGAAGTTTGACTGCTTGCTTTGAGTGTGCTGACCACCAGGAGGTGACGCGGAACAAAGGAAAGCCCCGGCCAGCAGCCAGAAGGCCCCGATCAGCCTGATCGCCGCTGGCCAGGCCTAGGGACCCTACCTGTGCACGAATTTCATGCACCAGGCCTCTAGTAGGTATTATATAGTAAGAAAATACTTTCTCAGATTACGAACACTGGGTCAGTGAGGTTGTCTACATCTGGACTACAGACAAGAGTAGGTGGTCTGGGATTGGCTCTCACTATATATGACAGCTACGTTGAAATTTAGTGAAATTATTTAAGTGAAAATAAGCTGTCATTTCAGATTAAAATAGCCAGCCAAACACACATGCTCTTTTACTTTGTCTAAGGGACTCTTTGGAGAAGATCAGGATAATTCTTATTAGAAAGACAGGGTGATATGTTATTCTAAACATTTTGAATAACAAGCCACGTTTTATTGTGTACACATAAATATGAGACTACTAAAAATTTAGAAACAAGCCTCAACAACTGTAACAGATGTATTTAACCTGACGTTAGGCACATATTAGGCAATCAGTATATTCTTGTTAGAGGCATGACTGACCAGATGGAAGATGGAATCATTGTGGAAGCTCAAAAATGAACTCTGTAAACCTGGATTTTGTTATTGTTATTGTTATTTTTGTTGGTGATGGTGGTGGTTTTATTCTTTCTGGCTATATTCACTCTCTCCATCCAGAGGCAGTCATTCTGGGGAACCCTATGGGTGGGGAAAATAGAGTTGGGAACTACTGATCCACAGAGATTTTAGATAATCATTTCTATGTAAAATCTTCCTTAACATTAACAATGTAAAGCTCACAATAAGTTCTGTCTCTTCTTCTTGAGGATATTGAAGATTTCCCTAAATTAAATGGTTAACAACTCAGAACTTCTTCTTGTACTAAATAGATCTAAGTTTTTCTTTGTCAGAAAAATTTATAATGACTTTTAAAACATTTATTTACTGTGATCTTTGTAACAAGGCTTTATTATTATTTTTAAAAAAATTTTTAAATTTCTAAGGTGATTTACTTTTCAACAGACTGGCTTAATACTGTAGGTCATATCAATCAGACTGTAGAAAAGATAAAACATTCTGGAGTACAGTGTTTGGGATGTTTTTTTTTTGTTTTTTTCCTGTTTGCAAAGATTCAAAACAATACAGTGTACTCTTACTTACCCTTACCACTTTTGGCACTTTTCTCATTTGTCGTAGAAGGTTCTTATTTGTTCTTTTCCTGCAGCACTGCTTACTCTGGAAGAGACTGGCGTTTCCCCTGCTCACTCGGGCGTCCCCCTCTCCCAGTCTCTGCGGTGTGGTGATGGAGGAGGAGCACATCTTCCTGGGCCCTCGGTGGGGGTGGGGGGGTTCTTCAGGCTGCAGTGCCCCTTTCCAGCGAGGAGGAGGCTAGAGAGTAAGACATCGGTGCATTTAGCCCAGAAGGTTGGTGGGGATCTCTCCAGGTGGCTGTTGTCTTACGTTAGGGAGAAAAGACTGTGCCCGGCTCCCTGTGGTCTGGTGTCGATGCAAATCAGCTTTCTAGTCTTCCTTACTCGAGTGCAGCTACCTACGAGAGGCAGTAACACCACAGTGACCTGATTCCAATAGATGGCTGTGAGCAGCTTAACTAAACCCGAATGATGGCTACTCTCTCCCTTGAAGGATTTTTTTAGTTTGTGATACTTGATGCTAGTCACTGTACATATTTTCCATCCTTTGTTTAGTAAACTGTAAATAATTCCCTGTTGCAGAGTATACCCTGATTATGTCTAGCTCATCTTGGAAATCTAACTGTAAATCGTTGATTCATAAGACAGAATCCTATATGACTTTGAGTCTGTGAAATACTGTCCCCCCAAAAAAAAAACACATCACAGACTAGCATTTAAAGAAGAACATACTTTTACTCCTTTCCTACAGCAGCTTTCTATGTTAAACTCCCCAGGCCCTTCCCTTTCTGGTTAGTATGTTACACTGTGCCTGGAAGTAACGCATGTATATTCAACTGGCTTCTCATCCAGTTTCTTGTTCTGTCTTCCCTGCTTGCGTAGAACTATTGATTTCATTGGTTATTCCTCATAGTTGAAACATTTACTCATAGCTTTTAGTTCCTCATAAAAAGCCACCTTTGTATTTTGAATAGCACTTAGCCTTTTACTTTATGAAGCAATGTTTTGCTAATTTCATACTTAGATGGCAGTGGTATTCCAGAGTAAATATATTATGTGTACTCATTTCAAACTGATGTCTACTAATATTACCTACTACTAGAGGCTCAGTGCACGAAATTTGTGCACGGGTAGGGTCCCTAGGCCTGGCCGGCCATCAGGGCCGATCGGCGCCTTTCGGCTGCTGGCCAAGTGCCTTCCTTCCCTGGCTGCTGGCTGGGGCCTTCCTTCATTCCACGCCACCCCCTGGTGGTCAGTGCATGTCATAGTGAGTCATAGTGAGCGATTGAACTCCCAGTCTCCTGGTTGAATTCCTGAGGGGACACTTTGCATATTAGCCATACACACACACACACACACACACACACACACACACACACACACACACACAGTAGAAGCCCGATGCAGGAAGATTCGTGCTAGAATGGGCTTTCCTTTCTCTGGCTGCCAGCACCACCTTTCCACTCCAGCTCAGCCCCTTTCCACTCAGGCCCTGGAGCCACCTCTTTCTGCTCTAGCCCCGCCTTCCCATGCTGCCCAGAGGCCCTGAGAGACCAGGGGTGGGGCAGAACACCTGCGTCGTGCAACAATGCAAGCATCCCGCCCCCGTCACTCTGGCGCCTTCGTATGCAAATTAACTGCCATCTTTGTTGGGTTAATTTTCATATCACTCCTGATTGGCTGGTGGCATAGCAGAGGTACGGTCAATTTACATGTTTGTCTATTATTAGGTGATATATCTATATATATGAACAAGGAGAATAACTCGACCTATTCATGCTTGTGCACAAGTCACTGACATTTGTGACACACTAAAGAAATATGTATATATAACATGTATTACTAGCTTACACTAAAAACAAATCTAAATATATTTCATTTCCTTCTTATTTGAAATATAAACCTACAAATCAAACGTAAGCTGAAAATTGTTTATTCCTGCTAATTATAATCCAAACTTTAAGAATACTAATGGGCACAGTGGGTCTAGGTTAGCATAGATTAAAAAACAATAATAAAGAACGGTAGCCATTTAACTTGCTGAATCACTTTTATTTTTCATGGTCAGACTTTATGGGTGTTTGGGTGTTTTATTAGACATATTTGATCTACCACTCTGGATCCTAGTTTCTGGTCAGGGATCTAGACCTTTTTTTAAAAAAAAAATTTAAAAAACAATAACAACAACACAAAAAAACTTTACTGTTGAAAGTATTATGTATGTCCCCCTTTCTCCCCCCATTAACCACTTTTAGTCCACCCCTGTCCCCACCTCAGGCCTTCAGCACCCTATTGTCTGTGTCCATGGGTTATGCATATACGCATACAAGTTCTTTGATTGATCTCTTCCCACCCACCCACCACCCACCCCTGCCTTCCCTCTGAGATTTGACAGTCTGTTAATAAAGAATTAAATAGCACATGTTAATACCAAAAAAAAAGTATAATTTTTCATTGAAAATTCATAGCAAGTTCTGTTGCTTCCTAAAGGCTACCTGAACACATCAGGAAAATTCTATAGATCAGAGTGCAATGAAGTAAGAGTGAGTAATAACCACTGACTAGAGAAACTTGTAGAATAAATCTATTTAATTGCATATGTAAGATGAGTTTCGCGTCTGAGTGGGGGAGTGGAGCTGAATGCCCTATCGCAAGCCCAATAGTGCCAGTGTCAGTGAGCTGTGTGAGTTGTCTCTATGGGTTGTAAATTGGATCCCCTCAGTGACCAGTTAATGTTTTCTGTATTTACGGCAGCATTTCTTGTTTTCCACAGCCACCAGGGCACTTTGGCAACATAAAAATTTAAAAATAATTTTTAGCAATCATACCGTGCCAATTTTTTATAGTTAAAGGGGCTCATTTAAATTGGAAAACCTGCTAGTCTGAAATTTTCATCTGAAGGATTACCACCAGCCAGAGCTACTTGTCTGATGAGGGTTTCACATGGCTTATCTAATGTGAAATCTCCATGTGGTATATAGTTTCATTAAACGGTGATCAAGAATACATTAGTTCAAAACAAGAAAAGGCAATGGAGCTTAATCCGCCAGGCATCTTGGCGCAACAACTTTAAAAGAGTTATTGAACTGAAACAATTTGAGAATTAAAAGTCTTCCACTTATACAAGACTCCTGTCAGGAGCCTAAAAGTCAGCCTTTCCTTTTTCTGTTTCTGTTGGTATATTTAAAAGAAATACTGCCCCTGAAACAATATTTTGAATGTTGTGGAGGCAATCAAATGCATATATCAGTGAAATAACCTAATCCATTAAAACATAGATTTATCATGATAGGAAAATAAAGTGGCTGGTAGATAATGCAGAAATAAACGGAGAAATTAATTCTTTAGAGAAAAAATATGAGAAACAAGTGTCTGCATGATGTGATGAAACTGGGATTTCTATGGTTTACATTTGAGTTTTAGAAACAATAGTGCTAGCTCCTCCTATTTGACTGACAGTTGAGCACTCAACCAACATTCACGTTGCAAATATACCCTTTGAACAGGCATTAGTGTATACCTATACTTCATATAAGTATCCACCACAAATACTAATAATTTTACATTGTAACATGTAGAAATTAACAATCATATTAAATGATTTTAGAATTGCATATTTTTATATGCAACCAAAGTATATAATAGGGCTATAACTAATTCAACAAATACTTATAAAATTAATTTGATATGTAGTGTTGACACTTGCAGTAAGAGATTTTATGCATACATTCTGGTGATCAAACTAATCATTTTCATTCATTAGCACTGATGAAAAATGTATTAGCTTATGGCAGGAAATCTCATCTCCCAGCTTCAAATTTTGAATGATTTCTAGTGTGCTTTAGCACAAGGTATAAAGAGTGATATTTTTAAAGTGTTACTTCAAGTATATTTTTAATAAAGACTTTGAAATTTGTTATATTGGACTATAGTTGAAAGGATATTTATAATTTGATGATTCAAAATTTAACCTTATTGTAGTACTTTATGAGTATTACAATGATTTGAATTTAAAAGACCAGTTTCTAGAAATACATGCCACTAAATACTTACTTTTCTACTTATTATTCAGCTTGGATTTAAAGATACTATAAAGTGCATACCTCCCTACATTTCTCCACCAATGTATTTCCACCTTAATCTTGAAGGAACTGTGTCTAATGGTGTAAAGATATTTCAGGTTATGTGTTATTTAATCTGAGTTCTCTTGTGAAAAGTGATATATTCCATGATAAAACTGAGAGTTTTTAAACATTTTTTAAAATCTCAAACAATATGTGTCAGCTCTTTTGCAGTTTTGCTTTTTTCTTGCAAGTCACAATGACCTAATCTGAACATAGTTTGTGACTTTTTATACTTCTTTACATATAAGCTTCAAATGTTGAGGATTTTTATTTTAGTATAATGTGCCATAATTATAATGCTGCCTCCTTATCTGGTGTGGTATTTGCCACTAAAGAATATTATAGTTTAGGGATTTCATGAGCAGTCACTTCTTTTTCTTGATATGTCATTTGCATTTTATGCTTTTCCATTTTGTTGTTGGATAACCTTTGGAAGAAATTAATAAAGTTCATGTAGTTGGCGGCAAGTAAAGCAACACAGAATTTAGGCACTCCCTAAATTCAATCAGAGTTTAGATAAAACACAGACTACATTAATGTATGGGCGCTGTTATAACCTCTATTAATATAGTTGAAAGCCGTCAAGCACCAGTGATTCTCAGAAACATAAAAAAGTTTGTATTAAAAATCACTGAACAGTACAAAAATGGGAACAATACATATAAATTAAATTCAACACTCAACTTTGTAAAACACCGTTCTTTATAAAAAATGGCCTGCATTTGCATGCATTCCATGTTGTAGTAAATAACAGGGTTTTTAACTGGAAATACTCAGATGCTTAGTGCTGATTCCATGATGTTTCTTCTTAAGTTAAAAGGATAAGAATTTTTACCCCGAACACTAATGTGCTTCATTTTCATGGTGTTAGGGGACCCTTTTAAAGGAAGTTAGTAATCAGAATGGCAATATTTACTGTTGTCTGCATTTGAGCGGTTCACAGCTGAGCACTTCTCTTGTGTATTCAGTGACAAATGGCAATCACTTTGTCATTTATCTTATGACAAATAGCAGATTCAGCCACAAACTGCTGGCCGTAGCAAACTTACAGGATGAAGTTCTTTATTGTTTATGGTTTGTGGGTTGATGTATTCATGCCTTGTTTATTTGTGAAATGAACAAAAATCAGTAAGCAGGCATGAACAGAAATTTGGCCACGCAATCCATTGTACTTTTTTTCCCTCCAGTCTCCCAAGGACCTTACAAGGAAATTCGCTGAACTAGGTCTAAGCTGTAAGCTGCCTTTAGAAAAAAAAAAAAAAAGTCATTAGAGGATGCACCAAATTGTGACATTATGCCCTTAAGCCAAAATAACACTGAATGAAGTTCCTACCTCGCATTAACCTCCTGAATAACGGTCTTAAATTTGATAGCAAGCTATTGTCACAGAGAAGTGGCACTGGCCAACAGCAGAAGGCAATTACTCACTATATTCTCACAATTTAAGCAATATGCTAAAGTTTTCATTCTTTGTTCCATAGATTAAAGGAAATTTGCAAAACAACGGTGTACATTAATGTAAATTGTATCTGAATTGCATATATCAGTTGTGTTTGATTGCATGTGTGCTTGAGAATATTATTAATTTAGCTCATGTCATTGACATATAAGAAGATAATGAATTAGGCCACATTCTGTGATACAGGTTTGAGATTAAAATGCAGGATTCTGGATAAGAATAGTACATTAAAATGTCTAGCAATACTATAGATAAAATAATATGTCATTTCTAATTTTAAATCTATTTTTTTCAAACTATCTTTGAGAAACAGTTTGGCCCAGTGAATTATATTTTATTATTAGCATAGCTTTTTGAGTTATTATGATGCCTTATACTGATCTAATGAAATGTAAAAAATTACTGATCTATTGATTTAGTGAAAAATCACTAATAATTATAATGTAGTTAATAAAATATTAGTATGGGAATATTTTCTTTTTTTTTCTTTAACAATAAAGGTAAATAAAGAATGGCCGTGTCATATATGAATAAGAGAAATAAAGTACCTATGTATGATATGGAATAAAGTTCTAATATCTAGATTACTGGTAGCAAATCAGCAGGATAAAATAATACACAAAAGATTTTACTAACATTCAAAACTCATTAGGAAAAGGTGGTGTTTTAGGGTAAAATAAATGGCAGACTCGAAGTTTTAATGTAAATTTATTTTTTGAGTCATATTTTTAAATATTTTGTACAAAGGTCATTCGACACATAATCTAAGACCAAAGAAATAATTGCCTACTTTAATTTGAATAGTCTCTAAGCACATGTCTGTAAATCCCAAAATTTGGTGTTATAAATAAAAGGTATTTGCATGTCATATATTTGTTACTTATATCCTAAAACACTCTCTGCCAGAAAAAACTAACAAAAACAAAAACACACACACACAAAAAAAAGTCTGTCCAGTTAATGTCCATGAGTTTATAGACTAACGGTGTTGAAACTGATATTCTGAAAGGAGACGGAAGCTGGAGGCCCAGAAGAAACTATTATGTGGCCCTGGGATCTGCATATGCTAATCTATCTCTTCTTGCTCATCAGAGGTGAATGATAGTCCTACTGCACTTACTAGTACGAGCCAGTCTAGACGCAGTTATTTGCATAAACAATCTGATTGGGAAGCATTGCTCTGTCCCTCTGTGTTGCAAACTTTTGGGAGAATAGAGACTGGCCTGGTGTTTTTATGAAACCATACGTGGAGTATATCTGCTTTGTGTTTTGAGAGGAAGTAGAAGACAAACAATGATGTACAGGTGACATTTTGTCAGGTAGAGAATGCCAACAAGAAGACAAAGCATAGTTGATGTATTATTTGAATTAAGACTGTTTAATAGAATTATTTTCTGAAATTACTCTGAAAAAAGGAAATTCATCAGTGAACCCAGATTGTAATTCAGCCACTAACTTTGGACAATTGTTTATACCTTTTCCCCTCTACCGCTATATTTTTACAAAGCTGCCATGATTGTGTACTTGCTATTTTATACATTGTTTTCACTTTAGCAGTAGATCATTTTTCCATGCTGCTCTATACTCCTCAAAGCAATATTTTTTATTTACTGCTTTAGTATTACCTCAAGGAATATATTCATTAAACACCAATTGGATGACTAGCTTGTGCCAGACATTGTTCTGAACCTTGGGTATAAAAATGGGATGACTATGTCATCTCTGGCTGCCTTGAGTTTATAGTCTGGACAGAAAAATGGAATAAGAAAAACCAAGGTGATAAATGTGGGGAGCACTGAACAGTTCAGGAAGAGGCATCTACATCAACATAGGTTCTCAGAGGCGATGACAGAGCTGAATTTTGATCTGCATTTTACGGAGAGGAGCAGATGGTTACTAGACTTAACGTGGTGATCGCGTCATTAGTTATATAAATGTTGGATAACTGTGTTTAATATTATATGTTAACTGAACTCTAATAAAAATTATTTAGGAGAAACAAAGAATAGGTAGGAGCTGATCAAGTAGGAATGGTGTCTGATGGAAAGCTGTACTCCTGAGTAGATCAGGTCAACAGAAATGACAGGTATGAATGGCAGCAAGGAGGGAGGCTGTGGAGGGCAGAGCGGCAGAGGTTCCGTGGGCTGTATTTGAACATTATCCTGAGAGAAAAGGAAGGGCAGTGCCAATGAGTACACCCGTTTTGACTCTATAAAGGGGATGACTTGGGCAGCAGCGTGAAGATTGATTTGTGGCAGGAACATTTTGGAGATGGAAATACAAGGTAGGCCAATGTGGCTCAGTGGTTGAGCACGAACCGATGAACCAGGAAGACGCAGTTCAATTCCCAGTCAGGGCACATGCCCAGGTTGTGGGCTCAATCCCCAGTGTGGGGCGTGCAGGAGGCAGCTGATCAATGATTCTCTCTCATCATTGATGTTTCTCTCTCTCTCTCTCTCTCCCTCTCTCCCTTTCTCTCTGAGATCAATAAAGATATATTTAAAGAAAATAAAAAATAAAGAAATACAAGGTAGGAGGTTCTTAAACTAGTTCAGTCTTGACGTGCTGAAGATTTCAAGAGAGGGAGTAAAAAAAAATGGGGATAAATAAGAGAAGAAAGAGAAATTTGGGGAGAAATTTCATGGGACCTGGGGAAATCTTGGTCACTCACTGGATGTAGGAAGCAGTGAAACCAGTGAAAGGGGAGTTTAGAAGAAATCTTGGGATTGTAGCTTGTGACTTCGGGCAAGTGACAATGTGTTTTACCAAGAACAAAGGAAAAGGTAGAGCAAGGATGGGAAAAGGGGATCATGAATTCAGTTTTGGAAAAAAAACATTTTTAGGTTATAAAGCTTTACTACACATACAGAATGCTACCACTAATGAAGGCAGACAGGCTCGGATGCAATGGTTCTGGATGGAGGACAGCTAGCTTTTGGAAAGTGAGTAGGTTTGGGTGATTCAGAGCTTCTAGCTTTGGAATTGTTGAACTTGGCTTGCGTGTGCCATCCAAATGGAGATGTAACATGTTGAGATGCAGCTCTGGATCCTAGCAACAAGAATTGTTGGATTTGCCCTAGCTGGTTTGGCTCAGTGGATAGAGCATCAGCCTGCAGACCAAAGGGTCTCGGGTTCGATTCCGGTCAAAGTCATGTACCTTGGTTGCAGGAGGAGCTTGCAGGCTCCTCCCCGGCTCGGGCCCTGGTCAGGGCACATGCAGGAGGCAACCAATCAATGTGCTTCTCTCACATTGATATTTCTTTCTGTCTTTCCCTCTCTCTTCCACTCTCTCTAAAAATCAATGGAAAAATATCCTCGGGTGAGAATAAAAAAGTAAAAATAAAAATAAAAGGATTGCTGGATTTTTTAGAGGCATCTGTGAATGGTGTTACTGAAGTATCAGAGGGAAAGTGCAGTGAGAGGGAAGAGCAGATAGCCAAGAATATGGAGTAATTTGGGAAATACTCATATTTTATGAGAATTTCATGAGCATGAATCTTCAGAAAACTACATGAGAAGTTGTGACCAAAGAGATGAAAACTAAGAATCAAGTAATATAAAAGTAAAGAGCTTCAACAAGTCATTTCAACAGGAAAGAGGTACTCAAACATGTCAAATTTTACATAAAAGTAAGAGAAGCTAGAGATAGGTAACACATCCCAGCTGCTTAATAAGTTCAAGTGAGTAGGGGAGGCAGAAGCCATATTTCAGTGGGCTGGAGAGTAGCTGTAAACTGAGAGACTAGAAACATTTAGCACATATTATGTTTTAAAGGCACTGATTGTATTAAAAGGTGGTAATTTAGTTAGATAGAAATAAAGGGAGGAATTTTTTAAAAATTTTATTTATCAATTCTTTTTTTCTTCATTGATTAAGATATTACATATGTGTCCTTACTGCCCCATTGACTCCCCCACTCATACCCTCACCCCCCTGGTGTCTGTGTCCATTGGTTAGGCTTATATGCATGCATACAAGTCCTTTGGTTGATCTCTCCCCTTACCCCCACCCTCCCCTGCCTTCCCTCTGAGGTTTGACGGTCTGATCATTGCTTCATCAGTTTATGTTGTTCATTATATTCCATAAATGAGTGAGATCATGTGGGGCTTTAAGCATTGCTGTGGTTGAGAAGAAAAGTTCCATGGATGTTGAAATCATCCAAGATAATTTCAGTATTTGAATTGTAAGGAAGGTGATGAGCCAGTGGCCAAAGTCTTCAGCAGAAGTAGAAAAGCGACAGTGAGTGAGAGGAAAGAGAACAGGCGGGAGGTGTAGTTGAATGACGTGGTCTTTGAGGGGAGTGGCTCAAAGGAGGCTGGAGAAGGCGCTGTGGGAAGGGCAGAAAGGACAATAAACACGCCTCTCTGAGGGCAGAGAGAGATGCATCCTTCCTGAAATCTAAACAAACAAAACCTCAGGAGCTTAGACAGAACCACGACATAGATGGTAAAGCAGTATGTGTTTTGTTAAGTAGATTCAAAGATAGATTACACTCTGAACCCCCTTCCCCACCCCTCCCCAGAAGCCAAAATCTTTTAGAGGAAAAACCATCAACAAATGCAGAGGAAAGGATATGACGATAACAACATATAAAAGACTAACCAAAAACACCAGGATTACTTAAACTTCCCTAATGTAAGAAGAGATTTGTTCCAAGTGGAATATGCCTAGTAAGGTCTTAATGGTTATGAAATAGTATGCCTGTATACAGGGCGGTGCAAAAGTAGGTTTACAGTTGTACGTACACAAAACACAGAGTTTATCATTGTATTCTCATTTATTAATTACTAGAGGCCGGATGCACAAAATTCATGCAAGAGTAGGCCTTCCTTCCCCCGGATGCCGGCACTGGCTTCCCTCCGGCACCCGGGACCTGGGCTTCCCTTGCAGCCCTGGCTTCATCCAGAAGGTCGTCCGGAAGGACATCTGATCTAATTAGCATATTATGCTTTTATTGTTATAGATTGTATTATTTTCCATATGAAAACTATAAACTTACTTTTACCCAACCCTGTATTTCAAGAATATATAAATATAAAGATAAGTACATAAACATAGTTATTTATCATTATTCAGTTTTTATTCAAACCACTTTGAGTATATTTTAGTTTATATATTCATCTATTTCATATTTACATATACTTATATATTTAACTATATATAATATAAATATGTAATAAATATATTTTAGGCAGTTTGAATTGAAACTGAGTGATCATGACCTTTGCAGGAATAAGAAATTTTTGCCAACTACTTAAATAAATATGAACAGCTCAGAGGTCAAGAAAAAATATATATAAATGATATAAATTATACTAAAGGAGGATAATTCTCTGTTGCTTTCAAAAGAGGATCATTGAATGGGTAAATATAGAGAAGTTTAATTATGACAATTAAAATCAATAGTAGAACGCCCGCCAGTGTGGGTCAGTGGTTGAGCTTCGACCTATGAACCAGGAGGTCACAGTTCAATTCCCAGTCAAGGCACATGCCCAGTTTGCAGGCTCCATCCGCAGTGTGGGGTTTGCAGGAGATCAGCCGATCAATGATTCTCTCTCATCACTGATGTTTCTCTCTCTCTCTCCCTCTCCCTTTTTCTCTGAAATCAATAGACTATATTAAAAGACAAACAAAATCAATAGTGTAACAAATTCAATTCATTGAAAGCCATTACCCTAGGCCCGTGGTCGGCAAACTGTGGCTCGCGAGCCACATGCGGCTCTGGCCCCTTGAGTGTGACTTCCACAAAATACCACGGCCTGGGCGAGTCTATTTTGAAGAAGTGGCGTTAGAAGAAGTTTAAGTTTAAAAAATTTGGCTCTCAAAAGAAATTTCAATCGTTGTACTGTTGATATTTGGCTCTGTTGACTAATGAGTTTGCCGACCACTGCCCTAGGCAATCCTGAGCTGGCTTTAGTTTCTGTTTGGAGTAGAGTCTTTCTCCTTTATTCAGGGACAGGTTGTTTTTTTCTGCCTTTTCCCCAAGAGTGAGTCAACTTCAAGCGCAGCATTGCTGGGTGCTGAGCTGCCTGGCTCCTGTGCATTTAGCAGCACAGGCTCACCGTCAAACTCACCTTCCCTGTAGATGCAAACCTTGACCGAAAGAAATAGTCTTTGGCCAGAATGGTTACTCAGTGATCCATTCTTTTAGATGTTAGGAAGTTTCTTCTCCAGTTAAACCAGCAGAGAGCTGATTCTGACCATGTCTTGCAGTTCCTGACCATTCCCTATGGAGGGTCACTATGAGCAATGGCTCTAATGAAACTCGTGGTTGTGTTCACTACAAAGAGGATGTTGCCCATTAAGTTCACAGTATCTACGTTAAGAGCATGAGAGCATGGTCAGGTGTAAATAGCAGGAATGGTGAATAGAATTTATCCTGCGGATTTGGTGTGTCCGATCTTCCAGACATTGGGTTGACCAGCATTCCCTTTTAATAGTGTCTGCTAGAAAGCTCAGACGTGTATTGGAACAGCTTGGAGGAAGTATGTAAGTTCTGTTTTAATGCCTCATGGTTGCTTGTTTCTTGACTTTTCCCTCAGTTTCAGTATACATACTGTTGTTGTGTTTATTCTTGTAAATAGACGGGAATCCTGCCTCAGAGAAAAGGGTGAAAGAGGAGAAAGGGAAATCCTACTGTACACAAAATACCATAATACAGAGATTAGTGAAAAGGGAAATCTGCCCTCCGTTAATTTACAGGCTAGTGTGGGTGAGCAATTTATCAAAGAACTGTAATATTATTTTTCTAAGAATAATATTATTTCTAGAAATAATATTTTTCTAGGAATGCTGTGCCATCATAAGATGAATGAAGTTACTAGTATAGTAAGATTGGTCAGAGTAATGCAGAGAAATATTAATATGCTGAAAACATCCATTTAATTGGCCAAGTTAAGATATACAAATCTCTTACTTCCATGATAGAAAAACTTGAGCTATATTAAGCACAGTATCTGTATCTGACATAAAATGATATCAGTTTGGTAACAATATGAATAGTTACCCATTTCCATCAATCTATATTTATATAGCTAAAACTTCTATTTGTAACTTTAGCATGTAGTTATTTGTCACAGTACTTATTAATTTATATTTACAAATGCTTTCCATAATCTGTATAGAGTGCTAGAATTTCTCCATAGCTGATTATCATTGTATTTATATCGTATATAAAAGACTCAAATCTTCCAAAAGCTGTAATTACAGATTTTAAATTGCACTTTCAAGAGTAATTATTTCATTTTGTGATTATTAAAACTAAAAAGAACGAGAAACATTTATACCTAGAGATTTCACGGACTTCGTTAGTTTTTCTTTCCCTAAATGGGGCTGAAACATGGGTGACCTTGGGCTGCAGGGAGCACTTGACCTCCCTGAAGTCACCGCTCCCTGCACGGTCCCTGAGAGCAGCCGGAGAAGGGCATTTTCCTGAAGGAACGCTCCATGGCTTTCCTCACCTCCCACCACGTGGAAGGGCCACTTCACCAAACAAATGCCAGGGTGGCCCACCACCAGCCATCTCAGAGCTTGAGGCACTTCACAGCTGCTATTCGTTTGGGGAGGAGAGACCCCTCCCCCACCCCCCGATCTATGTGGCTGCAGAGCCTGAGAAGGACTCACTGAGTTCACTGTGGTGGTGGATATATTCTTCATACCTGGATGCATGGAGGTTGGTGATCCCTGAACTGACCACCAGCAGAAACCAGATTGTACGTAATCATGGAATTGAAAGTGATGATACTCACTTTTCCCCCCTCAACAAAGCAACACGGTTATGTCGCCGTGCCTTCCCAGCCACGGGGACAGTGGTGTTGAGCTGTTCTGAAGCTTCGAATGTGACGTGTAGGCAGGAAACAACACTGCTTTTCAGCCTCTCAAACCAATGTCACGTTTACAAGAAGTTTAAGCTAATGGTTGCAGTCTGGTGGAAGGAATATAAAAGCTGCTGCTATTGAACTGCCCTTCTGCATTATATTTCAGAGGACCCCTGGATTTATTATTTCTGCCAACTTTCTCATTCTTGTGTTTGGGTAATAGACCGAGCGTAGGTAGTTAGAGAATGACACTTGAAGTGAGTGACGTGGCCGGGGCCTTTGCCTCCTGGTTACAGAAGCAGAAGTCTTTCCGGTGACCCACTGCGTTCTGCGCTTGCACACTCTCAGCGTTTCCAACCAGCCAAATTTTTCCATTATCAAAAATCACTTAACTGCATGATGTACTTGGGCTGCTCTCACCAGCTCAAATCTCCCAGTAAAACGTATCCCTACGAGGAATGAATTGTTAAATTAGCTGAAATTGCACTTTTGAGAAACTGAAACAGGTGTGATTTGAATGCACATTTTACTTAGGTTTTAGTGCCTGAAAGAAAAAGAAACTTGAATAGCTAAAAAAAGCATATTCTCTTTGCAAATTTCCTTGACTTACCCTTATGTGGGCATGCCCTAGCTGGTTTGGCTCAGTGGTTGAGTGTTGACCTATGAACCAGGAGGTCACGGTTTGATTCCTGGAGAGGGCACATGCTCGGGTTGCGGGCTCATTCTCCGGTAGGGGGAGTGCTGGAGGCAGCCAATCAACCACTCTCTCATCATTGATGTTTCTCTTTATCTCTCTCTCCCTCTCCCTTCCTCTCTGAAATTTATAAAAATATATTTAAAAAACAAACAAACAAAAAACCCCACACAAAATAAATACATGGGTCTAGTATTCTGACTGTTTTGATGCAATGATTTAAAGAAAAGCCTCAACTTCTAGGCAATAAGCAGTGTCCGTCTATTCAGACATAAGCAGCCTCTTTACCTTTAAAATGTAAGGTAACCATCACTCTAAATACATTGAATAATAGCTGTCAAAACCACAATGTGATAGACTGAGAACTGATAAACACTACCTAAACATTTCTGTAACTAGATTGCATGCAGAGTTTTAAATCAGGCTTATTTTATTTTCTGTATTCATGAAAATATTTTGGGTTCAAATAAATTCTGTCCACGTGAAATTTTACAAATTGAGTATTAATTACTAAGTAATGTTGGCCCTTTGTGTTCTAATCTTTTATTGTTCTAACTCATATTGTTAAAGAGAAAGGACAAAACAGTCTCTATACCAAACATCTCAAACCATATGCTAATTGCTATTCCTAGTGCATCTTTCTCATGTGCTTGCTTATGATGAAACTAGAGGCCCGATGCACAAAGATTCGTGCAAGAATAGGCCTTCCTTCCCCTGGCTGCCGGCAGGCACCACCTTCGCTCCAGCCAGAGCCGCCTTTCTGCCTTTGCTCTGGCCAGAGCCACCTTCCGCCTCTCGCCTTGTCACATCAATTTGCATATTCCTTCCTTATTGGCTGTGGGTGCCGCCGTCTTTGTCACAGAGTTACGGTCAATTTGCATATTCTGTCTTTATTAGATAAGATGTTTAACTGTTTTTTAAAATGCTTATGTATTTTAACTTTGTGGTTTTTCTAATGTTTATTTTTAATAACTATTTCATTAGCTTTTTAAATATACATATATACACTCAGAAAATACTGAATTTATAGTTTTGAAAACAAAATGTTTAACTTATTAGTATTTTTTTTTCATGTCCAATGTCTCTCACTGTCTAGAATAGCAGTTCTCCAAGTGTGGGCACTGTGACTATTTTTTTTTTCCTTTTGGGCAT
This sequence comes from Cnephaeus nilssonii, assembly GCF_951640355.1. Classification (NCBI taxonomy): domain Eukaryota; kingdom Metazoa; phylum Chordata; class Mammalia; order Chiroptera; family Vespertilionidae; genus Cnephaeus; species Cnephaeus nilssonii. Next base: position 88,303,856 of record NC_137082.1, read on the forward strand.
GTGGCAGTCTAGAAGAGGTGAGACTACTTAGCATGATTTTATAGAAGGTATGGAAAATAACGTGAATGGGAGCTTAGAAAGCATGAAGTACATGGAGAGGAAATATTATGGTTACTTACGGAAGTCTGGGAAATGGCAATCAAGTCCCAAAAGCTCAGAATAGTAGCTGAAGACTCAGCCTCCTTATAAAAAAGAAATAATTGATCCAATATGCTTCTATGTCTGGCACCAGGCATCGTGTCAAAATTTAGTTCTGTGAGCAGATGATACTGTCCACCAACTGGGGACTCAGTCCCAAGTCCAGAGTGAAAGCATCTTGCTTTCCTGATGACAGTGTTGAGAGAAATAACCTTGTTATTTATATAAGTGCTGTGGTTAAAGGGAGCCATCAGGAAAAGTAATATGTATTAATCAAGGTTTCAAAGTTCTACTTGTCTAAGGAAAGCTGGGTTGTAGAATCATATAAACACAGGGTGTCTCCAAAAATGCACACAGGTCAACAGCTGATAGCTCACGTGATGTTTCTTTTCAAATTTAACCCATTGGCATGAATAATTATTCAGATAATTTGTGTACATTTTGGAGACACCCTGTACAGTATACAGTATGTACACACACATACAATTCTAAGATGAGATGAGTACTACATGTAATGGTTAGCAGTATAGGCATTTTTTTAATTGAATGGCGCATGTTATTTTATCAACAAGGTGGCTGAGAAAACATGTCATTAGAAATAGAAAGGAACATCTATGAACACAAGTTCAAGAATCTATTTCAATTCAAGAATATGTAATGTAATACCTTATATGTGCCAAGCACTGTTCTAAGGATGAGATATAAAGATGAGCAAGGAATTTGAATCAGATATAAGTGACATGCCAGTATTAGCTTTGGGAAAAGATGTTCCGCTCCCAGTTATTTTGAGTCATTAAAGCGGAAATGAACTTGTGCAGGAAAACAGGGATGGGTCGCTTTCCTTGAGACTATATTCCAAAGTTTTCCTCTCTTGAATCACTTCTTTGGACTCTGTCTATCCTTTAAGGAACTCTAACTCCTGCCAACTTTCAAATTGAAATGCAAACTTCTTATGAAAACATTAATTCTTTTGTAAACCCCTACATTAAACTCATTTTAAGTGCTATTTTAGAATACACGGAGTTTAAATTTCAGTTGTTTTTAACAATTTTATGGACATAAAATACAAAATATTAAATTCATGAGTAGCAACCAGTTTTGTACTATTGTGGCAGATACTTGTTGAGGAAATTCTGGGGCTACCAGCATTTTCATAGTTTTCTTAGGGAAGAAGGAAAACATACTAATCATCTTACTGAGAACCTCAGCAAATCAGACTGTATCATGAAAATATAGTCAGCCACTTTCATAAAGGTACACAAATAATAGTGTAGTAGGAAAGTCTTGAGATAAACAATAAGAAAGCAATCTAAACAGCTTTGAATTACAGAAAATGTCTCTGCTTGTTTGACATACTTCCAAGAAAGGGAAGCAGATAAAAGCAACACTATTATCAAGAAGCAAACAAATCCAGTGTTTGCAAAAGGTTTTTGGAAATCATGTCTGTTAGTCTAAGAACATACCCTCAGATAAGTGAGCATTTCAAATCTGGTGGGGAAAAATGTTACACCTGTCCTATATAATAAAAGCCTAATATGATAGGTGTCTGGTTGTCTGGTTGGCTGTTCAACCAATCAAAGTGTAATATGCTAATGATATGTGAAGGCTGCTCAACAGCTCGCTATGATGTGCACTGAACACCGGGGGGCAGACAGTCGACCAGTCAACCAGTCGACCAGTCGCTAGGAGTTGCACTGTCCACCAGGGGGCAGATGCTGCGACCAGTAGATTAGCTTGCTGCTGGGGTCTGGCCCATTGGGACTGAGCAAGACGGGCTGGACATGCCCTGGAGCTCTCCCATGATCCTTCCCCACCAGGGGGCAGACGCAGTGAGCTGAGCGGTAAGGAGCGAGGGATCCCGGACTGTGAGAGGGATGTCCAACTGCCTGCTTAGGCCTGATCACCCCGGCAGTCGGACATCCCCAGAGGGGTCCCGGACGTTAGAGGGTGCAGGCCAGGCTGAGGGACCCTCCCCCCCCAGTGCATGCATTTCATGCACCGGGCCTCTAGTGTTTTATAAAGCTGCAAGAGACTTACTCCAAGAAGTAGCAATTTCTGTTAGCAAGATGCATGCAAAGTGTCAGCCTCGTGGGAATTCACTTGTGACCGAGCAGAGAGCAGCCCCTGTGCAGACAGTGAGAAAACTGACAGATGCTATGGAAGCAATCAGTCTGAAATGTATAGAATATTGAAACCATGGAATGCCTAAAAAGCCATAAGCAAGATCTTAAAATCAATACAGGATGCTACTGAAAGTCAGAGTAATGACTGCAGAATAGGAATATCCTACTGGTCCCCTGCGGGTTCTGTAAAATCACCATGTATGCGTATTTTAAACAGAAAACAATTGTTAGATTGGTTTTATAAAAAGAAATTTTGCTATTTTGCAGCATTTAAAGTGATGTAAAAGAAAGTATTTTCTAGAATATTTGTCTGTATTTACGGCCATCCTGAACTATTTTGATGAGAACAAAACCCTGTTAGTTGCTAAAAAGCCCATGGACAAAGGCTGCTGAAAACATAGAACCTAATACTACTTAAGCCCGGAGAGATTTAATTGGTTTTATTAGGAATACCCTGGAAATATTTTTAGATGCAAGGAATGTGATGATTTACATCTAGGAAGCTCAGAGGCAGTGAATTACATTTGTCAGTGGGCTTGACTGGAAGTCAAAGGCAGAAGGATTTCTTGGTTTAAATTAGAAGGTCAGCCACAGAAATTAAAAATGTGTCTGAAAGAAAGAATGCTATATTTTGGTAATCTCTGGAACACCTTTTTTATTGTAAGTAAAGAAAGAACCATTTCTAGACATGTTTAAAACCAAAGAAGGTTTCTGAGCATCACATTGCTTTCTTGAGCCAACCTTTAAAAAAAATTCTAAGTGTATATAGACTGCTGTGAATCTGATGAGTCATGGGTAGAAAGTTTTAACCTACCTTTCACATTTCTGGATAAATATGGGGATACAATGTTTACAGAACTTTCCTCGAATTATAATGTCTGAGCTAAAGCTGGACAATTGTGCTGCCATCTTGGTGGCAGGTATTGTGGTAGGAGCAGGGAACCAGGGAAGTCTTGTCCAGTTCCTGACTCTCCTTCTCCTTTTAGAAAGCAAGATCCTAAACTCCTAGCAAGGAGTCCTTTGTCTCCGACTATCCCTCCAGCTCCTGCCAGAATCTTCCAACTCTGTACCACCCTAAATAATCCACTACTTTGGCTTTTTGGGTGAAAGTGGGTGAAGGAAAGAAGAGGTCTTATTTCTGAAAAAAAATAAAACGTAAAAAAAAATAACAGCTTTCAGGATGCTGTGGAGCATCCCAGAGATGGTGAAGCCAAATTAAAATTGCAAATAGGACATTCAACACTACTTCTTTGCTTTTACGTGCCCAGTAATTTTCTGAGAAATTTTCCCCCTTTACGGGTGATATTTCCACATGTATTTCAGATTATTTAAAAGAAAAAGAGTTTCTAGATGACCAGACGTCATCAATATTTCCAGCTGCTCTGTATCCCCAAGGATAACGGTTGTCACTTGCTTCTTTCACCAAAGATTTCTCTTGAAATATTGGGACCATTTTTAATAAAACTCCCCCATCTTACATAGAAATCACCCCTGATCAGAAGCGTTTTAAACGGCTCATTGTATGTACAGCCACCCGTAGACCGTGAGCCCTGCCTTCAGTTAAACACCGTGGACTCCCCAGTGCTTGAGGAGCTACAGCGTCTGCATCCTTCCAAGTCCTGGGCTGCTGGCTCCGCTCTTGGCCTTCACGCAGACCGGGCTCTGCCACAGGCTCCGCCTCCTCATTTTAACCCACATCACACCCCTTCCCTCTGAAACTTGTCAGTCTATTTCATGCTTCTATGTCTCTGGTTCTATTTTATTCACCAGTTTATTTTTTTCATTAGATTCCACATATGAGTGAGATCGTGTGGTACTTATCTTTCTCTGACTGGCTTATTTCTTGTAGCATGATACTCTCCATTGATTTTAAAACTTTCTCTTTTTTAGATATAAGCATATCCTATATAATAAAAGGCTAATATGCAAATTATCCCTATGGGCAGGAGTTCAACTGACCGGGAGTTAGATGTGCGCTCACCACCAGGGGGCGGTGCAGAACATAGCAGGTGTCGGTGATGCAGTGCTGGCCCCAATGAGAGTGGGACTGCGGCAGGATGGTGGAGCAGGTGAGCGGGAGGCGCCAGGCCAAGGCGGGTGTAAAGGGAGGCCCCGGCCGGCAGCTGGGGGAAGGGAGGCCCCGACCAGCAGCCGGCAGCCACTAGGGACCCTACCCATGCACGAATTTCATGCACTGGGTCTCTAGTAATGCTATAAAATAGTATAAGCATAGCTTCAGGTACATCACACAGATCTTGATATTTCTTCTTTTTCTTTTTATTCTGACCTAAATGTTTTCAAATTTCTCATATGATTCCACAAATTTGCTTTAGTTTAGGCTTGTTGTTATTTGGTTTGTCTTTTGAACACAATCACCTATTTCTTCTATCAATTCCTGGTATTGATTCGGATAGATCAGGCTGTCCTCCAGTAACAATTTCCAGTGTCAGTGGCTGACAACTACAAATGTTGGTTTCTAACCACAAAAGCTCACTAAATCTCTTTGACCCTTCAGGGCTGTTCACTTTCACAAAGTAACTGAGGGCTCAGTTCACTTGCATCTCTGGCTCCACCATCTCAGACAAAGGCCTGGTGGTCTCCTTGCCAAGGAAGAAAAAGCTGGAGGGTCAAATAGCATCTGTTAAATGTCTTGGCCGCAGACTGATTCATTTTCTTCTGTTCGTGGTCAGAGTAGACTCCTGGCCTCTCCAATGGGACTGAGAAATGGGGGGCAGGCCATGGCTATTTGGTAAACAGTCAGTGTCTCCCACAAAAGTTATTAAGATCCCCAAAAAAAGTTTAGAGTGCTAAGTCAACACTGTATTTCGATAGGCTGAGAATTGAAATGTGTTAAAAACAGTCAATCATAATTAAAATTGAAAAGGGAAAGGTATTTTTTAAATATATTTTATTGATTTTTTACAGAGAGGAAGGGAGAGGGATAGAGAGTTAGAAACATCGATGAGAGAGAAACATCGATCAGCTGCCTCCTGCACACCCCCCACTGGGGATGGGCCCGCAACCAAGGCACATGCCCTTGACCGGAATCGAACCTGGGACCCTTCAGTCCGCAGGCTGACGCTCTATCCACTGAGCCAAACCAGCTAGGGCAGGGCAAGGTATTAATAAGACACAAGATAGGGAATTGATACTAGTAAAGATATTGTGGAATCAGGAAGGTTTCTTGCCCGAGCCCGGGAAATTATATGAACTCAAACTCTTTTAAAACCATACTTTTCCAAAACCAGGAATTTGAAAGTAATGAATAACACCAATTTGGAAAGAACAGGTTTATGAATGGAATCATGAGAAACATTTTTAGATTGGTAAAAAAGAACAAGGTGGCAGAAACTATGGAACTGACTAATTTGAACTAATTCTCTTTTTTAAAAATGTATCTTTATTGATTTCATAGAGAGGAAGGGATGGGGAAAGAGAGAGAGAGATAGAAACATCAGTGAGAGAATCAGTTTTTGGCTGCCTCCTGCACGCCCCTACTGGGGATGGAGCCCGAAACCCAGGCGTATGCCCTGACCAGGAATGGAACCCTGACCTCCTGGTTCATGGATCAATGCTCAGCCACTGAGCCACACCGGCTGAGCTCAAAGTAATTCTTGCAAAAATTGGTTCAAACCTTTTAAGAAATAATTCATATAAAAATATTTAGACCTCTGGAAGTTAGGTTCAAGATGATCAGAGATTAAATTGCTAATCCTGGCATCAAAATAAGGAGACTTTGAACATCTAGGCCGAAGAGTATGGATACTACTCAAAGAGAAAACATGAGAGGCAATAGTTTGGTGTGTAACTTTTGGTGTCACATTGATTCCATTCAGATTCTGGGTTTAACTTCTACTGGTTAAATTTAATGTCCTTTCCTATAAAAATGGAGATAAAAATAGTATTAAACTCAAGGAGTTGCAGTATCCTATATAATAAAAGCCTAATATGCTAAGTGTTTGGTCGTCCAGTCATCCATTCAACCAATCAAAGCGTAATATGCTAATGATATGGTAAGGCTGCTCAACCACTTGCTATGACATGCACTGACCACCAGAGGCCAGACGCTTCGACTGGTAGGTTAGCTTGCTGCTGGGGTCTGGCCAATTGGGACTGAGCGAGACAGGCTGCACATGCCCTGGAGCCCTCCCGCAATCTCTCCCCGGCTGGCCAACCTCCTACATCCCTCCCTGGCCCTGATGGTGCACCAGTGGGGTCCCTCAGCCTGGCCTGCACCATCTTGCAACCCAGGACCCCTCGGGGGATGTTGGAGAGCCGGTTTCAACCCGATCCTGCAGGCCAGGCCGAGGGACACTTGTAGGTTCATAGGTCAATACTCAACCACTGGGCATGCTGGCCAGGCTGTTTACAGCACTTTTTCTAGGGGAAAGTCCTCTTCCTTTGTTGGGTTCTAATTTTTTTCTTGAATCTTTTCATTACATTTCTTCAGGCATTACTTTTACTCTGTTGACTTTTCTGTTATTTAGACATTTTAAAACCTGATATGATTTTAGATTTTATTTTGTCCTAAAATAACTCTACACTTATTTCCCCCAACCTCTTCAACATTAGAAATTTGGCAGGGAAGTAGGGCATAAGGAACTGAGATTATGGAGGGAATAAGGCACATTGTTTTGGGGCTTTAGCTACAATCACTTAGTTATGCCTTTTTGGACATAATGACAATGGGCTTGAAAAAGTAGAAAGTTACCTATTCATTAAATCAAGCTACTTCTACTAGCTTCATAGAATTATACTATATTTCTTACTTGTTTTATAATTTTAAGTAGTTTAATATTACTGTTAAGTGTGACTCATTAGAATGTCACTAACTTCCAATATTAAAATCTCATGCCATTTAAGGATAAATCTTAGAAAGAGCAGGCATGTAAAACAGGATGAATTTAAGGAAAACAAAATAAAATCACAAATGACATCTAGAGAAAAAACCTTGGAAGGGAATTGTCTTTAATTAGTTCACAGTTGGAGATTGTTCATACTGCTTATTTTGGTTAAGTCTTTCATTTGGGGAGAAACAAGCTATTTAACTTTCAGGATGCTTGCGGGTAGTTGGGGAGCAACTTGAATCCCAATAAAACTCTGTCCTCAAAAAAGTGTAACTTTGGTAGGGGAAAATATTTTCTATAAAATATTGTAATCTATTGGAGTTTGTAACTCATCAGCAACAACAAAAACCAAAACAAAACAAAGGTAATTCAGTAAACTCAAAACTCAGAACTCATACCATAGATATTAGGTACAAGGCATTGATATTTAGAAATAGAATTACCCCCGGGGCATTTCTGAGTGGACATTCTTTCTATTGGGTCTAATACAAGACCTGATTTATGCCTTTTTAGAAAGAATCCCCCAGTTGGAAAATCTGTACAAGATTTTTCTTTGTAAAAAATGATATAAATTCTGACAAATAGGTTAATACTGCAGTTTTATGCAGTTTTATAAACAAATATGGCATATTCTGAAAAGAGTGAAAATTTCACAACAATATTTCATGAGGCTGTTAGTTTGCCAAATCCTGGTTTTATAATATGCTTATGACCATTCCCACTTCTCTAGTTCACATAAAGTTTACCCACGGTAAGCGTCGCTATGTGGTAATATTGGGGAGCCCTATTTAACGACGGACTTTGTGTAAACAATGGAAACTTACCAGAGTTGACTGGAGCATGTCTGAAGCTGCATGAGTGAGAGCTCTCTGCATTTTTTATAAGATTTATTTAGCCGTAAATTATTTATAATAAAGATACAGCAGAGACTGTTTAATGAGTACATTTATAAACTTCTATTTCCTCCTGACTCAGGATGAGATGGAAACACATAGCAGAGTGTATGAAAATAATGCTTCTAGGTTCTGTAATACTCGCGTGTGTGTGTGTGTGTGTGTGTGTGTGTGTGTGTGTGTGTATGTGTTCAAGACAAATCTGGTTTTATACCCATCTTCACTGAAAAAACATACAAACCCACTTTCTAGTTTCAGTCTTAAACTCTGTATTTATCCTCATTCCCCACATTTAATGAAAACATATTATTGGGAAGACTTCTTAACTAGGAAAAGGGTGTCTCTATCCCTGTATGGTTCTTTGGGCAACTCTGCTTGCCCTTCATTCTCGACACTGTGTCCTTTTCTTTGTGCCACGTTCCCTGTAATCTGTGGCTAACTAGAGCGCTGTTTTAGTCGGGAGAGTAATTTCTTCATTAGGCTTTAAGCAGTAAACATATTACATCCTTGTTCAGATCATGGGTACCTTGATGTTTCATGTGTAACGCCCTCTAACACTTCCATCCAACTCAGAGGGGAAGTGGCAAAGAAGGTCTTATATTCAGATGTTTTGCTTTCACTATTTTGGGAAGTTTGTATGTTTGCAGATATTAAAATAAAAATGGTTCAATGTTTAACTTTTCCATAGACATGTTCAATAATCATTCTGCTAGCTCGGTACCAGTTGTGAAACGTTTGCTTCAGTTCTCCGGCGTCACCCGCATCAGTCCTTCTGTCCTCACCCTCCTCTGCCCTAGGAAGTTGTGAGTTTGCACCTTCCTTTGCATTTCCTCACCGTCAACACTCAGGGTCTCTTCAGCAGCCTCTGAGCTGGGCTTCTGGACGCTGGCCTCCTGCTTTCTCCACTCCTTCTCTGCACAAAATCCCAGATTACTCTTCCTCCTCCTCCTCATCTCCTTCATGATGCTCCTGTTCAGATCCCGCAGTGGCACAGGAGTGCTGTAACGACTAAGCTAGCATCCCAGTGGAGTGCCCCGAGGTGCTCTCCATGGCCCGGCACAGCTCCTCAGCCGCAGCGCTGTGGGCGTGTGGCCTGGTTGACCCTGGTTTGTGGAGACCTGCCCCGGGCATTGCGGGCCTCTGTCCATTAGATACAGTAACATCCCTCCTGTTGTGACCACCACAAACATCCCCAGGGGGTGGGGGCTGAAGCGCCCCTGCTAAGAAACACGTGACTCTTGTCTCCGCCTTACTTTTCTGTACGGTTAGAATTGTGTTCAGCTGCAAGTAGCCAAACACCTAAATAACAGTAGAGGTTTGTTTTTCTGTTTGCTTGCTTGTTCGGTTGTGTATTTGTAGGAGACGGTAGGTGAATAGTTTCTGGGATTGGTACAAGTCAGGGATCAGCTCCGCTCTCAAACAAAAAGAAATGACTTGGAGAAATAGGGAAGGGACATACTCATAAAATGTGCATTTACATCTCACCTCACCCACCAGAATGGCCTCATGATCCGCATTAATTCAAAGGGAGCCCGAGTCTATAGTGGAGCCACCAAGGGGAGGAGAGCATAGGAAACAGATGTTGGCGGAGTCAACCTACAGAGTCTGATGTGTCCTAACTTCACATCTTCGCCAGAAGAACTGTCCAATGTGCACGATTTGGACTAAATAACTTAGAAGTGAAACAAAATGCCACAACTCTTAGTGGCTTAACCTGATGAGGCTTTGATTACTTCTCCAAACACCCAGCGTGGATAACCCTGGTTACTGCGCAACCTTCTGCGTGACCTCTCAGGGACCCAGGCTTGGCCTCCCCGCGGACCCGAGGTCCTGAGGCCCTGGCTCCCTTCCCGCTCCTCTGTCTCTGACCTGCAGGAGGAAGAGGAAGGAGAGTGTAAGGATTGACGTAGTGTTTCCATTGATACCGTCATGGCCAGGACATAGTTAACAATGGTAATATCCACCTGCCAGTGTCGGTCACTTGCCCCAAAGGAAATATTTTGCTTCACGTCCGCCCCTCTGTGTGTGTTCATATGTACCCATCACTTCTTCCCTGCTCTTGTCCAGCATGTTTTTTATTGTTTCTGAAAATGCTAGCTCTACTGTGTCCCCGTGAAGACTTCCTCTAAGCAGCCCCTCCTTCCTTTGAAAACGGAAGTAATGATGATTGAAAGGGAAGCTTTGGGCTCAGAAAGAACTGCGTTTGAATCACAACCCTCACTTGTTTTATGAATTTGCCCAAGTTATTTTAACCTCCATAGAACTTAGATTTCTCATGTTTCAAATCAGGACAATATTAAAGTATAAATTAAATGACATAATGCCCTTAACACAGCACTTAACATATAATAAATGCAAAATAGGGATTATTTTATAATTTTATCTTCTAGATCAGTCACTGTTTCTGTGACTCCTTGGTGTGGCCCAGTGGCATTTCTTTGCATTATCAAATTTCATCGTACAGAAATAATAATTTTCAGGATATGAAGGTTTTATCTTTATTTCCTATTGAATGCTATTAATTATATGAATAGAAAATACTTTATGGTGAGTTTGAGTCTCATCTTAAACAATTGCCATTTTTCAGATGGTTTATTTAGAAACAGTTAATTTGCATCGCTTTTGAGGTTCACAAATAAGTTTAAAAATGTATTTTGTTATCTTTCATGGAACTTTACAAATTACATCTGTAAATATTTGCTGATTTATTTAATATACTTATTCCTATATTTAAAATACAATAATTTGAAGCTTTTTCTAACAGATGTTATCATTAAATACTAAAAGAACCATTAATCATTATTTGTATAATGTTTATAAAACCTGAAATTTATCTTTACATAGAACATATAAATTCTAAAAAGATGTTTTCTAGAATTCTACCATTTTCTTAGACTTGTACATATTTACCAATTTTTACTTTTATTATGTTGATACCTAATTGAGGAGTTCATATTTTTATGTAATTTCAATTTTTCAAGAGTAATTGAAGGAAATTTACCAACAATGTATTGATATCATGATAAAATTACTTTAAATTCTCCTTTAAATATATAAATATATAACAAGTATACATAACATGGCAATCTACAAGAGAAAACAATTTATTAAAATAAATTAGTTTTTGAACAGTAGGAAATTTTTGTTTCATCAGAAAAATAGTGAGCCATGTATTTCTAAAACACCAGTTATTCATATATATAGGTGATCAGGCAGATACTGGCTGTAGAGAGAAGCCTTTCTTCCCTCAAGAGCAGGGGTCCTCAAACTTTTTAAACAGGGTGCCAGTTCACTGTCCCTCAGACCGTTGGAGGGCCGGACGATAGTTTAAAAAAAACTATGAACAAATTCCTATGCACACTGCACATATCTTATTTTGAAGTAAAAAACCAAAACGGCAAAAACACCCGCATGTGGCCCGCGGGCCGTAGTTTGAGGATGCCTGCTCAAGAGTCATGAGGTTTTGCGTAAATCAGTTATTTTTGGTATGTAAGCAAATCAGGTGATTCTGTAAAACCTTCCAGAAAGTTTGCATAAAACATGCTGTTTTTATTTATATATTTTCTGTTTTGGTGGTTGTAATGAAAGACGTTAGTTGAATGGAGACTAGTCTGAATGACTTCATGCAAAGCTTTGATTGTCTTTCAATATAGTATTTAAATACTGAATACTTTATATATGGATATATACATGTATGTATAGACACATAAATACACATATTTAAGTGTGTGTGTGTATATATATATATGAATACCACATTCAAGGTTTTTTATGTTGTTTTACTGCTAACGTAACCTCTGTCAAATTTCATCTAATTCTCCTTATTCTCATTAAGTATAAAATAAATCCCCAGTCTTCCAAAGGATGTTATTTGTACTTTGCAAAAAAAAAGTGAGTTCTGTGTTTTCTCAAGTAGATGGAGATAAAACTAATAGGTAGTTGACACTCAAAGAATTGAAGAACCGAACTTCAGGAACTAAGTATCTCCTGGCGGTTTAGAATGTTAGTGTGGCATAACATTTATATAGCAAGAATTCACTTATATCAAACATTTTTGGTTGATGTAAATGACAATACCTGCATACCTTTCACATAAATTTCCCCATTTGCACTGGTGAGGTCAAGCTAGGTACCATTATTTCTACATCATAGATGTGCATTTTCAAATACCTTGAGATTAAATGACGTGCAAAGAGCAAATGGCTAGAGAATAGTGGCTAAGTGTGCGCCTTGCCCACTTTCTGTTGCGCTGTTGAACTGCAGAGCTGCTCGGCTGTAGCCTTCTGCAGGGGAAAGAGCCCCGGAGCAAAGTGCTCAGGACCTGGCTTCCTCGAATTTCCCGTGAGATTGTGACTCCCCAGTCTTCACCTTCTACTGGGCCAGTAGCTACATCTCTGATGATAACGTTCTTAATTTAGCTTAGGGAGAAACAGGACGCAGAAACTAAATCCACCCGATTTGCTATGGAAATTGGTGTTCTAAAGTAGAAACCACATATCCATGGAGAAGGAAGTCTAGTAAATTAGTGGATGCCTGGAAATAATTGCTTTTCCAGATGGGCTTATAATGGATTTATGAAGTATGACTAGAACATAAAACAAAGTTACCTAGTTAAAAGATGGAAAGAGTTTGAATCTTTGTTTACATAGAACAAATACCTGTGCAAATAGATGAGGTTCCCTTCAAGAAATGGACTTTACAATGATGTGAATCACACGAATGCTAACAGGAAAGTTTACATTAGTGTTAATATTAACCTATTTAAGGTTAACCCTTTTTAAATTTTAATACGTTTTTATTGATTTCAAAGAGGAAGGGAGAGGGAGAGAGATAGAAACATCAATGATGAGAGAGAATCACTGATTGGCTGCCTCCTGCACTCCCCCTACTGGGGATCAAGCCCGAAACTAGGGCATGTGCCTTGACTTCCTGGTGCATGGGTCGAAGCTCAACCACTGAGCAACACTGGCCAGGCTAGCCCTTTTGATTTAATTCCTTATAATATCATTTGTTTGACCTAAATCTGTATTTTTATGAAAAAGTTAAATTTGTAGAAATTATCCTGAGCATTAAGTAGCATAGAATCTGATACCAGTTGCTTCATCAATATTAGAAGGAGGATTGAAGAGAGAAAAGAAGAAGGGAGGGAATGAAGGAAGGCGGGAGGGAGAGAAGAGAAAGAGGAAAGGAAAGGGAGGGAGGGAGAGAGGGAGGCAGAAACGGAGGGAGGAGAAACAACGGGATATTTTAGTTGTTTCTAACATAGTATTCAAAAACAAACACCTTGTTTGGAAGTCAGTGGTCATTTTCTTTAAAGTCAGCTTTGAAAATGTAACCCGATATATGGATAGAATAAATTACAGTTAATGTTTCGGTAGCTAGTCGCTAACATTGTGTAGCTACCATTCATATTTTCCTATCGCATTAAACTGTTCTGATCATCATTAGAGAATTTCTCAAAACATTTGAGATAATTAAGGGTGCAGGCTGATAATTACTGTTTTAAAAACTGCCATTTGTAAATAGGCACATGTTGAGACAGGCCTGAGATCTAAGCAGATGTTGGACACGATCTCTCGGTGCAGCCTTTTTCAGTTGTCCTAACTCGTACTGTGAACTTTCATAAAACATACAAAAGGAACTCCCTAACTGTGTTAGGAATATGTTCCTGTGTATGTATGTAGAATTTAAATAAAAAGATCTACATGTTCTAAAAAGACTATTCCTACAGACCTGTAATTATTATAAAATCCTTAATTATAACTTACTATTTAGATACAAACTTCAATCCATAAGTTTCTAGCATGTTGTATACATTCTTTAATTTTTTCTCTTCCTTTACAATCGCATGCAGAGTTGGTTGACTCACATTTAACAAGCAACTAAACGGAGGCAAAATCCTCACCGTTTCAGCACACTAACTGGTTTCATCTTTACCTCCATCACGCAAACTACTTTTTCAAGAAGTGTATCTCAAACTTTTGAAGCTTTTGAGATATCTTATACTTTACTTACTTTTTATTTAAATAGCATCAAATTACTAGCTTTTGATCTTTATAAGACAACATCTCAATTTGAGATAATTAAGGATGTAAACTTTTGCCATTCATAAATAGGCACATGTTGAAATAGACCATAAGTAGTGTGGCTTCTCAGACCCTAGGATTAGAGATCCAAAGAACAGGAGAGGCATCTATAGAACTCACATGAGCAAGTTGGGCATGCTCTTAATAATCTCTCCAATCACAAAAATGTTTAAAATTTGTAAAATAATAACAGACATCTCACATGCTTGTTGTGAAAATTGATTTTTAAAATATTTTCAATTTAGCCCTGACCAGTGTGTCTCAGTTGGTTGAGCACCATCCCATGCACCAGGAGGTCTCTGGTTTGATTCCAGGTAAGAGTCCGGGTTGAGGGCTAGATCCCCAGTGGGGGGCATGCAGGAGGCAGCCAATCAATCAATGGTTCTCTCTCATCATTGATGTTTCTCTCTCTCTCCCTCTTTCTTCCTTTCTCTCTAAAATCAATAAAAACGTATTAAAATATATTTTCAACTTATAAAAAAGAAAGTATATATCACAACAGACCCTAAGAAATACTAGGTGTACCAGTTAATAATGTGGATTTTTTTCAATAGATGGAGTTACACATATGTTGATATAGATGCGATTTGATATGTATGCTATTGTTGTATTGACAGCAAGCTTCAAAATTTAATATGTCAAATTTGCTGAAGGTGTTAACATCATAGATATTTTTATGCTTAAAAATGTTGAACTTCGTGCCAAAAAAAGAGCATTTGCAGGAAGTTTTAATTCATTACTTTATTATTTTTTTTAAATTTCTTTATTGATTAAGGTGTCACATATTTGTCCTCATCCCCCCATTCCCATCCCACACCCCTCCCCACGGATGCCCCAACCCCCTGTTGAACTTAACCATTGGTTAGGTTCATATGCATGCACACAAGACCTTTGGTTGATCTCTCCCTTCTCCCCCCACCCTCCCCTATCCTCCCTCTGAGGCCCGATAGTCCGATCGATGCCTCCTTGTTTCTGGTTCTGTTCTTGTTCATCAGTCTATGTTGTTCATCATTTCCCCTAGATGAGCGAAATCATGTGTCACTAGAGATATACTTATAAGAATTGAATGTGCGACGAGCAATAATAGTTATGCTGACAGGCAAATGAATCAGTCTGTAGTGAGTTTCTTTCTGGACCAACAGTTCTTTTGAGACCCAATATCAATGTCCACCAGTTCCTTATGAGTACATGTCGGCACTGACCCCTCAGCTCTGGATGGTGGACAAATGGTGGTAATGCAGGTCCGACTCCCTCTGGTTTGGTCTCGGCCGGACCCAGGGGCACGGCTTCACCCGGATCCAGGGGCCCACGGCCTCACCCGGACCCGGGACCCAGCCTCACCCGGATCCAGGGGCACACGGCCTTGCCCAGACCCAGGATTCAGCTTCACCCGGACCCAGGGGCGCATGGCCTCTCCTGGGCCCGGGATCCAGCCTCACCCGGATCCAGGGGCACACGGCCTCGCCCGGACCCGGGATCTAGCTTCATCCGGACCCAGGGGCACTTGGCCTCACCCGGACCCAGGGGCGCGTAGCCTCTCCCAGACCCAGGGTCGCGTGGCCTCACCCGGATCCAGGGGCCCACGGCCTCACCCGGACCCGGGGCCCAGGCTCACCCGAATCCAGGGGCCCATGGCCTCACCCGGACCCGGGACCCAGGCTCACCCGGATCCAGGGGCCCACGGACTCACCCGGACCCGGGACCCAGGCTCACCCGGATCCAGGGGCCCACGGCCTCACCCGGACCCGGGACCCAGGCTCACCCGGATCCAGGGGCCCACGGCCTCACCCGGACCCGGGGCCCAGGCTCTTAATTCATTACTTTATTTTGAAGAAAAAGTTATCGTATACTTCGGGAAGCTTATGGTGAACATGTTCCATCTCAAGATACTTGTGAACGCTGGTTTAAACACTTTAAAAGAGATGATTTAGATGTGAAAGACAAAGAACGTCCAGGTCAACCGAAAAAATTTGAAGACCAACAATTACAAGTATTATTGGATGAAGATGCGTGTCAAACTCAAAAACAACTTGCAGAAAAATTAGATATTACTCAGCAAACAATTTCTGATCATTTATAAGCGATAGAAAAGATTTTAAAGGAAGGAAAATGGGTGCCACATCAACTGAACGAAAGACAAATGGAAAACCGAAAAGTCATCAGTAAAATGTTGCTTCAACGGCACAAAAGAAAGTCTTTTTTGCATCGAATTGTGACTGGCAATGAAAAGTGGATTTATTTTGAGAATCCCAAATGCACAAAACCATGGGTTGATCCAGGTCAACCATCAACATTGACTGCAAGGCCAAATCGCTTTGGAAAGAAGACAATGCTCTGTGTTTGGTGGGATCAGGAAGCTGTGGTATATTATGAGCTTCTAAAACCAGGTGAAATCATTAATACTGATCGCTACCGACAACAAATAATCAATTTGAACCACACTTTGATCGTGAAAACGACCAGAATGTGCCAGAATACACGGCAAAGTAATTTTGCTTCATGATGACGCACCATCACACACTTCAAAACCAGTTAAAGACACGTTAAAAGATCTTGCCTGGGAAGTATGAACCCACCCGCTGTATTCACCAGACCTTGCTCCTTCAGATCACCACTTGCTCGGATCAATGGCTCACGCACTTTCTGAGCAGCACTTCAAAACGTACGAAGAAGTGGAAAATTGGGTCTCTGAATGGTTTGCCTCAAAACAAGAAAAGTTCTATATGGACGGATCCACAAATTACCTGAAAGACGGGGGAAATGTGTAGCTAGCGATGGACATTACTTTGAATAAAGCACTTTTTGATGTTTCTCTTGAAATTATTGTGTTTTCTTTGGTTACAAAATCTGCCATTATTAACCAATACACCTAGTAGGTATGTTTACAAGTCAGCAAAATTATTTCTTTTCTATAAAATCTAGAGGGTACTAAGATTTAGGGGTAATTACTCATTTTCTCTTAAATCTAGTTCCATTCCTCAATTCAAACTAGAATCAGAGAAAAATATAAACTTCCTCAAAAATCCTAGTCAGAGGTTAATAGTTTTGCATATATTGGATTCTGTGATGACATACAAAACATTGTATCAGAATTTAAAATATATTTCTGCTTTCTCAACCAGTTGTCACAGATGTCTTCAATGACATTCCAGCAGTTCACATGAAGTCATATCTGGCCTCTTCTCTCTGCATTCCCTGTAACAACAAAACTCCTTTCTCCTCAGTGCTTTTGAGATTTATTCATGTAACTCCCATTAGAGTTAATTGGAGTTACTAACATAAATTCCGCTTGCTCCAAATAGAGAATAGGTTTCTTTAATGCTGTTTTTATTTTTTAATAAGGTTAGCCTTAAAAAAAAAAAAGAACCTTATATACAATTGTATCTTTTGCTTTGGGAAATTAAAATGCCTTTAACAGCTCTTAGGGTTAGGGAATTGAAATCTGTTGCAAACTTTTCTTTCTTGTTTTAATTCTGCTGCATTACTCCATCATCCTTACAAATTACATTGGTAATGAAACAAACAGGACACTCAACTATAAAAGCATTCTTCCAGCAAGCCGCCACTGTTTGCGTACTATTTGTAGTTTTATTTGTGGAATTACTCTGTTAATGGTATATTATCAACACTATTTAGAAAAATTGTATTTGCTATTCCTAACAATAAGGAGAAAGAAATAGATACTATTTATTGAAAGAAAAAGGGAAAATACAGTTCTCAAACTGAATGAAAAGCTCACACTTCTTTTTTCTATGAATGCTGCTTTTAAGTAAATTACTTATCCTTTTTATTACCTATTTATGTGTGATTGTTAATATATATTAGTCATCATGGATAAATTTATATGTGCAGATAGTCTTGAATTGTTTTAAATATTTGAAACTGTTTTTAAGTACCTGATATAATTGACCAAAAGAAAAGACACCTTAAGAAAGAGAGGCTTTTCAATTAAAAAGAAAGATTAATTAATAATAAACCAGTGAACTTGCTTTTCACAATGTATCCTCTCCCCCAGTTATAGTAAGACATTCCTCTGTCAAACACAATTCTTGAAAAGTTGTCTGTAACTCAAACATTCCAAATAGGATGTATAAAAAATTACTTTTACTTTAAATTTTCTATCTTTTTTTTGTTTTGAAAAGTTTCCACAGGAAACAGATTATGTTTATAATTCTAAGATAATTATATTAGCCTTATGATAGTCAATGATATATTCTAATAAAAAATTTTCATGAAAATTAATATCCCACTTTAATTTTAAAATTATTACTTTTATTCCTCTGAAATGTGTAACTTTCATAACTTTCCTTAGACATGATTTTTTTCCAGTTGTTTCTTTTGATGGCTTCAAAACTGACAAGCCTTCAAATATTTTTAAATAGAACTTGTTTTCTAGTGGGTGAAGTTATATTTGAAATAAATTATGTTAGTGCAATTTAACTGTACTGCATTATAGAAGACTGATTTAATACAGGCATAAAGTTGAGAGACCCTACAGTAATCGATAGTTTAAATGACCTTTACAACTTTCTCTTGAATATTTTCAGATAGAAAATTAATCATTATGAATTCAATCATTAAAACTCCATTCAATAAAACATCAATGGGATAATTTGGAAATATGGCCACCATTAGCTCAGAGCTCTGCACTCAACTTCTTTCATAATAGACAGATTTTAATTTCGTCTATCAAAGAATATAGCACGCTGAAGTGGGAATGAAAAAGCAGCCTTCCCATGGATGCAGTCCTCATCCCAGCTGAATCAATGTTGAATAAATATTTAAACAAATTTAGCTTCAAATAGCTGGCAGCCAGAGCCAGGGAAAGTTTTGATGAATTGTATAATTATTTTTTGTCCAATGAAAAGAAGCACACAATTCATCTAGAAAATGGATTCAAAGGGGAACACAATATTAGCCTGCCCAGGACACCATGTGTCCAATCTGAAGCCTGTAAGAGGAAGTTAATATATTTATTGCAAGTAGAATTTTGTTTTTAGAAATGATCCAACTAAAGTATTTGCATTAATACCATTTATGGTTATTAATTAACTTGCCTTATTTTATTAGTCTTAATTTCCTGATATTCTATGCAGAGAGAATGCCAGTTGAAGCATTAGAATACCATAATTACAAATATGAGCTTTGCAACCGGACTTTCCTAGTTTTTAATTCTGAAAATTTAATCCTGGGAATTTGGTTTATCTTTCTAAGGCTCAGTTTCCTCATCAGTAAAATGGGTACAACAATACTACATATTCAAGGATTTTTTTGTGTGAGGATTAAATTAAACTATGTATTGATTTAGTATAGTGCCTAGCACATATTAAGGTTACAATAAAATGGTGGCAATTGAAAAAAATTTTTTCACTTAAAACAAAAATCTGAAATGCTCTACTTACATAGTATCCTAAGAAAATTAAAATATTACAATGTTTAAAAGATAGAGTATATACCAGAAATTACAGTCTGCTATATTTTGACAGACATTTTAAATTATTTGCCTTATAAAATCTACTTTAACTTTTTCTTTTAATCCATCAGTTCTCCTTCTTTAATAATGACTGTACACTTAAGTTTACAACTATTTTAATACTTAAGTCTAAAATGAAATTCAGCTATGCTATTGAGTTAAATATGACACTGGCAAAGAATATTAAATATGAAAGCAGAAAGCATTTCTCTTATGCGTTAAATCACATATTTAGTCCAGAATTTAATTTCTTTATGTACTTGCAAATACCTAAAATATCCAAAAGGACATTGTTTTAAAGTTTATATTATGACATATTGTGAATTTATTTATATTATCAGTTGCCTATAAAAATAATCTCTAATGCATTGTAAGGAATGAAATAACCTAAATAAACTAAAATTCCTAAAATCCTTGGAGAAAGACTTTGAAATTTAGTGTTTCAAATCAGTTTTGGTTTCATCTTTAAAATTATAGCAAACACCCGTAAGAAAAATACATCATAGTTCTCAGCGATATATCGGCATCAAACCATCGTATAAGTCTATAGACAAAATTGATGAAACGAAATCCAAATTCTTCACTATTTTATGCTAGAACATTATTATATGAAAATCTTCTAATGGGGCCGTATCCAAGTTGTAGCATTAACAGATGGGATCCTGTGGGGTTCCACATTTTTAGTTATTTAGGACTTTAGTAAACAGTGATTTTATCCAGTATGTGATTGGAACAGATGTGATCTTATCAGGGTTCCACTTTTTTCAAGGGCATAAAATTGCCATGATTTGCTGTACAGTGCTGGAGTTCACTTTCCGTGGTGTTAGAACCAGAGTCCTCTTTAGCCAGAATTTGCCCTTGGGTTCTAAAGCATCATAATAGGGAGTTAATGTTTTATTCTCTATTAATCCCATTAAATCCTTTTAATATTAGAGCATGTGTTGCTTTATAGCATTAACTAGTGTCTTGCACTCAACAGTATTTTCACAGTTTATGACACTGCTTAGGGCATTAACAAACAGCTGTTTGAATTAAATGAGCAGTTAAGGACCCTGTTCATTAACTCAAAAGTTTCATGTATTTTTAATTCCTTAAATCTAATGGTATCATCACCCTCCAAGAAATCTATCTTTGATTATAATTTGCTCTGGCCACTATTGGTTATGGGGGAAAGTATGATTGTTTTCGAATATGAGTCCTATCCAGTGGATCTCTCTAATGAATCTTAACTATCTCATAACAGTTTCCTTCGTATGGGATATAAAACTTTAAAAGTTGTTTACGGCAGTTGTGTTAAGATTTTCTCCAATTTTGGTTACTGATGACTTCATTTAGCTAATGTAAAGAGGCAGTTGGAACAGAATTATTTGCATTTGAAGTGGTGCAATCAGAGGTTTGTGACTGACTCATTTACAAAAAAAAAAAAAAGGAAATTGTATTTGGACAGTGACAGATTATGTGATGCATCCCTGGTGCAGAGCAAAGCAGTAGTCACTGACTTCCTCTGCATAGAGGGCCCATGGCTTCAGCACTTAGTCCGACCACGGTCATGGGCATCTTGATTCAGTAGTTGGAAGCGCAGTAATTAAATGAAAGGGCAGTTTTGAATTAATGCATCTGGTATTCTAAATAAGGTAGATGACGACGGGATTTTGATTCATTCCTGTACCTAGCGATGCCCACTTCATTCAGAGCCTTCTGTTCAGTAGTCGCTCAGTATCTGGGTGCGAATGATTGGATACTAACATTAAGAAATGTTTACCTGTTGGGTAAAACTCACCTAGGTTTTCCACAAATCATTGTATAATTTGTCCTTCCGTTCTTTAAACTTTCTCTATAGGGTCTGTGGATCTTTGATAGATGAATTCAGCTCATAGGTATTTACTAAGTCATTAGAAAGCATTATAAAAATAAAAAGTGGGACATATGATTTTACTGTTTTAATCATTGTATTTGTGTCTTCTCAAATGTCAAGGATCAACACTCTTAAAGGCTAGACGAGATGTTGTGTGTGTAATAATGGGAAGGAATGGAGTAAGTTAATAAGGATGGTTTGCTAAGCCCTAGCCAGTTTGGCTCAGTGGATAGAGCATCAGCCTGTGGACTGAAAGGTCCCAGGTTCAATTCCAGTCAAGGGCACATGCCTGGGTTGCAGGCTCGATACCCAGTAGGGGGCATGCAGGAGGCAGCCGATCAGTGATTCTCTCTCATCATTGATGTTTCTATCTCTCTCTCCCTCTCCCTTCCTTTCTCAAATCAATAAAAATATCTTTATTTTTTTAAAAAAAGAATAGTTTGCTAAGAGAAGCAGAACACTATATTTTCCTATTAATTCAGAGAAGCTAAATGCACATTCCTCTCACCTTAAGGTTGGGACAGACGTAAGGAGAGCTGGGTTCCAGGGCTGGGAGTTTTTGCTAAAGCAGTCTCAGTTGGCTTGGAATCCATAATTATCTTCGTCCACGCTGGAAGTGGCAGGGCGCCTTTCCAGAGTGCCCTTCGCGGCCTCATTCTGCCTCAGGTATCTCTGTGGGCAGGAGTTAGGTCCCTCGTCCATCCCCCGTGACTGAGGGCAGTGCAGGTAACACGTGAAGCAGGTGGAGGGTTTAGGAGGCATCCTCCCCGACCTGGACTACTAAACGTCCAGACCACATCAGAGATCTCATTTTTCTCTCTACTGTGGAAAATGCAAAGTGATCAGGTAAAAACATCAAGCTAGTGTGGGGATTTGGTCTTTAAGAATAAAATCTAGAAATGCTTCTGAACTGTCACAGATAGCACACGTTTAAGCCAGAGTCTCACACTGCTCAGATTGCTGCCGCTCATGTGTCGCTGAGAGACGGGTCTCTATTAACATTTAAAGAGTCCACAGAGAATCCATACACTCAGAAGAACGAATGTCCAGGAGTATTATTTTTTAAATAACTGAAAAAATTTCAACATGTAGAGGTAAAGAAATCTAAAATTAAAACAGCTTTACTGTATTACATATATTCAAGATGTATTTAATTTGATATATACTAAACATATATTAAGTAGATATACTGAATGTCTTGTATATGTATATGCAGTGCCTAGAAGGAGCGTTTATTTGTTGATAGTCTGATTTTCTGTCAGCACTGTCTGGACTCCATCCATCCATCCATCCCACAGCCCCACCCAACCAAGCTACCAGTGTCATCGGTGTGAACTGTGCCAGGGCCTCCTAACTGGTCACCGCGCCCCTACTTGTCTGTGTGGACCCGGAGCTGATCCTTACAAAGCAGTCTGGATTGAACTTAAGTAAAAAACAAAAAAAAACAAACAACAGACAAAAACCCTCCTCTCTCATCCTGAACTTATTCCCGTGGCTTTCTTGGGCTCCAAATGGCATGGAATCTAAAACCCTTACCGTGGTCTGTCTGACCCGCCCACCGCCCACCTCCCCGCCCATCCCTGAGGCCATCATCCATCTAGGTCACTGGGTCCCAGGCACCTTCGGCTTCTTTCAGCTCCTCAGTCGCTTCAGGCTCTCGCCTCGTGGCATTTACACAGCCCTCCTCCCCCCCCCCCCCCCCCCCCCCCCCCCCCGCCCCACCGCCGTCCGGGTCCCGCCAGCTCAGCCTCAGGTCTCTGTCACGTGCTCCGAGAAGCCTGTAGAAACCTCTGGTCTAAAGCAGGTGCGTCTCCTCAGGTCCCCGTTGCCCCCTCCCTCTCCTCCATAGCCCGTATTGCTGTGCCAGCCACATAACTATTTGAGTAATTTATTTTTATTTCCCCCCACTGGGGGTAAGATCTATTTTCTTCACCACTGGATAACCAACACCTAGCAGCCAGAGGGAGCACTCAATACGTGTTTTCAAATAAATGGATGTACTCTGCAGTTTCCTTTAACTCAAGGAAAGATTTTGCACCACTTAGTTTTCTGATAAATGATCGGGCACATCTGGAGTAGTTTAGGAATTTTTTAAGATTATAGTTAACATTCTATTATTATTGTTAAACTAGCCTTTCAAGCCACTTAAGTAGCTGGTAATTGGTCTGTCTTCTGCGAGAAATCTGGTATTTATTTAAAAATTGGCTTGGCTGGATCCGATGCTGTTTTATCCTTTATTTCCAATTTCCTTATATGTCGGAACTCATAGCTCCGCGCTGGCCCGAGGTGCATCCTATTTTGCATGATGCAGGGCAAAAGGAGAGATTGCGGGGACTCTGTAGGTTACAAACACAGGATGAGAAACCGAGGCCTGCCAGACGGGGAATTTAACTGGGGAAATAGATGCCCATCACTGTGCGAGGCATTGACAAGACCAGGAAAAGAAGATCCTGGCATCGGGTCCTGAACATTAGCGCCGGCACCAGCGTCGGGCGGGGGTGTGCGGTGCAGGTACCGCCAGCAGGCAGCCCTGGGAAGCGGACCGGGAGGTCTGAACTAGGCGCCGGGGAGGGTGTCAGGCCGCATCTGGCTCTGTCAGGTCCTGACACGGTGCCAGTGCTGGTGGTTCTCCTGTTTTGTTGTCTGACCTGTTTGCATGAAGCTTTGAATACATAAATATTTAGTGCATCTGTTTATGATAAGCTAGCAAATTCTGACACCCTGTGTGGAGAAACGCAAATAATAGGTCAGTTGTGTAACCTCCCATCCACTTAAGGAAAAGGTTCTTTTGAAAGTTGTTTTGAATGATCGGTTCTTTCAGGGACAGCTTTCGAGGAATCACCACTGGCCAAACGTTAAACTGAATGAGAAAAAAAAAAAAAAAAAATATATATATATATATATATATATATATATATATATATATAGTTTATATCTGTAAGACAAGAGAATGAAAAGGGAAAAGCTAGAAAGCAACGAACCTAAAGTTAGTTATAATTATAGATGTTCTTGAAAAACTAACGTCGGAAACCGGAAACAAGAATGTAGGAGCCCCTTGGGAAAGCTTGTGGTGCCGGCTGTATCCATCGACCCCACAGTGGTAAGAAGTCCAGCACTCCTCTCTCTGTCCCCTTACCCATCAGGCGGGGGAACGAGACCCCAAAGCCAGGCCTCGCAGGTCCCGGGCCACAGGGCTCCCCAGCAGCCACAGACTGACGTTGGTTACCAATGAGATGCTGCCGAACTGTTGTTCCAAGGCTGTTGCTGTAAAACCAGAGTGCATTGTAGTCTGCTGGAGGTTAGTAGCACTTGTTAATTTGATCAAGGCTGGAGTTTACGGAGGATAAAGTAAACAATGCAAACTGCAGACACCATCAGTTTCCTATGGGCAGTGAAGTGTAGTCTGTTCCATTTACACTTCACAACAACATCTGATGGGCTTTGTCAGTGCTGCACAGAGTAATTAAACCTGAAATCAATAGCAGGCATTTGTCATGTTTACAGCCGCTCTTTCTGCTGGGTTAAACTCATCAGTTTAGTGCCGTTCTGTTTTACTGCGGGGACACGCTCCATTATTTCCTCAGGTACAGTTGAGATATTCAGTTACATGCCCAATAGTTTGAATACGACATTAAGATTAAAAGGGACAGGCAAATGGACAGTTTTTGTAATTTATTTGCTGACTTTCTTAACCAGTGTTGGATTCCCATTTCCTTCCACCTTTTTTATGAAACCCTTTGTGGCCTGAGATAATATATTCCCTTAGCTCCCAAACTGGCAACGTCTCATCTCAAATCTGATAGAATTTGACACCAACCGTAACTATGCACAAGGATGGCTGACACGTGTTTATTTGAAGAGTGAAGAACATCTAAGATTCAACGTTGTTTCCTTATTTGAAGGAAATTGTTCTGATTTTTTATTAAGGATTTTTCTGAAATTTTCTTGTAGGTCAGGTTTTAAAATCTCTATCCTTCAAATTTTTATACCTTTTGCTATTTTCTCTACTTCTTAATTTTCTAAATGATTAAAACAATCTTTGGCTAGAGCATGTTGGTTTTTACAGTAAGAGTTTGCAGTTAAATGGTAAACTTGAATTTGACATACATATTTGAAGGAAGCTGAAAAGCATGCCCTGTTAAGAGTATTTCAGTCACTTAATGAAGACCCTTATAACCCACATTTTATGCAAATAAATGTAAGCATCTTCTCTCTCCATAGAGCATTTTTGACTTGGTACCCCCAAGCAAATAGGACTCTTGTAAGACTGAATAATATAAATTAGTTGGTTATATATAAACCATAGTACTTCTATGCTTTTACATTAATGTTTTTAAATATTTCAATATAGCACTCTCCCTCTCAAATGTGTTTATTGAAATTTTATCCAAGTGGACTGATTACCTGTTGTATGCTAACTTTGAAAAAAATCATGAAACTAATCCTATATAATAAAAGCCTAATATGCAAATTGTCCCCTTGTGAGGTCTTTGGACCAGGAGACCAGGCGTTAGACCACCAGGGGGCGGCACAGAACATGGCGGGCGCTGGCAGCGGGTGGCAGGGCCTCCACGAGAGCAGGACCGTGGTGGGATGGTGGAGCAGGTGAGCAGGCGGCGCCAGGCCAAAGCAGTGTGAGCGGGGCCGATCGCCCCGCAGACAGTGACCGGTGGCAGCGGCAGTGGGGTGGGGGGCTGCCGCCTGGCTCCCAGGCCCTGAGGGAGTCACCCTGCAGATGGTGACCAGTGGCAGCAGGCCCTGATGGCCAGTCAGGCCCTGGGCTGGGACGGGGAACTGGGGGTGGGTGGCGGTAACCAACCTCCTGTGGCACCCTGGCAGGGGGCTGCAACCTCTTGCCTGCCGGCTACCTGGGTGTGGGGTGACAGAGATGGAGGTGCGGTGAGAATGCAGGGTGTCTGTTGAGCTGGCTCTCACTCCGCCTGCTACCCTCCCCTGGGAAGTCCCTGCCTCAGGTGCTGGGCGTCCCCGAGAAGCCTGCCCCGCACCCGCGGGGCCTCTTCTGGGTGAGCGGGGCCGCAGCCACCAGGACCGAAGGGCAGGTCGGGGTCCCCGTGGGTTCATGCAGGAGCCCGACTGCGAGGAGGGCCAGAGAGAGGGCGCTGCCCACCCCACTTCCATGCGGCTCTGCCAGGTGGCCCAGAGGCCCACGCTGTGCCCTGGCCTGCGGCATCCGGCCGCGCTCACCACATCTCCACGTGGGGACTTGGGCACTGTGGCTCAGGTGGAGGGGGGCACGCGGGGGCCCAGGGGCCCAGGTGCTGCCCAGGGCCCAGAGGTCAGCTTTGACCTGCCCTTCCACCCAGATGCTTGCGCTTCATCACACCAGGCCTAGGGACCGCACCCGTGCACGTGCACCAGCTTCTAGTTCTACTCTGCTTAGCTGGGTCTTGAGTCAGTATAATCATAACTAATTGATATTTGGGTTAGAAGCAACTTAAATCTGGTAACTCAAGCTTCTTTCTTTTCTTAAAAGTTTTAATGTTGACATTATTGCAGGTGCCCCCCTCCCCTTTGTCCACCTGCACCCACCCCCAACACCCCCTCCCTTGGCCTTCAACAACTATTGTCCATGTCCATGGGACATGCATGTATGTTCTTCAATTAATCCCTTCACCTTCTTTATCCAGTCACCGCCACCCCTCTCCCCTCAGGCACCCCGCCCGTCTGTGTCCTGTGTCCGTGGGTCACTCAAGTTTCTATATGCCAAATCATCCTATGAAGTTCTAACCATTTAAATTAAGTGGTACTCCAAATGTTTTTAGGAATCCGTATTTTTGTGAAACATAGTAACTAAAACTTCTGTGATATTACAGAAGTATAACATTTAGAGAATTATTACATAAGTTATTTTCAAACATAACTGTGCAGCATTCCATTCAAGGATATGTACATGGGGCAGAGTTTAGGAGTCAATATTTTTGTCTGTAGGTAGGACATGGAATATCCTCGAGACCCTATTCATGTGATTTCTAGGTCTTGGATATTTTTGTCATATATGTTAGTAATCCTACATTATGGCCACCACCCTCTGTCTTCCATGTAGGGCTCTGTATTGTGTCATAATTTAACAATTTCATCATTCATACATCTCAAAAGAGGGAATGAACTTGCTAAGTCCTTGTCCCAGTCAGCCACTTCCTAATGCCTTTACGAAATTAATATACTTTCCCCAGCATTTTTAGTTCAGATTTTTGAGAAATACGTCAATTTTGCTAAGGATCCTATCTGTTACCAAAGATTTTGAGTGAGAACCGAATTAAAATTCTGTACAGATACAGCAATCAAAAGGATAACACCTCCTGGATATAATGTTGATAATCATTTGGAAAGTTTTGTTCTAATAATAAAAATTAGTGTAAATTAAAAAAAATTAGTGTAAATTACATTGACTTTGCTTTACTTAAGTCTTCTAAATGTTGACTATGATAAAAGTGAAACCTAGGTATTATACCCAAAATAATGCTTAAAATCAAAATGATACCTGTGATACCCTATGCACTTAGAGCTAAATTTTTTAAGACTGGGATACTCATTCTAGGTCACAGAGCATCTGGTTCTAAGTCAAACCTTTACATGTGCTCTTAGTTCTTTGTGTTCCAATAACCTAAAATGCAAGGTATTTCCACAGACCATGTCTGTGAGAAATTTAATTAAGAACGTGATAGATTGTCCCAAGGATTGTTTCATAGTACATTGACACTCACCTGGAAGAAGACCGTAACGTCACCTAAAAATGACCTCAGAATAATAACATAATTAGACCTGGGAAAGAGCCAAGCATATGCTGGGTATTAGCGGCAGTCCCTCAGAGAAGGTCCACTCAACTTTTCTGGGTCAATAACAGACCCTAGAAATGAGTTAAGTCCAGAAATAAAATCCAAGGCTAGTTGCCTTGTTGCTCATTTATCGTCCATGGCTGTTAGCTTTTAATTCCTCAGAAGAATATGGTCTCACAAATGAGGAGGCTGTCTTTGTGTAGCTACTTTAGGTGGGAGTGCAGGAGATTATTTCTGTATGTTCTTACTTTCACATAGATGATCTCATTTTACTAACACAGCATTATGTATGCTATGAAGGCAAAATAAATATGAAAAATCATGAAAATTCTGCACCAAGAATTTCAAGGTTGTCATATCTTTTCTCTCCCCACAAGGTCAGATATCACTGTTTTTGGTCTGTGGACAAAAGGGGCCACATGCTGACCTGACAAGCTCAGGGGAGGCCTGCATGGCGGTCTTGCAAACTCAGAGACCTAAAGGAACCACAAAGGATGGTCTGAAATTAAACTTTAACTAAAAGCAGTGTGGTGGGCAGTTATGTCCTAGGCCGGTAGACAAGGTCAACCTTTACCTTAACGGAGCCTATCTGGCTTTTTGCATCTATGATAACATACCCTTGAAATGTCTGTGTAACTTGTAATTTCCCTTTTTCTGGAGCCCCTGGGGCACAACCTAATGTGCTGGGTGCCAGGACAGATACCACAAATTCTTTCATTATCATGTTAATTGTTCCTGAACCCACCTAAGTATGTGTGTATCATTTTACTTTTTATCCAATCCCAGGGGTTTCCCTGCTTTGCTTTCTCCCGCCTCTCTAGTCTATCACCAATGGATTTCATGTAACCCACCTACGTCCCTCCTTTGATTGCAATGTATAAATACAGATG
This sequence comes from Cnephaeus nilssonii, assembly GCF_951640355.1. Classification (NCBI taxonomy): domain Eukaryota; kingdom Metazoa; phylum Chordata; class Mammalia; order Chiroptera; family Vespertilionidae; genus Cnephaeus; species Cnephaeus nilssonii. Next base: position 88,332,958 of record NC_137082.1, read on the forward strand.
TAACCAGCCATTCTCTGGAGCATTATCTCAATTCATTGAGGTTCTGCTTCCCGGCATATGTCGACAGTTTGGCTCAAATAAACCCACAGAAATTCTTTACCGGTTTCACTGGTTTTTTACGTGAACAGGTCTGAAATTCCGAACTCCAGGGCTTCAGTTAATCAATATAAAGTGTTCTTCAGAAGCTCACACACATGCCTTTTCCAAATTCAGATGGACTTTCATTTCAGTAGTTCCTGGGAGCAGAGCAGAAGGAACAAGGCAGGCATTCTAGGCCTAAATAGCAGAGGCTGTGCAGTACTTGAAAATATACAGGATACTTTTGTATTTTCTCATCTGATGCTCACAACTCTGCAGTGTAGGTCCTTAAAGTATGGAAGAGGAAAGTGAAGCTTTTCCGGTGATTTTCCCAGGATTACGAGGCCTTTAGGAGCCACAACTAGTGTCTAGCCTGTTTTGAATCTGATGATTGCTACCGTATCTTGCTCCATTTCCAGAAAGCCTAGGGTAGGCAGATTTATAAGATGTCCCCTGTATCAGTTGGATTTCAAACACAAAAGTAGAATCAGTATGTCTGTGTCTGTATCTCGGTCTATCTACGTATCTATGTATTCATTTATTACAAGAATTTGGCTTAGGCTACTGTGGGGACTAGCTAAATAAATCCAAGATTTGTAGGGCAGGCCATTCATTGTAAAGGATAAATTGCAGGTAGGCTGGAGCCCAAGGGCACAAACTGAAGCTGTTAGAATTTCACAGGTACAATTTCTTCCCTCCAGCTGTTTCTGTATCTGTCTGCCACTTCCCACTTCACCGCCTGGAAAGCCTCGGCCCTGCTTCCAAATCCTTCCCAATGATTAAGTCAGACTCGCCCAGATTATCTAGGATTATTCCCTTACTTAAAGTCAGCTGATTAAAGGATTTAATCACATCTGCAGCAGCCTTTCACAGCAACACCTAGATTAGTGTCTGATTGAATAACTGCGGAATGAAAGCCGGCCAAGTTGACACATCAGAAAAGCCATCTTAGTCCACCCTTTGTCAACTAGGCACCCAACATATCTCCTCAGGCCATTCTTAATCTCCAAATAAAGATGAAAATAAAGTCAAATTTTTACCTATGATGATACAACTACCCTGTGTGCATCTGAAAACATGCTAACCCTTTCCGCAGAAGAGGATGCAAGGCCCTGGGGGATATCACTCTTCCCTTTTGACCCCTGAAACTAGAATCCGGGGATAATAAAGTTACCTATCAGGTCACATGATTAGAGGGTAAGAGAGGGGAGAAGCCAAAAATATTTGGGATATATGGTACACATACTAGGTTAATAATAGCAGATTTTGTAATAAAAGAAAACATGATAATTTCAAGAGAAACATCAAAAGTGTTTTATTCAAAGTAATGTCCATCGCTAGCTACACATTTCCCCCATCTTTCAGGTAATTTGTTGATACCGTCCCAATAGAACTTTTCTTGTTTTGAGGCAAAATATTCAGAGACAGCGGGTGGGTTAATACTTCCCAGGCAAAATCTTTTAACGTGTCTTTAACTCGTTTTGAAGTGTGTGATGGTGCGTCATCATGAAGCAAAATTACTTTGCCCTGTCTTCTGGAACATTCTAGTTGTTTCACTATCAAAGCGTGGTTCAAATTGATTATTTGTTGTCGAAGCGATCAGTATTAATGATTTCACCTGGTTTTAGAAACTCATAATACACCACACCTTCCTGATCCCACCAAACACAGAGCATTGTCTTCTTTCCAAAGCGATTTGGCCTTGCAGTCAATGTTGATGGTTGACCTGGATCAACCCATGATTTTGTGCGTTTGGGATTCTCAAAATAAATCCACTTTTCATCGCCAGTCACAATTCGATGCAAAAAAAGACTTTCTTTTGTGCCAATGAAGCAACATTTTACTGATGACTTTTCGGTTTTCCATTTGTCTTTCGTTCAGTTGAAGTGGCACCCATTTTCCTTCCTTTAAAATCTTCCTCATTGCTTGTAAATGATCAGAAATTGTTTGCTGAGCAACGTTTAATCTTTTTGTAAGTTGTTTTTGAGTTTGACACACATCTTCATTCAATAATTCTTGTGTTGATCTTCAAACTTTTTCAGTTGACCTGGACGTTCTTTGTCTTTCACATCGAAATCATCACTTTTAAAGCTTTTAAACTAGTGTTCACAAGATCTTGAGATGTAGCATGTTCACCATCAGTTTCCCGAAGTATTCATCAGCACTTTTCTTCAAAATAATGAATTGTAACTTCCCGCTAATCCTCTTTTTTTTGGCATGAAATTCGACATTTTTAAGTGTAAAAATATCTATGATGTTAACATCTTCAGCAAATTTGATATACATATCAAATCGTATATATATCAACATATGTGTAACTCCATCTATTGAGAAAAAAATCCGCATTAACCGGTACACCTAGTATTTATCAAAATAAGGAGGGCATGCTCATACCTATTGCAGTCTTTATTTCTGCAGCTGGCCATGTGGTCACAGATAGTATTCATAGCCATCTTCTTCCACTACCACTTCATATTCTTTTGTCATCAAGTAACTCAGCTGGTCATGGTTTTTTGCCTGTTGGGTTGATCCAAACCTTAATTCCTGAAGACTGGGCCATTACCAGTCCTCCCTGAATTAGGTTGTGTTAATTTTCAATTGATTTTAATCATAAGATGTGGGAGTAATAAGAGATGATGCCTAGAGGACTGACTGTATTTCAGATATGCATTTCGTTACTCCCATTGTGTAGTAGCAAGACAGTTTCCCCTTCTCCATCAGAATAAATCACCCAGACAGAACAGTAACCCTCATTTTTGTTTGTTAATTTAGAGGAGTCCAGGGTCGGGTGAAAGTCTGAACTTCTAGTTCAGTGGAATAATTGTTGTGTTCACGGGTGGAAGGCCTTTCCGTTGGGTCTAAAACCTCTGGATGAGCAGACCTTAGGCCTTGGGGATGGAAAACAAAACTTTGGCTGGTGGGACATTAGGGGTAGGAGTGAGTGGAGCCATTTCCATTCCCATCCCTTGATGCATGCACCGGTGAGTCCTGACAAAGGAAGAAATGGCACCATGTGTTGGATGCTGATTAAGATCAGATACTACATCTTGGAGGACATTGCCTTAGACCCACAAGGCATTAGCGTTATAAAGAAAAGACCTGGAGAAACAGTTAAACTTGAGTATCTTTATGATAGGTTTGATATAGAGCCAGTAGTGATGTAGAAATCTGATAGGTCAGAGTGTGAGATAATACAGGAAATGGAGGGAAACTTAGTAAGGCCTGTTTGTTCAGATTCTTCTCAGTATCTCCTGTCTTCGGAGATGAGGATGCTCCTTTACTCTGGGTTCATGGTTCTGCTTTCCTGATTGAACTTGAGATTTTCACCACCTGGTATACGACACACAGCATCTCCCAGCTATTCAATTAACAGCAGTCTAAGTGCTGTCACGAAGGGATTTTTCAGCTGTAATTAAGGTCCCAAATCAGGTGATTATAAGAAAAGGAGATTAATCTGGTCTAACCTAATTAGGTGAGCCCATACAAGAGATTGGGCTTTTCCTGGGAAAGGAAATTTGAAGTGTAAGAAGGGTTTTGATAGGAGATTCTTCGTTGCTGGCTTGAAACTGGAGTGGGCCGAATAGTAAGGACCTGAGGAAGTCACTAGGGTCCCACAGCAGTAGGCATTGCGGACAGCCAACAAGAAAACGGGGGTCTCAGTCAGACAGGGGCAGGAAATAACTTCTACCACGAACCTGAGGAGGCTGAATGCGAATCGCCCTGGTGGAGTCTCAGGTGAGAACTCAGAAGCCCACCCCTTGAATGGGAGACACTGAGCAGAGAACCCAGCCACGCCGTGCCTCAGCTCTGAACCTCGGAGTCTGAGATGGTAAGTGGGCGTTGTTTTAAGCTGTTAAATCTGTTTATGCAGCCACACAAACTAACACAGAGCCACTCCCTTAACTTTCACTTCTTTTCTTTTTTTTCATGTCCATGAGTTCTTTCTTTTTTTTTTCTTTTTTGCTCAATCTCTCACCCTCCCGTCAACCCCACCACCAGAGGTGTCTGCCTGCTCTCGATGTATAAGTCTGTCTCTATTTTGCTTGTTAGTTCATTTTGTTCATTAAATTCCACATGTGAGTGACATCATATGGTGCTTGTCTTTCTCTGACTGAATTATTTCACTTAGCATGATGCTCTCCAAGTCCATCCGTGCTGTTGCAAAGGGTAAAATTTTCTTCATTTTTATGGCAAAGTAGTATTCCATTGTGTAAATGTACCACAGCTTTTTTAGCCACTCATGGACACTCGGGTTGCTTTCCATCTTAGCTGTTGTAAAGAATGCAGCAATGAACTTATATTCTTTCGAATTAGTGTTTTAGGTTTCTTTGGATAAATTTCCAGAAGTGGAGTTTGCTAAGGCAGTTCCATTTTTAATTTTCTGAGTTAATGTCATACCTCTTTCCACGGTGGCTGCTCCACTCTGCATTCCCACCAACAGTGCATGAAGGTTCCCTTTCTCCATCACTTACTACTTGTTGATTTATTGATGATAGCCATTCTGACAGGTGTGAGGTGATATCTTATTGTTGCTGTAACTTGCATTTCTCTAATGATTAGTGGCATTGAGCATCTTTTCATAAGTCTATTGGCCATGTGTATGTCCTCTTTGGAGAAGTGTCTATTTAGGCCCTTTGCCTTTTTTTAAATTGGATTGTTGTGTGTGTGTGTGTGTGTGTGTGTGTGTGTGTGTGTGTGTGTAAGTTGAGTTTTATAAGTTCTTTATATATTTTGAGTATTAACCCCCAATTTTACTTCTGTAACATTAATTGACATCATTCCTACCTTAGACTTTAAAACTAGTCTTTAGATCCTTAATTTTCCTTCCAAAGCAGATGCTCTTAAGAGCATTAGACTAGAAGAGGTTTGGCCACCACAGTTAAAACCAAATCTCCCAAGTTTCCCCTAAGGCCTTGGAGGTATGTTGAGGTTTAGAAAGGTGAAGCCACCTCTGTAGAAGCTCAGCTTGCTGCTACCCCCTGAATTGGGAATCTGCCTGGCACACCCTGGGTTCATGATTCACAAAGCCTAAGTCAGAAAATACCAGGAAAATTGGCTGATAACACTCTCCGTTTAAAAAGTTTTGAGCTGAAAAATACCTCAAATTTCATTTGGTATAAATTTAGTCAAGATGAAGTTTTAGAATGTATCTCCTTCGCAATAATACAGCCATCATTTATACTGTGACTAAGAATGCACTTATCCTAAGGGCTAGCTATTAGCAGATTCTTTCCAGAGGAAATTGAGAATGAACCTGGACTGATGCAGAGCCACTGATCTCTTGGAAGTGCATAAAAGTGCAGCAGGAACCCATCTGGGGTCTGTACTGAACTATGAAGTGACCATGGCAATGGAGTGTTGTTCTAGGGGAAAAGCCCAGATACACGGAGAGAGCCTGATAGAGAAATGTCTGGGGAGGAACGCAGCCTCTGTCCAGGGACCACTGAAACTTCAGTCGGAGTTCTGCTGACGTGTTTACGGAGTATTGTGGTGAACAGAGTTTGAGAAATAGGCGCTTTAAACCTTGATATTACTTGTGTTTCTAATGGGGGGAAAGGGCGTCAAAAATTGACTTTTTCATAGGATTCTCTTACAGTAAAGCTGTAACAAACTCTGGGTGTAGTGCATTGCAATAAAGCAAATTATATAAAATGGAACTATGAAGATACTAATATTTGTAAGCATTAATGCTTTTACCGTCCATGAGTGCAATTTCCAGATATGAAAACACTAGGACTAAGTCATTAAGGAGTATCAGGGACGAAGATGAACTGGAAAGGTACTATCCTAAAGGCATTTAAATTAAATTTAAATATAAAAAAAAAACTGCAGGCCTGTATATTGCCAGGTTTGTGATTCAGGAATTAGAAGATAGTTGAACGTGATAAAAAGCTGTTTGCCTTTTATTCTGCTTTTGGATTTTTTGAAGGCTCCTTTAACTGAGGGACAGAAGACCAGCATATAGTTATTAACCATGAATTAGTAACTGATTAATAACTATTAAGTGGTTATTAAACATTAGTAATGGTTTCTGAAAACACAGGGTTTAATCTCCATTGCCATGGTCTTCTTCTCACTTACCCCCTTCTGGCCGCTAAGCCACCTTCCATATTCCTGGACTGCTCTGTGGTGACATTGACCACCAGGGTCCCTTCTGGGCAGCATTCTCGGGACAGAGGCAGACCCCTGTGCTGCAGCCATCCTCTGACATCTGGGCTTTCCTCCCTCTTCCTTCTCAACGTATCCAGTCAAAGCAGGAGCGGATCCCCTACCCGTGGTCGGCAAACTGCAGCTCGCGAGCCACATGTGGCTCTTTGGCCCATTGAGTGTGGCTCTTCCACAAAATACCATGGCCTGGGCGAGTCTATTTTGAAGAAGTGGCGTTAGAAGAAGTTTAAGTTTTAAAAATTTGGCTCTCCAAAGAAATTTCAATCACTGTACTGTTGATATTTGGCTCTGCTAACTAATGAGTTTGCCGACCACTGCCCTAGCCTCGTCCTTTTTTTCATTCAGGTTTTCATCTGTTTGTCTGAAAGCAAATCAGCCTCTTCATCTGAGTAGCAAAAATGAGGACAGGTGGAGAGCTGTTGTAGGACTCACTTACTGTGCTCATTCCATCTCCCATAATAGGTCAAAGCCCATGGGCATTTCATTAATTTATTTATATGTTCCCCTGTGGAAACTACCACATATTGTCTGTAGTCATGTTGGCTCTGTTTTATGACAAAGGGACTAACATCAATTCTTTTGAATTTCTGATGTTCTATCTGACATCTGTAATGACCTTGGGAAGAATTTGAAGCAATAATATTAAGAATTCAGCATTCCTTTAGCAATTTTAGGTTTTATATATATATACGTGCAACCACGCAATTTCTTTAACATAGCTGAGGAGTGTCCATGAGTTCAGTCCAGAAGCCTCTCAAATAGTAGCCTGTACCAGATGTTTCTGCGGGAGTAGAACATATAATGTACCTTATTTTGCAAAACTACACAATAGGTAGACATTTCTTTTTCACCCCAGCTGGTGATCAGTTTATGCCCTGAAGCTTGGAGATTTATAGTCCTTGTAATTTTATCCTAAACAGAGTAATTGGGGATGCTCTTCCATTGCTATTACTTTAATTAGTGTTGAAGACTTTGCCAAGATGTTAAATTTCAAGGTAATGAATTTCATCTGAGTAAGATCTGCTAGGTAGGTGTGATCATCTTAAGACAGCTAATATCCTCACAAATGATTTTCTTATTAATTTTAGAGTTCTTATTTATTTAGGATTTTTACCCCAGCTTATTCTAAAGTCACTTAAGGAATGTTATGCCAATGACAAGTCACTAAGTCTGCTTCTAACAAGATCAAAGGCCAACACAAGAAATGCTCTGAAACATGCCAGGGGTTTTTTTTTAACAGACAATTTGCACAAAATAATTAAATGTGCACAAGAGTATAAAATAATTTTTTTAAAGTTTTAATGTTCAGGAAAACTAAGTTATAATTTAATTCATCATGGTTTCCCCAGCAGCAGACTTTTCATCTTGTTGGGTGTGTGTTTTCTTTTGTTATTTGATATTCCAGGGGGAATTAAAAAGAAATGCTTAGGTAAAGTTGCGCTTTACAAAATTTTCTTATAAAGAGAAATCTCTCATCAAAGACCATGGCCTTATTTTTGTAAAAATTAATTGTTTAAAATACGTTTGGTTTATATGAACAGAAATCACAAGTGTTTGTCATCGTCATCTTAGGCCCAGTTTCATTTATAGGTGTGTCTTCTCATCAGCATGGGTTTCCTTTGACATTTATGTCTTCTCTCTGTGGAAAATGCTGGCTTTCCCCCACCATTTTCTGGCCATAAGGACGCATGCGGGGGTACAGAATATTCACCAAAAACAAATGGAGAGATAAGAACAGGGAAGATGTTTGGTATGATAACCCAACATTAAAGCTGACTGGATATGAAAGTGAACAGAGTTGTTCAGTAGTTGAATGTCAACCTATGAACCAGGAGGTCATGGTTCAGTTCCCAGTCAGGGCACATGCCTGGATTGTGGGCTCGGTCCCCAGTGTGGGGCATGCAGGAGGCAGCCAATCAGTGATTCTCTCGCATCATTGATGTTTCTGTCTCTCTCCCTCTCCCTTCCTCTCTGACATCAATAAAAATATATTTAAAAAAAGGAAGTGGACGGAGTGAAGCCTGCCATAGACAGTGTGGCTCTGCCTTTGTATTCTCCTCCAGTGCTGAGTTCTTCACTTTATCATTTAGGAAAACATACTCTATCCCAGAATTCCATCATCCAGCTGTCTAATAAATGAATACGGTATCTAGCTGGAAAATTAAAGAGAAAGAAAACTCCAAAACTAATTTTTCCAGAGTAAATCTAAATTTTGAATATAATTAGCAGGATTGAATGCACATGGTCATCGATCTTCTATTTTTAATTTTTTCCATTAATTCTTTTTTCTTAGCACGAAGGTTGGATATAAGAAGAAAATTAATATATGGAATTGTCTAACCAAGTGAGCAAAGAATTTGGTTGCCGATCCATTTTTCCTATATGGGAAACTGGAGAGAAAGTGAGACTGTGCTAGTACGGATCTGAGTGGTTTTAGGCTAGAGAGTTTATTTTAGAAAACTACATTTATACTAAAGCTATGAAAAATTACAATATTCTTCTACCCAAGTATAAAGGTGAAGTTTATTATCCACCTTAAATTTTGATATGTCATTTATGAATTTATGAAAGCAGGATAAATGCTTTATCTTTAATAAAACAGTTTGGTAGAGACTCACTGAAACCTTCTCATTTGTCAGTTTTGGCAATGTGAAAAGTTGGGGGGAAGAAAATCAATAGACAAATCCTACTTTCATGTTCAAGAAAAATATAAAGCACTAGGGAAGAAAATTCAAGTTACAAATTTCATTATTATCTTATTAAATAGAGCTACAATGGACTATAATAATTATTATTTGAATTTCATATTAGTAATCCTTCTTTATAGTTTACTATGGGTTTTCACTTACACTTCGTTATTTTATTTTTATAACCATCATTTAGGCCATTGGGGCAAATTTTATTCTCATGAACAGAGGGTATCAGTATTACATACCTAGTACATAATAAATTTGATACCTGTTATTCCTCTTATATCTTACTGCTATCCCTGTATTGATTGTGTTTAAATAAATGGTTGCTTTTTCCTTATTATAAATAGACTGAGAAAAGGTAAGTAGTAACATGCAAAATTGGTAAGGCTTGGGAAGGGGTAGGAGTAGGAAGGAGGGAGTCAATAGGGGAAAAACGAAAGTGGACATTTGTAATACTTTCAACAAAAAAAGATCAATTTTTAAAAAAAGGAATCGCACTGAATAACCCTACTATAGCCCTAAAACTAACTATAATAATAAAAGCGTAACATACTAATTAGACTAGACCCGTAGTCGGCAAACTGCAGCTCGCGAGCCACATGCAGCTCTTTGGCCTCTTGAGTGTGGCTCTTCCACAAAATCACAAAATACCACGGCCTGGGCGAGTCTGTTTTGAAGAAGTGGCGTTAGAAGAAGTTTAAGTTTAAAAAATTTGGCTCTCCAAAGAAATTTCAATCGTCGTACTGTTGATATTTGGCTCTGTTGACTAATGAGTTTGCCGACCACTGGACTAGACAGTCGAACAACCTTCTGGACGTCCTTCCGGATGAAGCTGGTGCTGCGAGGGCCGAGCCCTTTGCACGAATTTCATGCATTGAGCCTCTAGTTATAAATAAAAAAAACAAACTGTGGTATGTACATACTAGTACAATGGAATAGTATTCATCAATAAAAAGAAATGGGCTATCAAACCATGCAAAAAAAAAAAAATGGTTAGGGGGATGTTTGACTTGCCCAAAATCAAAGCAAACAATTTCTAGCCTTAAGAAATTAAACAAACAATCTATCACATTAACAAAGGAAAGAAGAAAATGATCAAATTTTAGTCTCAATAGATATAGAAATTTAAAATAGAAAATAAAAATAGTTTGTGAAATTTAAAAGCCATTCATGATAATTCTCAGCAAACAAGAAATATAAAGTAATTCATTTAACATGATAAAAGATGGCTTTAGAAGCTACAATTATTTGAAAATATTATTTGCACATAGGAAGTTCAAAGGATTCCACAGATAAACTGCTAAAATTAATTCATGAATTTGGGGAAATCAGTGGATATAAAATGAAAAAAATGTATTTCCATGCACTAGCCACAAATAACTAGAAAATAAAATCTTGCAGGGCCAGCATGGCTCAGTGGTTGAGCATCAACCTATGAACTAGGACAGTGGTCGGCAAACTCATTAGTCAACAGAGCCAAATATCAACAGTACAACGATTGAAATTTCTTTTGAGAGCCAAATTTTTAAAACTGAAACGTCTTCTAACACCACTTCTTCAAAATAGACTCGCCCGGGCCGTGGCATTTTGTGGAAGAGCCACACTCAAGGGGCCAAAGAGCCGCATGTGGCTCGCGAGCCGTAGTTTGCCAACCATGGAACTAGGAGGTCGTGGTGGTTCGATTCCTGGTCAGGGCACATCCCTGAGTTGCAGGCTCGATCCCCAGTGTGGGGCGTGCAGGAGGCAGCTGATTTATGATTCTCTCTCATCACTGATGTTTCTATCCCTCTCTCTCTCTCTCTTCCTCTCTCTGAAATAAATAAAAATATATTTAAAAAAAAGAAAATATTAAAATGGATACTATTTATAAATGAATAACTAAACATCAAATACTTAGGTATACTAGTATATCTACCAAAAATTTCACATGTTATATAAATGTCTATTCACTATGTGTGTAACTGAAACTAAATATAATATTGTAAGTCAACTGTAATTGAAACTTTTTTTTTTCAAAAAAGAGAATACTGTGGGTTGTAATTATATGAAGATCAGAACCAACAAAGCCTGTGTGTTGGGAGTGTGGTTCGTCACTGACAGCAAATGGGTGTGAGGGAAGCTCCTGGGTGATTTGTTTCCATATTTTTATCCAGGTGGTGGTTTTGTAAGGCTATTTAGTTATAAAAAAATTATCAGTTCTTATAATTACATATAGCAATCTTTTATAAAAGATACATACAAATTTCAAAATTTTTGCATTTCTTTATAAAACAGAATAAGGTGAGTACTGAATATACTAGTATATTCTGGATTAAAAGAGCAGTTTTGACAAGTTTATTCTCCTTGCATTATGTAGATAGACATAAAGCTGTATGATTATCTCAGAAGCCCAGCAATCTGTTTATAAGTACATTTGTAATAGTTGGTTACTATTTCTGAAAGTTTAAAGAATAGTTCACCCAACAATTTCTTAGCCTGTCCATATACTTTGTGTTTTGCATCAGTCACCATACTTGAATCTTACTTGTAGTAACTACATCTGACTTGGAAAGAGGGGGCAGGCTGGACCCGGCTACAACTTTAACGAGGAACAAATACATTATTGTGCTACAAGCACACCAGCTGACAGCTCAGAAGCAAGCGTGCAGAAATACGCCCAGAACAGCAGCAGGAAAGGAAAAACAAGACCTTGAGAGCAGGCAGGGGTGATTGATTTGCTGATTTGTTTTTGTCTTGGATAATTTCCCTAGAAGAAATAGTCTCTAATAGAAGTGTTTTCTGGTGGTTGGGTTGTTTTTTAAAAAACTAGATGTTAAATTTTTACTAATTCAAACAATTTTTCAAAACATGCAAGCACTTTTGTAAAAACATTTGCACGGTCAGCTAATCAGCAGACAAGTTAATTATTATTAACTGGAGAAAGTTTTACTTAGAATTTTTCACTAATTTTAATTTTAGCACTATAAAATATAATCAATGAACAGTCAAGTGGATGAAAAATGTATTCCAAATTAGAGATGATAGTTTATCTATCACGGTTAACATAAGCAGTGATTTAGTTAGAGGCTCATGGCATAGTCCGTATCATGTTCGAATTGATTTTTCATTGTTTATTGATATGCTACAAGTTACTTCACATACTAACAGAAAACAAATGTTTCATACAAAATGAATGAGTTATTGAAGTTTTTTTTTAATTCGCTTATTAATGAACTTGTTGCAAAGAAGCTGTAATGCTTGATTTTCCACCATTAAACTGTTAGTTTTTATGAAACATATTATTAATTTTCCTAAACCTACCAGCTAGCACAATACCTGGATCATCTTAGTAGTTTTATATTGCTACCATAATAAATTACTGCAAACTTAGAGGCCTATAATAGCACTAAGTTATTAGAGTCCAGCTCTGAATGTCAGAAGTCACGTGAGACTCCGTGGGTTCAAATCAAGTTGTTGGGAGGGCTGCGTTCCTTTTTGGAGACTTGAGGAAGGCGTCCGCTTCCTTGCTCGCTCTGATTTGTGGTGAGAGTCAGGTTCCTGTTTACATGCCGGCTGGTAGCTGAGGGCTCTTTCCACCTTCCAGAGACCATCTGCATTCCTTGGCTTGCAGCCTCCTCCGTCAGTCTCCAAAGGGAGAAGAGGAAATGGTTCTTGTGCTTCAGTTTTCTTCTGCTGCTTCCTTTCTTCCTCTGAACTTCAGCCTGGGAAGACTCTTCACTTTCAAGAATCCACGTGATTAGGTAATCCCAACTAGATGATCAGAAAAATCTCTTCATCTCGAGATCCGTGTCCTTAGTCACGTCGCAAGGCCCCCTTTGCCATGAAGAGGAGCATATTCACAGGTTTCCGGGGCTGGAGCGCCAATGGTTCGCCACGAGAAGCCCCAAGGACATGCCTTCTGAGGGGCTAACTGGATCCCTGGGGTCTGGAGGAATGGATGGCCTACGTGGACTTCAGATAGCTCCCATGAATTTTATCTTATTCAAAATCAAGCTCATGAGTGTCTCCTTTTAAGTGGGTCCAAATTTCCACACCTAACAGCATCTCAACAGGATTCCACATGATGGCTGTCCTTGGGCCAAATGTTACTCTGAGGTCAAAGGAAGGTAGACATAGCACAACACTGAAGTTTCTGGAGTGGATGTAGTATTTGATTCCAGAGGCTCAGCCTCCCTTCTTTTCTTCCTCTTTCTTTCTTTTCTTTTCTTTTTTTTTTTTTTGGACAAAAATAGAAGAAACTTTCAGGAGGAAGAAAAATTGGTCTGACATTGGCCAGTGCACAGGAGGTAGGGAATGAAACCTGGCTCAAAGAAAGGCTGAATCCTAGGACACTGAGTAACATTGCCGTTCTCATCTGAAGAGAGTGGTGTATAAAGTGCTGTTTCTATTTAAAGCATGTATCACGTCTTCATATTTAAGTCACTGAAATAGGCAGGGAATGTATATTGCTTTGTTCAAAAATTTCTGGGCTAAGACTATTTGAATGCTGCTTTTGTATCCTTACATACTTTCCTTTTTCTTAAAGTATTCATATCCATCTGCAAGCCTGAAGAGCCTCTGTAATTTTTAAAAATCAACTAGTTATTTCATGTGAGACTGTCTTACCATTTTTTTTTTATTTTAATCTCCCGAGTTGTGAGAACGCAGCTTAGCAAAGTATACAAAGGCAGCAAAGCAGGTAGCTTAGATTTCTGTTAGTCTTCCAAGGAGAACCCACAAGTAAACTGGAATACAACACAGAGATGACACAGTAAAATGCTTTTACAAACTAGGATGTAAAGAACTGGAAACCTTATTATTTTCCTCAGTAAACATGTAAATGGATAAATTCCTGTAATTGTGAAATGTTTCTCTACAGAATGAACAAAACCCTATAAAATGCCATCCCTGTGTAATACTCTGAAATGTCCACTCATTTATGAATACCCCTTCAGAAGGAGATAATAAAAATCATCACTGTTCAATGCACCCATTTTCTCTGTGGAGGTAGCTCTGCGTTCAACCGGCATGAATATTGTCCAGTTTCACTCACCTATTCATTTGTTCAATAATAGTTACTGAGAGGCAACTTGTACCACACACAGGGGCAAAAATATTAATAAGAAAGGTCACAAAAGGTGGAAATGAATATTGCAGGTATTATATTAATGATAATAAAACATGAAGACTAATACATCATGCTGATTGCAGTGAGAGAGATATGCATTGTACAGTATTACACCATTGAGGCTTACCTAGTGCCTGTTTTCCAAGAAAAGTTGGAAATATTAATACTTACACTTTTCAACACATATTAGTACATATTCCCAGTATAAAATAGGCAGCAAACTTGGATGATCCCAGCTTCTAGAATATTATTTTTTCATATTGGGATTAAGTTATTTGGAGGAGTAGATGCATCTCAAGATCAGTATCTATAGAAAATGGCCTTAGGTATTTTATTCTATTTTAAACGTATTTTTAATTATAGTTGACATACAGGATTGTATTAGTTTCAGGTGTACAGCATAGTGATTCAACATTTATACACCTTACAAAGTAATCACCACAATGTCTAATAACTATCACGTACATAGTTATTAGGATGTTTCTGACGCTATTCCCTATGTTGTAAATTACATCCTCATGACTTATTTTACATACTTTTTTTTTGAAAGTTTGTTTCTTATTCTCCTTTCCCTTTTCTGCTCATCCCCCCCATCCCACCCCTCTGGCAACCATCACTTTGTTCTCTGTATCTATGAATTTGTTCCTGTTTTGCTTGTTCATTGTATTATTTTTTAGTTTCCACAGAAAAGTGAAATCTTATGGTATTTGTCTTTCTCTGTCTGACTTAGTTCACTTAGTATTTTGCCCTCTAGATCCATCCGTTCAAGATTTCACTTCTGATGGCTGAGTAATATTTCATGGTATATATGAACCACTCTTCATGATCCAACATCTGCGGATGGACACTTAGATTGCTTTCATGTCGTGGCAGTTGTAAATAATGCTGCAGTGAATTACAGGTGCATGTGTCTTTCTGGGATAGTGTGTGCGTTTTTTCCCTTCGGATAGATACCCAGAAAGAGAATGTCTGAGTCCAGGGAAGTCCTGTGTTTAGTTTTGTTTCTTGAGGAACCCCATACTGTTTCCCATAGAGGCTGCGTCCGTTTACACTCCCACCCACAGTGGTGAGGTTCCTTTCCCTTCACATCCTCAACAGCACTTGTTATCTCTTGTCTTCTTAATAAAAGCCTTTCTGACAGGTGTGAGGCGCTGTCTCGTGGTGGTTTTGATTTGCATCTCCCTGGTGGTAGTGAAGCTGAGCTTCTTTTCATGTGTCTGTTGGCCATTCCTATGTCCTCTGCCTTAGGTATTTTAAATCCTATTTCTACTTGAGCTACTTTATAAGGTTTGGTTGGTGCCCTAATGTGAAAAACAACATCAGGTGATTAGAGATGCCTGTGATCTTGATTTCTTAGAAAGAGGAATATCTGACTCATATCTCACTGGAAGGAGCCAAAAGAGGGAGGCATGAATAATAATTCTATGCATGGGATATTTTATTAGACTGAAAATTACTTCCTGTCCTTATATCTGGCACCTCTGTGACAATAGGCCCAATGTCTCCTGGCTCTTCATCCCAAGGAAAACACACTGGGACTTTTTTTTTTAAACTCAAAAAATGTTTTTCTCTCTGAGCAAAGAATTTATTTGAAAGATGGATGTAACTCTACTAGTATAGAATATTTAAAAATTAGAGCATTCATACATATCAGTCTGAAGTCTTAAGACTCTAATTCACATCCACGATTAGGAAGTGCTATACTCCCAGAAAGGGTATTAGACGGATGTGAAGACTGTCTCCAGCCTTCATACTGCTCTCTTCCTGTGTGGTATTGAACAACAATCTGACTTTTCTGGCCTCCAGTTTTTAAAATTTCTATTCCTTATGGTCCTCCATCAAATTGTTAATACTCTCTCTGGGACATAAAAATGGCTGCCATTGTCAAGAAGGGCTTTGATTTTCTACTTCATGGGCTCTCTAGTATTTGCGTGTAATATAATCAGCATACATTATTTTATAACAGATGGGTTTTGTAAAGAAATATTTAAATTCTGGTATAACATGAATGTTGCAATGAAATTGGCATTAAGCTTAAAAAATATTTTCAAGATTAAGCAGTGTCTGCAAACATAAGGTGAGATCAGGTTGCCTGACCATATCAGTAGGAAGTCACAAATGTCATATATTTTCGTTTTCAACGAGTTTACTTAATTCATGCCACAGTATACATTCTGGAACCATTTAGGTCCATTTTTTCCTCATTTGTAATGCAGTTCCCAGGCTCAGTTCTTAGAGTCTCTGCATTTATGTAGCACATTCGTACTTTACGATAAAGTTAGTTGATCATTCCTTCACTCCTTTTGCTGATGACCTTTAAAGCGGCATAATTAGAATAAGTTGTGGTTATTGTGTTGGAATCTCTATCCCATGGGCCGGCCAGCCGGCGCATTAATTCTCTGCATCACCCACTCCCTGCACAGTGCCATCAGCACAAGATACGATTCTTTGTAATTACATAAGGAAAGGGTCTATTTAGTGTTAACTGACCTTTCCGTGGCTGATCAGCCTTCTCCACCAGTGAAGTAGAAATGTATATCATTAAAATGTGAGTAAATAGGAAACCTTCAAAATCTTTAACCATTCCAGCCAGGAGGTGCACGTGAAGAGGAGATGGTTCCGTTTGCCACGTGAAATGGTGAGAAGAGCAGCAGACCTTAAAACTGCATTTTAACCTATTGACCAGTGGACCCTATAGTTAAATTCTGATAATGCATGGGAATCCTTAAAAAGGAAATAATATGCAAATGTCTTTTTATTTTTGATCTTAAGCAGTATTAGAGGGTACATTATTTAACTCAAATACATACTCAGGATTAAAATAGAAAGTTTCCTTAATAATAAATACATTTAGGGGCATTATTACAGTGCCTGTCGTTTAGAATGTACACGTAGTTTAACAACTTATTTTATGTGTACAGGGTATACCAAAAATGTGTACACACTTTAACAGCAGATAGCTCAATTTTGAAAATGAAATGTATTTTAATAAACACTGCCTTTATAATTATTCAAAGAGTGTGTATAGATTTTTGGGACACCCTATCTATATATTATTTTTAATCCTCACTGGAGAATATGTGTGTTTATTGATTTTTAGAGAAAATCAAAGAAAGAGAGAAAAAACACACACAGAACATCCATGTGAGAGAGAACCATCAATCCGTTGCCTCCCTCATGCACCCCGACCTGGGGTCCAACCCGCAAGCTTTTTGGTATACAGGACGATGTTCCAACCAACCGAGCCACCCAGCCAGGGCTAAGTTAGAGATTTCTTTTTTTAAGTTGGAGATTTTAACTTGGAGGAAAGAATTTATTGGGACTGTAGGTTACATGACACTGATTTTAGTCTCCTTATCGTTTGTTTCTCTAATCAGTTATACTGGATACTTAGGGGGGACATACAATTATATTGAAGGAGACGATCACATACAAATTTAATAGCTAATGTAAGTGGCATGTGTATAGCATTTCCTAAAGCCATTGAGCTCTTAAAGGAGAAAGGCTGCAGTCAGCCTGGAGGTAATGGTTCCTTGTTTATGAACCACCCCCGCATTAACCGGGTGCTCTGACCTGTTTCACAAGCTTCTGCGTTCTAGGCCAGATAGTCCCTGGAAGAACACACGCAGGGCCTGTACATGAAATACCTTCAGCATCTGCTCACACGTGAACTCTGCCTGGGACCCGTGCTCATCGCTCTCACTAGAATGATCTCTCGTGGAACTACAATTCTTACTTGGATATGTCCTCACCCTCTGTCATGTAGCATGTATTCTGACGTAGTTAGCTTTGTGAATGCCTCAGTTCTCTTATCTGATCGCCAGCTCCTTCGGCCCTGACATTGTGTAATTTTTCATGCTGTCATCAATAATTCCTGGTCAAATATATACACGGAACAGAGGCAGAAATAATCAGGAACAAACAGGGTTCATACCAAGTGTTTGCAAATACCCAGTAACCCTTTCTCTGAGTTCTGAGAGGCAGTGTCCTAGTGTCCATTGGTGAGTTTTTGAGTAAATCGGCAGTAGCTAAATGTGTAAACCCGTCAGGCATCTGAGGTAAGGAGTCCCGTGTGTAGTCGGATCCGCGCACTGGAGTGGGGTAGCTAAGGAGAGTCTCGCTCTGGACTCTGGCAGCAGGTTTAATGGTCAGCTGAAGTGTGGCCGCTTTCATCCAACAGTGTCTTAAACGTGCTGTTTGACCTCTCTCAGTGTCTCCCGGAGTGCTCTGTGTATATAAGTTGCTCAATAAGTTGTTTTTTTTTTTTTTTAAAAATAACTTGGCGAACTAGAGAGGATTTTGTCAAACACAATCCTAGAGAGAGTTTGAGGCATGTCACAATGTTGATGCAGAAGACTGATTTGTTCACTTCAAAATCAAGAATGTTCAAGACTAATTATCGGACAGCTCATGTTGGACAAGAGACTGGTTTCCATGGCAGCACAGACAAAGAAGGGGGTCCTGGGAGAGTTAAAACAGTTCCTTGCTCCTCTGAGGCTTCAGGGTATCGACACATATCATCCTCACAGACTGGCTCCTTGGGAACACTGGGGAGAACCCTCGTTTCTGTAGTAATTGGTGTATAGATTTTAAGGGGGCAGCAATACCACAGCACCTCTACGCACACAGTAGGCGATGCCCTTAGTAAACTGCATGTTTCCTCCCTGTCTGTTAGGGAATCGGCATGGATTTCAGCATTTGTGTTCACTATGCTCATTCCCATGAATCACAAAGAACGCTTTCAAAGCGACAGTGCTAACAAAGGGACGTGCAGCCGCCATGTCTCATTTATCCTAAAATCTACCCCCTGCACATTCTAGGAATCCGCTTTAATAACATCAAAGCACCACTGAATGCAAAACTATCGACACAGTGCCCCGAACTGGCAGAAATGTGCCAAAGGTATGTGTGGGGACTGAGGAGACATAATAGATGACCTCAGTGGTGTCATGGGTGAGCATATGTGCAGGATCTCATGCCCCTGAAACATGGGGGCTTGGAATGAAGTATTATTATGATGCTGGGCATCTGTGGGATACTAAATATGTGGGTACACTTTATTGTTTACACTACTAGTAATATTGAAAGTCATACCGTCGACCTAATCTAATGCAGGAGTCACAGGTAATAATTGAATAGTCCTAAAGGAGCTAAGGAAACATCTTCTACACATACGTGTACAGTGCTAATATTTTAATTATAACCATCTGTCTAGAATGTTTAGATTAAGTTGTTTTTTTCTTATAATCTTCTTTGCCATCAGTCCATCTTAATTTACAAAAGAAAACAGTTCCACTGGACTTAGACTTCCTCCAGGGTCAGTGTGTCTGGCTGGACCTCGGCAGGTCTCGATGGGCAGAGGCATTCTGCTGCATTCAGCCTAGGCAACATGTAAGCTATTCACAGATACTCACCATGTCTCTTCTCTGTATCAAGCCACACTTCCAATGTTGCATCATCTTGATCATCATTGATAATTGGAATAGAATAAATATCAATAAGTCTGGCTTTGAGGTGTCATTTCATTTAGACCTTTTGGGGTGAATTTAAAACATACAGAAATATAATAAATGAAAAAGTTTTGTGTATTTTATAATTACACATTTGTGTGATTTTTGAATATAAATCTCTCCTACAAGACATCAAATTTTTGAGGTTTACAATTATATCTCAGAGCGCGTCATACAGTAATTAATCAATGAAAAGTTATGAATAAGTAACTGGAATGAAAATGAATGAGTGAAATAATATTGTAAATCAACTCACAGTGCAGTTATTTTAATCTACAGAGAGTTTTTCTTAATGGTTTTAGAAACAAGTTATTTTTTAAGTTCACATTTAGCCAAGACCATACATAGACAGGTTATACAGACAGATTCATCTAGATTTGAATTGAAAAACCTATGAAAGTCATCATCTTCTCTTACTAGTTTCTTCTTTCTTCTCACCCTTTATCACCAGCCCAACTTTTGTGCCTGTATTAAATATTTTCTACGGCTATTATGTTATTACTAGAGGCCTGGTGCACGAAATTTGTGCATGGGGGTGGGGTCCCCTCAGCCCAGCCTGCACCCTCTCCAATCCAGGACCCCTTGGGGGATGTCTGAGTGCCAGTTTAGGCCCCATCCTGGCAGTCAGACATCCCTCTCACAATCCTGGACCACTGGCTCCTAATTGCTCACCTGCTTGCCTGCCTGGTCACTCCTACCTGCCCCCCCTGCTGACCTAGTCATCCCTAACTTCCCCCCTCTGCCAGCCTAGTTGCCCCTTACTGCCCCCCCTACCAGCCTAATCGCCCCCAATTCCCCCCCCCCCCACTGGCCTGGTCGCCTCTTACTGCCCCCCCCCCTACTGGCCTGGTCACCCCCAACTGTCCCCCCTGCTGGCCTGATTGCCCCTAACTGTCCCCCCTGCTGGCCTGGTTGCCCCTCACAGCCCCTCCCCACCAGCCTGGTGGCCCCACTCAGCCTGCTTGTTCAGTTGTTTGGTCATCCCTCACTAACCCCCCTGCCAGCCTGGTCATAGGCAGCCATCTTGTGAGGGTGTGAGGGTCAATTTGCATATTACCTCTTTATTATATAGGATTTTATAATATGTTCAATTCCATAGTGGTAGCATTATTTCTGCTGGACATTTTCTACCAATAATGATTATTCCCTCTTTGTCTCATTTGTACATTATAATACTGTTGGTTAAAATTAAAACAGTCAGAGTTGTGAGGTGGAACCACATTTAAACATAAAAAACACTTTTAGTGTCAGCAGAATGCCATTATTTAAAGTGAAGAACGCTGAAACTTTATTGCGCAACTGAAGGTCACTGGCTTTCAGGAATAGATGGTGAATGGGCAAATCCTTCCATGTACCTGTTACTGGGAAATGGTAATGTAAAATATCATGACTGATACACAAATGTTTTGAAGATTCATTGGCTTAACTCCACAATTCAGTTTCCTGGTATTTACTCTAATTATGGCATGTAAAACAGTAAGAATGGTGTGATACATAAATTAAAAGTATATTTATTTGAAAGTAAAACTGCAGATTACACAGTTGAGCAAAGGATAAAATGCCAAATATATCCCCAATTAAGTGCCATTCAATAGGTTAATGCAAATCCTCCCGCTTTTATAGCATTCCTTTCAAATTCCATGTTTAAAGTAGCCATCTAAGGCTTGAAAGAAATGTAATTGAGAAATAGAATATAGCAGGGATCAGAGATAATGCTTATGTTCAATCAAACAACAAATAAGTTCAGAATGATTCCTTCTTCTGCCTCCAGAACATTTATTGAAGTTCCAAGTTAACCACTTGAAGATTAGATTTTAATATTAGTGTTAAGATATCAAAAAGAATTGTAACCATCTTTTTGAAAGTATTTGCACCAAATAAAAAATAACCATAGATACTTTGTCCTCCTACTGAAAGATAACTCTATGTGAATTTAGGCAAGTTTACTACATAGAAGTTTCTATCAAGTAAATATTTTCATTTTTAAAATAATTTAACATTAAATTATTGTGCCAGAATCAGGACAAGGACATTTAAAATGGTTCTCAGGTGATCATTTTGGCTTTTTTGAACAACAGCTATGACATAGCATAGTATTGATCATTAAGGATCAATATGGATACCAGGCTTTCATGGGAAATATGTTTGTTGACCTTAATAAATCTTCAAGTGTGTAAATACAGAAATACTTGTACAGGCAATTTTCTGCTGAATTACATTTTATCTATGCACATTCTTATACCACAGTATGTTTATAATAACTTATACTAAAGGTTTGATGTAATGGCAATCACATTTTTTGATTGCTTCACAGTGTTTATTTTCATGTCTAGTTATTTAATCATCATTATCATGATTAATCTGCATTTAAGTATTTTGAAAACTTTTTGCTACTATAAATAATGTTGTAATGAATAAAGCTTTTTTGCTTAGAGAACATTCCCATCAGAGGAATTACAAGTTTGAAAATACTTAAGGTTGTTGATAATTCCATATTTTTTGAAGGAGTCAGAGAAAATTTCTATGCTAGAAATATAAAAAGAATCAGCAGTTAAGCTGAATTCATACATCTAATTTAAAATGAGAGGTCAGCCCCTATTTGCTAGCAGTTAATGTTACAAAAGTTCTATTCTAAGTGGTTTATATTAGATTGGACATATATTTACTTAGTCATACATGTGTTACAAAGTTCTCAACTGCGTACAGAAGCAGATTTAACCTTTAATGCAGCTAAATAATACTAGTAAGAAATAATGGCTCTAATAGTTCTATTATGGATGCTTCTAAATGCTGAGTCCTTTTACTCTTTCCTTCTCTCTGTTTTGAGTGTTTTTTTGGGAGTGCCACCACTCTGAAACTTCTGGATGCAGGGTTCTACGCTCCCAACTGTCTTCAACCTATTTGAGCAGTGGGGCTCAGAGAAAGGACAAAGGGGTGGGAAACGGGAAGAAGGTTGCTAGGAGACTGTGTGGAGCCTTCCAGGACTGGGCCCTTCCTAAGGCATCATGGAAGGAAGTCCAGAAAAGAGGGGGGAACGAAAGGTAGACAGTCTCTGATAAATCAATGTGAAACAACAACAGCAGCAGCAGCATGAAGGAAAACTATGAGCCCAAGGAGTATATTGTTGTCAGGGGAAGCATCTTTTTGGTTTTATTGTTTTTCTGGAATATATAATATACTTTTAGATAATTCAAATGCTATAAATCCAAAAATAAGTTTAAATGATTTTAATGAAATATACCTATACATTTGTCTTTCAGAAACTGCAAGATGATTCCCTAGCAGAAAATCTACGTTTAGCTCAAGAGTATCAGAAATTACAGATGGAATTCTTAGCAGAGAAGGACAATTATTACAACCAATATGATCGACAGTTATCACTTAATGCTTCAATTAGAGATAAAAGAGAGGTAGGTTTTTAATTTTTTTTTAAATAATTATTTACTTGACATATATGATATAAAAAGTTACAAGTGGTCAGCCATGGGGTTTTGATTCTGATGGTGGTCCTATATATGCCAACAAATGGCATGTTTTCTTTTTGTAGAGTTCTGTGGTATATTTTATTAAGCATTTGAAATTTGATTTTGAAAGGATAGTTGGAAAATTTTTAAAAAATTAGTTTCTAATCCACCATTTTATATTACTTTGTTTTTAATGATTATGACCTGGAATACCAAATTTTTATATTTCGTACATTTACATATTTTATAGACTTCTAATTTCAATTCTGTCTATAGGTAACTTCCCATGAGGCATCTCTAAGTTGTCCTCATGATGTATGGGCTTCAAATTTTGGTTTCTGTTTTCTTTCAAATATGGGGCTTAATTAGAAACTTTGAGAAATAGTTGGCCTTCTTGGTTCCTGGAAATCGCTGGGAATTCTAATATATTCTGTAAAAACTTTCTGCAGTAATGAAAGTGGAAAAGGAAGACCTACAATATACCGCAATGAAAAGGACAGAGAACGCTTCATTGCTGGAGTGTTAGGTGCACCCCCTTCCTCAGTATCCTTCTCCAGACTCTCATGGACAAGAAAAAATTCTCTTTCTTTGACTCTTTGTTTCTTCCCAGAATTTAAATTTCAAAAATAGAGGCATGATTACTTTAAAAAAATATTTTTTTATTGATTTCAGAGAGGAAGGGAGAGGGAGAGAGAGATAGAAACACCAATGATGAGACAGCATCATTGATCAGCTGCCTCCTGCACGCCCCCCATTGGGGATCGAACCTGCAGCCTGGGTGAGTGCCCTGACCAGGAATCGAACCATGACCTCCTGGTTCATAGGTCGAAACTCAATCACTGAGCCACCCCAGCTGGGCAAGGCATGATTATTTTTTGACAGTTTAGCCATAAGAACCAGTAGACTGTAACGGATCCTTTGTCTTCTTGTTGTTACCATATCACTGTACTATAAATTAGCAGTTTAAAATCCCACCACAACACTCATCCCTCATTATTATGGAATACTGGGAAGACAGAGGGCCAGGATTGGAGTACCATCTGCACTGATACTAGCTCAGTGATCTTGGCAAGTAATTTACCTTTTCCAACTTTAGTTTTCTCATCGGGAAAATAAGATTTGCCTCAGAAGAAAATTAATTAGGAATAAAAAAGATATATCCATGGTTACTTTAAAAATAAAGGGATACCCTTTATTTTTGTGAGTGTTTGTAACTATTAAATTCACCTGGGATGCTGCCCACAAACCCCCTGTGCGTCTCATCCGTCTGCTCCCAATGCAGGTTCATGCTTCCCAGTATATTGGGAGAAAGGAACTGTGTGTTTCTCTTAAGAATTTGTATTGAAGCAGTAACAAGAGAAAGGTAGATCAATAGGTAAAGGTGTTTGGGAAAGAACAGAGAATACAATTCTTTATACCCAAATCGTAGTGTCCTGAAGCGGCCGTGCAGCGTTCAAAGGCAGCGTGTGTCCGTGGAGCCTCTGTCCGTTCACTCCATGCCTTTGACATTGTGATTGAGGTTAAACGTCTTCTGATTGTTGCTGGGAGTTGAGGAGGAGAAAAGCAGTTGCTATTTTGTATTTCTTTTTCTAACCAGGAGGGAAAGAAGAAAATCCTGTGTGCTTGTTATCGGTTTGCATAGAAGCCTTTGGCGACTAGTGAATATGTTAGATACCTGTATGAATAGTGAGGAACTCATGCCTTGAAGAGAGATTGCTGACATAGTGTTTGCACAGTAAGAACAAAATTGTGGGCGTGTCATTTTGGACTGAAAGCAGATCTTGGTTCAAGATCCAAGGAGTGAGACCCTCGCATGAGCAGATAGGGGGGCGCGCGAGGGGCCTGGGTTTCTGTTGGAGGGAGCCCTCGGACGGGTCCCTTTCAGCACACCTGTTCCAGGGGAACTGGCAGAGATTTATCTGTGCTTCCCCTCATTCCTCATTTCCGCCCTTCAGCGGTGGAGGTCACCCAGTGCAGGCTGCCCTTGTCACTGTCATGTCGGATCCATTTGCTGCGATGGACAGAGAGGCCTTATTGCTGCTGGGAGCCCTGTCAGGGAGAGATCGTATGTCACTGCGGCTAATGCACTGCTTATGCCGTGGAATTTGGCCATCAAACCTGCACAAACCCTTCAGTATTTTAGTCCATTTCCTTGATATCGCAATGTTTCCCATAGGTTCCAATCTTTCGACCAGCTTCCTTTTAGGCGCACGAAAGCACTGTTCCACACTGATTCCCTTGCCTGGTAAAACGGATCTCACTTTTAGGAATTTTTGTCTTATCTTTTTCCTATTTTAGAATAATGTCAATGCTTTCAAACATGCATTCCTTTTAGCATTACAAATAATTATATTTTAAGTACTGTGCTTCTTAGGGAGTATTATTTTCTCTACAAATTACACATTTTACATTTTTCTGTGTGTTTTTACGCCAAGAGTAGCAAATAAAATGTAATAGACGAGTAAAACAAGTTAAATCTGAAAATAAGAATGTTCGCTTCCTTAACACCATTTTGTGTACAGGTGCCTCGAGTGTTAGAATGTTATCATGTCCCTCTCGGTGATAAAATTAAGTCTGCTCGTTTTGCATGTGCTTCTTGATATTTTCCTGCGCTTTTAAAATTTGCAGTGATGGATGTCTCTCCCTTTGAAAAGCAGAAAGAAACAAAAAATGATTATGCAAAATTCTTGCCATGTCGCAAGGGTAATGACAGGATAGAATTCAGTCTAAAACTTAACAGATTTCAAAATTTAAAAATAACACTAAAGAGGAATGAAGAACAATGTCTGAAAAACAGGTTGGACTTCTATGTGAAAATAGACATTTTCATCAAAAGCTTTCCAATAGATATTTTATATCTACTTCCTTTTTAAAACGCCCATGAATATATTGATAACATCCCCATGTGTTTATTATAATTGCTACTTCAAGTTCTTCAAGCCTGCAAAGGGAGGTGACTTAGGCAAGTTTATCTCTTCTGTTGGCTAAAAACAAGGTATCTTCCAAGACTGGTTAAAATGTATTTTTAATTCTTTCATAAACCACGTGTAAAGCTCAACTTTGCCTACTGCAATTCCCAGCACAATCACACTAAGAGAATACAAATTATTACAGAGTCAGCCAGTGCTTAACAAGCACTTATGTAGACCAGGTATCTGCGCCATGCAATTTGCAAACATTATCTTTGTAATTTCCCTCAGTAATCCTGGAAAATGTTCTATTATTGTTATTATAATTGTCATCTCCAATATAAGGCATGCAACTGAGATTGAGCGTGTCATAGGTCACCCAAGTAGAGGGAGACTGACTGAAAAGGGAAGTCTTTCATTGTATTGTTAATTATCTTGCATGTATTCAAATTAGGCTCTGAGTGGTGATTTTTGTGTGCTTGTGTCTGTAAATAGAAAAGGATTTCTTTGCTAGGAAAACCATAATTTTTGAAATACTTTTTGCCTGCAACAGCTACTTAAAGATCCTGCCTCCCTTTCTTAGGACATAGGTATGTGTGCACACGCACACACTCTCTCACACACACATTTGTTCTAATGGAGTTGCCCCACTTCCTAGACTGATAAGCTTGCATTCATCACCTACTGTTCCCATCCTTTGACGAACTGACTCTCAGGAGATCTCTGAGGAGCATTTGTGACCCTGAGACAGGAGTAGGTGTCTGGTCATCTGTATTGTTTCACCTCAGTGAATCTCCCTTCTATTGTCTGAACTCTCAATGTTTATTTCTAGCTAATACTTTAGAAAGGTCAGTACCAGTTTCCAGGGAATAGTAGCCTTATGTATTCCTTTTTTTTAAAATATATTTTATTGATTTTTTACAGAGAGGAAGAGAGAGGGATAGAGAGTTAGGAACATCAATGAGAGAGAAACATCAATCAGCTGCCTCTTGCACACCCCCTACTGGGGTTGTGCCCGCAACCAAGGTACATGCCCTTGACCGGAATCGAACCTGGGACCCTGAGTCTGCAGGTCGACGCTCTATCCACTGAGCCAAACCGGTTTCGGCAGCCTTATGTATTCTTTATGCAATTTTGGAGTTACATAGCAAAAAGCTTTTTAATGTTAACACAGCAACACCTTGAAAGTGATGCATAGAGTGTGATGAGATCCCTGATATATCAAAGGTAAATTTTTCATATAGAGATATATTATATATATATATATATATATATATACTAGAGGCCTGGTGCATGAATTTGTGCACGGGTGGGGTTTGGCCAGCCTGCCCCAATGAGGGCTGATAGGGGTTGAGCTGGCATGGGGGAGGGGATGTGGACAGTTGGCTGGCTGGCCCTGCCCCGATTGGAGTAGGAGGGGCGATCAGGGGCGGGGTTGGTCAGGGGGAGGGGCCGCTGATGGTTGGGGGAGGGGGGTGCCAATCGGGGCCCCAATCAGGCCAGTTGGCTGCCACAATGCATGTCATAGCGACCTGTCATTGCAGGCATTCCAGTTGTTCCGGTGTTCCAGCCGCTTGGCTTTTTATATATATATCCTACCTAATAAAATAGTATTATGCAAATTGACCACACCTTTGCTACGCCCAAGCCATGCCCACCAGCCAAAGCCACGCCCACCAGCCAATCAGGGTGAGTATGCAAATTACCCAACAAAGATGGCGGTTAATTTGCATACACTGAGGGAGGGAGGAGTGAAGACTGAAGACAACTTAGAAGGAAAAGGGAGGAAAAGCAGAAAGCAAGGTGGCTGCCAGAGGGAAAGCCTGGGCGGGGCGGAGCGGGGCGGAGCTGGGCAGGCAGCAGCGGAGCATGGGTGCAGGCGCAGTGGCCACAGCGGTGGTGGCAGCGGCAGAGCACGCAGCTGCAGTGGCCGCTTGCAGGATTCTTCCTGCAAATGGGCTACTAGTAGATAATAAAAGGCTAATATGCAAATCGACCAAATGGTGGAACAACCGGTCGCTGTGATACACATTGACCACCAGGGGGCAGATGCTAAACGCAGGAGCTGCCCCCTGGTGGTCAGTGCGCTCCCACACGGGGAGCACTGCTCAGCCAGAAGTCAGGCTCATGGCTGGCAAGCACAGCCATGGTGGCGGGAGCCTCTCCAGCCTCCGTGGCAGCGCTGAGGATGTCCAACTGACGGACATCCCCCGAGGGCTCCCGGACTGCAAGAGGGTGCAGGTTGGGCTGAGGGGTGACTCCCCCCCGCCCCCCCGCCCAGTACACAAATTTTGTGCATAGGGCCTCTAGTATATATAGATGTATATATAAGTATATGTAATATATATATGTATATACACACACACACACACACACAAACACACACACTAGAGGCCCGATGCACGAAATTTGTTCAAGAGTAGGCCTTCGCAGCTCCGGCTGCCTCAGCCCTCGCAGCCCTGGCTTCATCTAGAAGGTCATCCAGACGGTCGATCTGCTGTTCGGCCATTTGGTCGATTTGCATATTACACTTTTATTATTATAGATATGTAAGTAATATCTGTGATTCTCCTCCCAAGAGGGTAATGTGGATATCTGGCAATGCCGGGAGATACTTTTGCTCATCACACCTGGGTATGGTTGGGGTTGGGGTTGGGGTTGGGGTTGTGTGCAGTGCTCCTGGTATCTGATGGTTAGAGAACAGGGACGATGATAAAAATCCTACAATGCACAGGACAGCCCCCTCAAACACACGCACACATAGAAACACACACACACACACACAAATAATTTCCATCCCCAAAATGTCAATAGAGTTATGGTTAAAAAACCCTAGTATATAGAGAAAAAGAGATTTGAACATAGAGATCTATATGTATATATAGTATATATATGATATGTACATACATATATATAATGCATGCCATATCTCCTTTTTTAAAGACTTAAGCTGCATTTGCATATTAAAAATTCTGAGAAATCCTATTTTAAGAAACCTGTTAGTTTTGTTAACCCTCAATTTCCTATTGTCCCTGAACCCTTGTTTAGGCAACCTATTTAAAACTGACTAAGTCATTAGTGGATTAAACCTTGGAAAACGTTATTCTGTATAGAACAGGAGAAAATTTCATATCATAAGTTGTACATTCAGAAAGTTTTCTTAATATAACTTTGATAAAGAAGTAAAAGTGTTCTTTATATTACCTGTAAAATTCTAGAAAAACTTGGAATATTTTCAAATAAATAGGTTATGTTCTTAGGAATCCATACAGATTCAGAACCCTGACTTTCCTTAATGCCACACTGTAGCTATAAAATGAAATAATAGTTTTTATTACTCAAAAGCCATTTAAAAATTACAATAAAGCAAGTAAAATGTTCATTGTATGCATCTCATATAATAGGTATATTTTCTACTTAGGCTTGTCTAATGCATGACTTACAACTGCAATTGATTTGCAATTCTGTGGGAGTAGCAGTATAATGATTTTTTTAGTTTTGAACTACACATATGCATCACAGTGACATAAACATTTGAGAAAACTGCTCTTGTAACCATCTTCTTCTTAATCTACAGAGCTGTATCTTATAATCATGTATTAACATAAATATTAATATGGAAAATGCATATTCATACACTCAACGTTTTCTTTAGGTCATTGGTTCTTTCTACAGAGTTCTATTCATATTGAATATGAGGAGGAATATCTATGGACAACTTATTTAATCCACCCGAGCTTCTGAAAAATGAAAGTATTAATGTCTCCCTAGCAAGATTGTTGTAAAAATATATAGTAATAGTTAACATTTATGATGCTCACCACATGCTAGGCATTTTACAAGCTTTTCCGTGTAATCTTATTTAATTTCCTTAACCCTATGAAACAGAAGTATATATTTAAGTATAAAGCACCTAAATAGTTATTCACCAAGTATATATTTTTCACAGACAAGAAATAACTACTGATAATTGTTATCGTTTTTTATATAAATATATGTCCCTTACTTTTTACACCAAATCTTGGTGTGGCTCTTCTAATTTAAAAAACATTTTAGTCTACAATAGGTATTAAGTTGTTGATGCAGCCCGAGAGCACGGGATGAATCGTGGGAGAGAGGACTGAAGCAGAGGGCAATAGTGACAGTCGGATAATCAGTTAGGCGAGCATGCAGGTGCTCTAAGGCATAGAGCAGTGGGCCAACCCTACATCGGCAGGTAAAGCTGACGGCAGGTCACAGGATAGAAAATCCTATGTACTCACATGTCTGTGAGCAGGCATGAGGGTAGATTTAGCAATGACACATGGGTTAGTTGCATTATATCCAAATCTTATACTAAGAAACACCTATGAGAACATGTGTGTTTATAAAAAGATCCCATTCACAATAGCTATAGCAGTAAAACCTTTCCTAGAAATACCCTAACATGAAATTTCGTTAGAGCTCTCATTAGAAATCTGTAAAAGTTTGAAAGAGTTGGAGAAGAAGACAGTAAAGACAACACATGTCATGACAACACACAGTATGTAAATTTGGTGGGATCTGGCATCTTCACATGGCAACTTTAAAGCAATTCCAAAGAACCCAAATTACTTCAGTTATGTCACAGCTAAAAAGGGATGTTTATACCCCTGCTCTGAGAGGACATGTTTTGTATAAAATGAAATGAGCTCTACTTCTCCATAGTCCGTGTACACGTGTATAAACCTGATTTTCCTACTAAAGATGGGGCTCCTCCATGTTTTGAGGTGAAGGAACTCATTAGCCTCTAGCTCACAAGTGCTATTTCTACTGTTTTCTTGAAGTAGACCTGAAAAAACCGAACATTTTTCTTGAAGTAGACCTGAAAAACCGAAGTAGACCTGAAAAAACCGAACATTTTACCTGTGCAATCTGACCCTTTAAGTGTTTGTTAATAGGTGACTATGAAAAAATATATGGACAGACAGGCATTACAAATATTTCCTTCTGTCAGCTGAAGGGCACCTCCCACAGCTTTGCTCTCAATGTAATCCTGATGTGACAAGGTCCTTTTTTAAACCTCATGCTGTTCCACCCTAGCAAGTCGCTCGCTAAAAAAGAATACACACAGCCAGCACATTATCCGAGAAAAGGAAAGAAATAATGCAATGAATAACATAGTCTTAGAATTTTGTGAAGTTGTGTCAGTTATAAAATCACTTTCAAATTATTTCCTTTGGTGCTGGAAATCAGAATTGTGTGGTCTTTCAAGGAAAAATTCTCACTTTAAAGAAAGATGTATTCGGTGTGCTCCTAGGTTATTGAGAAAAGGATAGAAAACAAAGCTGCCATCTGCATGCTGTACGGAGAAAAAGAGCAGGAATGTTATCTGTGAAGGCCGTGAAGAAGCCGGCTTGCTTGACTCTCTGTCAGAAGCATGCTACAGCAATCTTCTGATTCTAATATGAAGCTGTAGTAAGGATCATTGCACTAATGCATGAGGATTTGTGATAATGTTGCAGAAATTTTACTGTCAAAACTGAACTGCAGTGTAATGACTTTTGTTATCATGGTTTCTAATAACTATTCAGCATGAATTGACCCTACATATGTTTTGCTGCAGTAATGTGTCAGTAACTCAAAAAGCTAAAAAGGAGATAAAAAACAGTCAACACAATGCTATGTATGACTCCATGACAACCTTGCTCCATTCTTGCTGTTAATATCATTAAAGCAATCACAGCAAAGACACTATGCAAGCTGAAAGACCACACGGAAACAAAGCTGAGGCGCGGAGGCAGTTCCGGCCAAGGACACCTGCGAAGGACTCGTCACTGGTGGCCCCTTCCTACCTCCAAGTCTGTTACTCTCCACTGTCGGGAGCCTGTTCGATGTGGTTCCTTTCCTGCCTGTGCGATGTGTTTCTTCTCTCTCTCACAAGATAACGCTTTCCTTCCTCCTTCCTTTTTTTCCATGTCTTTGCATCTCTCCTTCTCTGCAGCATGCATTCACCTTAGCATCTCTTTATTGCAGTAAAGAAGAGATAATTAAATGATGACTGGTTACTACATACCTCTTACATGGCAGTCACCCTGCTATGCATTTACCGCATCTGTACAGCATTGAACTCTGAACCTACCATCTCCTCTGTAGTCAGTTACAGAAAACATTATTGTTATGTTTTATCACTTAATTTATAGAATTCTATTAAGCAACTGGGAATTACCCATTTTTCCTCAGGAAACTAAAGGCTGCTGCAACCAAGTCCCACAGACTGAGTGGCTTAAACAGCAGAGAGGTATTGTCTCACAGTTCTGGAGGCTAGAAGTCCAAGACCAAGGTGTTAGCTGGGTTGGCCCCGAGGGTGGGAGGAAGGATCTGATCAGGCCTCTCCTTGGCTTGTAGATGATCGCCTTCTCCCTGCGTCTTTCCATCTTCTCGTCTACGTGTCTGTCCAAATCCCCTCTTGTGATACAGGCACCAGGAACATTGAACTAGAGCCCGCCCTAAGGACCTCATTTTAACTTATTATCTCTGTGAAGAGACTGTCTCCAGTCACATTCCGAGGTCCTGGGGCCTTCAGCACATGTGTCTTAGGAGAGGGGACACAATAAAGCCCCTAACAGGTGCTGTGCTGTGACTCACGGTCACACTACTTGTAAGCGGGAACCAGAGCCTTGGACTCAAGGCCATGGACTTGCTGCTACTCCACAGATTCTCTCTTCTCTCCTTCCCTGACCCACCTGTTATCCGTACACGGTGTATCATTGTCTCTTTAAATGCAAACATATTTTAATCATAAACACTTTGCAACATTAGTTATACTGGGGGGAAATGAGAAAGAATATGAGTGCTGAGAAATAGAGACTCCCATTCCTAAAAGAGCAAGGGACTGAGACAGCAAGCACGAGGGGAGGAGGAGGGTTATGGTAACCCCACTATCCCAGTATCCTCCTATATAGGAAGCATGTGGGTGAAGGTGAGGAATCCCGCAGTGAATCCCCCATCAGGCTTGAAGCCCAGCTTATTAAGAGCAATTCCGCCAACCTGGGTGGGGTCTTTCCTACCTGAAGGGCGAGGACGGCTGTGGCCCTCACGGTATCTGGGGACGGCCCATCTGCAGGCGTTGAGAGTGTGGCGAGAGCAGGCAGCATGCCCGTGAGAGACCGACCGGGCTGCCCACATGAACAGCCAGCTGCTTAGGGGCTTCCCTCTAGCGATGTCTCACCAAGTTTTACATTTCAAGCATAAAGAAGTAACTCCAGGACAAAATAGTGTCTAAATCGGAAAATACCACACTAACTGCAGAGTTACATTCTCAACATTTTATGACAGGAAGCAGTCCGAAAAATGTCCACATAAACGTAAAGAGCAAATAAAGCACCCTGGAACGCCGCATCCCGGCAAATGATTGCTTATGTCATGGAAACAGATACTTTTGAATGAGCAAACGGACAAAATACGGCCGGTTTTAAACATCCAGATGGCCAGAGAGCATGGGGAGCTGTTCCCACCTCCCTAAAACTATGTGCACACAAGTTTAAATGAGGTACAGTTTTAACGAGATCAGAAAGATTGATTGTACACAGTGATGGTGGGGAGTGTGTGGGAAAGAGGTATTCATTCATACAAGGTGAGTACTCTCATTTGTCCACAATGAAGATCACCAGCCCACTTACCTCCTCTCCATAGTAACTGTCTTCCTATTAAAACTCAGGTACTTCAGCTGCTAATATAGATCAGGCCCCTCCCATGTGGTCTGTGCTCCATTCCCTTCCACTTTCTCATAGCCATCATTCATACAATTTCCCATCTATTATTATAAAAGCCTAAGCGACTGTTACGACAGAACGACCGGTCGCTATGACATGCACTGACCACCAGGAGGCCGACGCTCAACACAGGAGCTGCCCCCAGACCACAGGCCCTGATAGCCAATGGGGCCTGCAGGTCAACCTCCTGGTCCCTCCCCCGGCCAGCAGGCCCTGTCAGGGCCAGGCCCCCAGGCTGAGATGGGGAACCTGGGGTGGGTGGCAGCGGACACAGACCCTTTCCCAGGGGGACCGAGGGCTGGCTCCCTCCTTGGGGCCAGTGACCAGCCTCCCAGGTCACTCCCCGCCCCCCCCCCCCCCGTGTCCTTCCCCCAGGCCGCTAGGCCCCGATCAGGTGATCACCTGATCGGGGCCTGCCGGACAACCTCCTGGTCCCTCCCCCCAGCCAGCAAGTCCTGATCGCCTGATTGGGGCCAGGCCCCTGGGCTGGGACAGGGAACCGGAAGTGGGTGGTAGTGGGTGTGGGCAGCAAGGGAAGGAGGAGCGGGGAAAGAGGGGAACTGATCGGCCCTGATTGCTGGCCAGGCCTAGGGACCCCACCTGTGCATGAATTTCGTGCACTGGGCCTCTAGTTTTTTTTATATCCTCAGATTTTCCCTTTCTGCTGCCTTATTCCCATCAGTATACTAACACACTGTAATATTTAACATCTGAAAATCTGTCTTTTAATTCCACATTCCTTAGAACCCTTTATTTTGTTGTTGTTGTTGTTAAAAAACTTGGAATGAGTTATCCATCTGCATTTGCAGTCTTTCCCTTATCATGTCTCATTCTCTTCTCTCTGCAGTACCACTGTGTCCATGATTTCCATGATGTCAAGTCCAGGACTGTATATCTGGCCTCATCTTGCTCAGTAGCTCACCAGTATTTGATCACTGTTAGCCGTTCTCCTGGAAGCATCATTTGCCTTGACCGTGACACCATGGTCTCTCTTTTTCCTCCCATCTCACTGGACACTCTACGTGCCTTTTACTAACAGCTCTTATTCAGCTCAAATTCCAATAGTTGGGGCACTCCATCCAGTGCTCAATTGTAGGACCCATTCACATCCTCTCTTTAGGAGACACCTAAATATGGATAAATTACACAAGCATAATTTTGAGCAGAAGAAGCCACAAAGAGAGCACATACTGTATATGATGTGTGTGTGTGTGTGTGTGTGTATGTGTGTGTGTACTTAACCCAGTGGTCAGCAAACTGCGGCTCGCTAGCCACATGCGGCTCCTTGGCCCCTTGAGTGTGGCTCTTCCACAAAATACCACGGCCTGGGCAAATCTATTTTGAAGAAGTGGCATTAGAAGAAGTTTAAGTTTAAAAAATTTGGCTCTCAAAAGAAATTTCAATCATTGTACTGTTGATATTTGGCTCTGTTGACTAATGAGTTTGCCGACCACTGACTTAACCTATGCTGTTAGGAGGCAGGACAGTATTGTCTTTGATGGGAAGTAGTGGCTACAGAGGACATCAGGGGGCGTTAGGAAATGCTGATGATGTTCTGCCTCCTGGCCTGGCGGATGTGCACATTGAGCTATATACTTAGGATGTACATGCTTTAATATATGTGTGTCATAATTCAGTTAAAGCTTAAAATCATTCAGATCCCCATTTCCTGCTCTTACCTCACAGACTGCGTAAGCCACCCACTTCCCCCCATCACCCCACCCTCTCACCTGCTCTCGACAAAGGCTATTTTTTTTTTTTTATCCTGGACCATTAGACTCAGGTCCTTGAAATTTTAAGATCCTTATAGATGTGCATCTCCCACATATTTCCTATACCTGGCTTCATCTTACCATTGAACTATCACATTAAAGGACCCCTCCCCGCTCAGAGCAGCCTTCCCAGAGGCCCTAAAGTTGTCCCGCAGCCACCCACTCGCATGTCACTTTATTTTCTTCATCGCACTTAACGTCTGATATTTCATTTTATGTTCATTTGTTCATGGTCTGTTTCTGCCAACTGAACATAAGCTTAATAAGAGTGAGGAGCTTATTATCTTATTCACAACCATAACCCCAGCACCTAGAAAAGTGCCTGGCAAATATTTTTTCAAT
This sequence comes from Cnephaeus nilssonii, assembly GCF_951640355.1. Taxonomy (NCBI): domain Eukaryota; kingdom Metazoa; phylum Chordata; class Mammalia; order Chiroptera; family Vespertilionidae; genus Cnephaeus; species Cnephaeus nilssonii. The sequence goes on from NC_137082.1 coordinate 88,368,734, forward strand.
TACTCCCTGATCGTTCCCAGTGGGGTGTCTAACAAATGTTTATGCTTACCACTGACAGCGCTCCTGCTTCTGGGAATTTGTAAGAAATAGTCGGAAAAGTCTGCAAAGACGTATGTGTGACGATGCTGATTATAGTGCTGCTCATGAAAAGGGAAAACTTCAGCATCTTTAACATACAACAGTATGGATTATCTAGGTATAGAATTGGCTGAGTATACAATGGAGTATTATACACTCTTTAAAAGGAATGATATAAATAGCCTTGGTACCTATTTAATTGAAAAATCAAGCTATAATCGAGCATGTATTGCGTGATTCCTACTTTCTGTTCTCATATGTATGAGATTTTATGACAATTATTTCTAGAAACCTATATTCCAGTGTTGAGCCTCTGGATGATTTTCACTCTCTTCTTTATTCCTTTGTTTATTTTTAAAATGTATTTTAATTGATTTTAGAGATGAAAGGAGAAGGAGAGAGAGGTAGGAACATCAATGATAAGAGAGAATCATCGATGGGCTGCCTCGTGCACCGCCCTTACTGGGGATGGAGCCCACAACCCAGGCATGTGCCCTGACCAGGAGTCAAACCGTGATCTTTTGGTTCATGGATCAACACTCAACCACTGAGCCATGCTGGCTGGAATGCTTATTTTATTTGTAGGATGGACATTTATTATTTCATGATAAAAAAAATGTAACAGTTTTTATGTCACAAAACAAAATATAAAAATTAATAAGGACTTTGAATCAAGAAGTGGGCATTTCAAAGTAAATATCATGGGATTGTGAATAATGTAGGCCACCCAGAAGAAAAAGCTAGAAAAGTTCATATTTTAGATAAAATCCAAAATGACCCCAGATCCCACTGTAAATTCTTTTTACTATACTTCATATGTTTTGCCTACTGAAAGTCTATGTAATTATCATTACAGAATGTGGGTTCTGCTGTTATCCTGAGGGTTTGTATTCTTCCTTATAGGCACCTGGAGGGAATTTGATAGAAGTAATCTATCTTTATACAAGAGGAAGGTGGAACCTGTGTGACAATCTGAATTAATGTTTAGAGAAAGAAAGGGGGAAAGCCTACAAATCCCTTAAAATATATGCTTACAGATTTAAAATTGTTTTTTCTGGTGATGCCATGCACATACTGAAGAAATCAAAAATATTCTTTCAGTTTGGGACATCTGCAGTCGGTGCAGTTTGAGTGTGAATTCTGTTTCTGATCAGACCTTGGGAAAGTCACCAGCCAGCTGTGTCCCCAGTTCTCTTTCCTCTTCCACTGGACAAGCTGCTGTAGCTAGATGTATGTGACTCACTGCCTAGCCCAGGGCCGATGGCATAGTCCATGCCCCTAACTGTTGTTGACCATGGGCTAAATAACTCTCTTCATTTAGTGATTTCCTTATGGGCATCATCTTCAATTTCTTTTATTGCCTGAAACACTTTTCAGGGGCATATCCTCATATTTTCTCTAAATTATTTCTGTTTGCTTGCTCTTTAACCATGTTTCTAAAATGTTGAATTCTCATTATAAAAATAATACATAACACAAGGCAGAACATTTGAAAAACACAAAAACGAGCAAACTTCATCTTTGCATTCATTAAAAAATTAGTATGGCAGTAGTGGGGAAAACTGAAAACTCCTTTGAGCCCTCCCAGTGGAGTGTTGGCCATGTGCATGGTAGCATCGTCTTATCGATTAATCTTCTAATAAGGCAAATTCCCTCCAGGTGTCTGTTTTGTGTGTTTATATCATTCCAACCTTTCACTTTTTACCTCGTACGTAGACTGACTAAATACGTGTAGAATTACCTAGAGCAGTGGTCGGCAAACTGCGGCTCGCAAGCCACATGCAGCTCGCGAGCCGCAGTTTGCCACTCTGTTGACTAATGAGTTTGCTGACCACAGAGCGATGATGAGCATTCTAAATTACTGAGTGCAGGTCCCCTAACAGCAGCTGACTGGTGGTCCCCAGGAACCAGTTGCTGGGAGCTACATGGACTTGCAATTGAAACTTCACTTATCATTTAATTGAACATGCAAGCATGTTGTGCATCCACCCCCCTGAAAATAATGTGGCTGAGGTCACATTTTTCCACGTTTGTCAATGGAAATGTGACGGAGCAGATTCCAAGACATCCTGAAAATAAGATGGATTGTCACTATCATTTTTCCTTGTCTCTGTGGCCTGTAATGCTTTCACAGAACAAGATTAAATGGGTCTGGCATGATTTGCTATTCAGAAAACCATGTTGGTGTTTCACAGAACCCACACTTTTCCAGGTGATTAAAATTTGATTGATCACTTCTTCTGGTGTCTTTCCAGGCAACCCAGTAACCAAGTCCAATTTTTCAATATTTTTAATAATATATAAATGTTTAATCTTTCCCAAATTATTTTCATTTTATACGTACAGAGTCCTTACCATACTGCAAAGACACCTTCTTTGTTTTCTTATGGACAGCAGCTTTCCCTCTGCCTGTGATTTTCATATATAAGCAGCTCTTTTTGCTTTCCTATTAAATGTCTACGTGGCTAACTCATTGTCATCCAGTGCCCATCCTTCCACCATGGCTGTTTCACTCTGATCAGCAGTTGACAAATGCTTTCTCCTCAAAGGCAGGGGTGAAGAAGCCATTTAACTCCGGCCTGGCTGCTGCTCTTCATTCAATAATTCACTGTAACCAACCAAATATTGATGGAGCAGATACTGTTGTTTCTTCTCCATCGTTCACTGTAGCTGTTTCTTTGCTAATCCTCTTCCCTAATTGATTTGAAGATGTATGCTCATATTTATGGCGCTCTGTTGATAACAGCTCCTGTTCTATCTTTATAATGTGTATCTATGAATCGGTGCCATATTTTCTTTTGCATTTTTCCTTAGTAATAAGAATTAATTTCAATTTAAACACTTTCCCTTTGCCTTTTATGCCGTATAGATGTCTGAGTTTAACCAATTTTGTCTTTTGCTATTTTTATTTCCCTCCTAATACGTAGCCAGATTAGGCTTCTTGCAGGAATCCTAACCTAACTAATAGGTCCATTCCTAAAGCCTTTGTCTTAATATTTATTACTTCACTTTAGAGCATCTGCTGTGCTAGATGGAAGGATAAAACATGAAAAGATATGGACGGTATCCACACTTAAGATGCCAGATAGTATACTTTTTTAAAAAATCTTCGTTTACTCTTGAATTTGTTGCGTTGCCTCATTATCACATGCTTGAAAATTTAAATCTACTATAATTTCCTCAACTATTTCATAGCAACAAAAATGAAAGCAAGACAAATCCAATTACCTTTACACTAAGAATATTGTTTCCAAAGTGATAATGTCTCTGAATCACTTTGGCAGGAAAGATCTGTGTAAAATCCCCCACTGGCATGTGATTTGGATCAGAGATTTCCACTAAATTGAGACATAATATTCCCAATACTCTATATAGATGTCCACCATGGCAAGTCTTAAGTATTTGTAAAGGAACACATCAGCAGTGTTGATTATCTACAATGTATAGGTCATCTAACTTATCACTTTATTTGGTCATACATTTGAACATCTATGCATGTTATCTAGGAGTTTGCTGAAACAAAACAAAGACACTTTATGAAACCTGCCTGCGCTGTCTCTCCTCACTCTAATCCCACTTACCTCATCTCTAATGGAATTCATGCTAAGATGTGATATTTAAATTTTTCCACTTAAAGAGTTTCTCTACAGAAGTAGAATGAATGCTTAAATAGATAATATATGCTTTCATAAAGCCTTTTGATTTTGAATCCATTTCATAAAATATGATAAATAGGTTTTTAGATTCTCTTCTATTCAACTTCAAAATAAGATCAAGCAGAGTATTTTGAATGATTAGTAAATTTAAAATAAAATTTACCGATTACTTATTATTCAGAAAGTCAAAACTTACCAGAATATTCACTTTTGTTTACTCTGTGTTTCATTGAGGGAAATTTTTTATCAGTTTTTAAGCTGAATTGAATATGCAATCATTAAATTGATCCATTTAAATACTTTCTTAATGTTCACATTTTAGCAATAAAAACTTTAAAATTCCAAATTCTGTCTAGTTTGGGGTTGAAAAGGAAGTGGGTAAAACATACTAGACATAATGTCACAGTACTGGATTATAAACATATAAGTTAAAATGGTAACTATGTCATTAAAATTGAAGTAAGCCTGATAACATAGCTGAAATATTTCCATGATTTAATGGGCTGGAAATATTTTAAATAAATGGGTAACTTTTCTATATTTTAAGACATATAATATTCTAGATGTTACCAAAGTCGAAGGTTTTTCTTCATAAATATTAAGATATGCAGAAATGTAGCAATTGATAGAATAGACCATCTTTATAGCACTGGGTTATGGGTTTAATAAAGGAAATTTTTTGTTGTTGCTTGTTGTTGGTTTTTACTTTGTTTTTATTGTCAGTACTCTTAAATTACTTTCTGCATCCACATAACTTTTGACAGTACAGTCAGCCCTTCGCAATCAGCCACAAATGGAAAACAGTATTTTTGACCCAAGGTTGGGAACTGGCAGTTGGGAATTCAGAAACGCTGCTCTCGATCTGCAGTGGGCTGAATCAGTGCATGAGAAACCCACAGAAACAGCAGGGCGTGGCCAGAGGGCGTGGCTGGGGGGGCTGACTGTATATTTTGAAAACAATTTGCTTGTAAGTGCCACCCACATAGTTCAAACTCGTGTTGTTCAAGGATCAACTGTAATTTACGAAGTTACTTTAAGAAACTGAAGAAACTTGAGACTTTATAACTCATCCCAGACTTTACACAAAAGTAAACACCTGTGCTGGGTCTAGAAGATGGACTTGGTAGAAGAGGAAGATGCCTCAGAGAAAGGAATGCATAAGCTTAGCCCAAAATCCGGGGAACGGTGAATCAGCAGGGCGATGCAGATAAATAGTGGGCAGAAGGAGATGGCAATGGTACCCTAGAGAGCTGGACCACAGGGAAAGTAGACCAGAGACCCGGAGGCTAAAGGTAAACCAGGAAGGATTGATATGCTGGGTCTGATAGCTTTGGGTTTTATTCCGCAGGCTGTGGAAGCCATTGAAACATTGATCTGATTATGGCATAACCAAATATATGTTTTAGAAAAGTCACCCTTGAAGTAATATGTGGATGGACCTGCAAGATTTGGACTGGAGGCAAAAAGTCTACTTAGAAAGTGGTGAAATATTTCAGATTAAAGGCAATGACAAACACTAACACAATGGCTATGTGAGGCAAGTGAAGGGTACAAACTGAGTAAATATTTCAGAGTAACAGGGACTTAGTGACTTGGAGGTGAGAGGTAAGATAGTAAAGCAGTCTGACACTCAGCATGTATGAATTCTTTCTACAGTGAAGGCATTATGCCCGTCACCAGAGGCACATAAGTATCTTTGGTTTGGGTGATGGTGTATATCTCAGGGCAAGTCACTTGAATAGCTCATGGTTCAGGAGCAGGTTTCAGGTAGAAGAGAATGTGTTCTGTCTACATGTGCTGAGTTTGAGAAGCGGATGATGCAGAGTAAGCAGCTCCCAACGCCAAACTAGAATCCAGGCGAAACGTTGAAGGTAGAGCTCTAACCATGGGAGCCTTGACGTGCACAGGTTGGAGTTTGTCTTTGAATCTTTTTGATCTGAATTTATAAATACCATGTATTTACAGTAAAAACTCTTAACACTCATGTTCCGGGTCTTCTTCTAAGCATTGTGCGTGTGTTACCACATTCAATCTTCAAAATTGTGTGAGATAATCGGTATTGCTGTTGTATAAGGAGGAACAGGAAGGTAAGACACTTTGTCCAAAGCCTCCGAGCTAGTACATCACAGGGTCAGCAGCTGAACCTGGGCAGCCTGGTGCGTCTGACCTCTCCTCGATATCGCCTCACGGGAAACATCGTCCCCCCATTCTGAGGGATGTGGCAGCCTTTCAGGCATCTTTTGGAAAGTAACTTCTAGTTTTACTTGCGCCTTCTTTTTCCATCCTGGCAGCAGTTTTAAAACATTTGTATCTGGATGTGCAATGAGGACTGTTACTTCCAAAAACTATAAGTACTTGATGGAAATAACTTTCCAGCACACAAATATGAGCAGGCAGTTATTTTACATTATGCTCTGTTATGTTCTTAAATAATTATATTTTAATATACTGTATTTGCCTAGAAATCAGTGAATTGAACGTCAGTGGAAGTGAGGCATTCTGCATTTTATTGTCTCAGAAGATTTTAATTTGCTTCATTCAGTTCTGTACATCTATATTTTCAGACACTTCAGCTGTAAAGAAACCTGAACAAATTAGCATATACAAGTAAGACATCAACTCACTTCTGATAAAACTGCTGGTATCTTGCCTTTGCTAACACCCTTGTTTCAACTGTCAAAGACCTGGGACACCCTCCGGGGACTGTACTTATTCCCGTGCAACCGGTTTCCATTTTTCTTCTGTTTCTTTCTCCAACGGGAGCCCTCCACCATTTGAAGCACTGGAGCCAATATGTCCCATCAGTGGAATAGTAAGTGCTTTTCTACTATTACCTAGGTGACGTCAGACCTTTCCACCGGTTCCAGGGGCTGGTGTGGGATAATGGAGCAAATCCGTGGGGAATGCCATCCCAGGATGTGGACCCTGTGAATGGCTGATCGTATGGATTGAAGCCCGTGATTTTCAGGCTGATGTCCAGACAGCAGATGGCTTTAGACGCCTCTCATCCAGAACGCCGGCGCCTGCTCCAGTCACATTGCTCTTGCTAATATTTGTGGAGCATCTCTGTGGTCCCCAGCGCATGCACTCACTATTCTATTAGCAGACATTGCTCCTCCTGAGGCCGGATCACAGGGCCCCTGGGCTGCGAGGCCGTCGCTGACATTAATCACTATCTGTCCAGCCTTAGGCGGTGAAGTCCCATGTAGGCATCTTTCAGGGAGGGACCTGTCAGAGGCCTGTTCACACAGGCGCCGGGTGGACGTGGCTTACCACGGCCAGGAGTTTCAGAGGGAAGCAGCCCTCCTCCCACCCCAGTGCGTGGTAACAGCGGGCAGGCCTCGCTGCTAACAAGTGGGGAGTCCCCGCTTCCCGGAGACGGCTGGGACCACTTGTGGATGAGGGGCCGGCACAAGGGCTCCCCTGTCACTTTCCAAGCTGCGCCGGCCAGCTCTGGGCGGTGAGAAACGGGTCACGCAGCTGTTCACGTCAAGAAAGCCTGATATTCCTGAGCATCGACGTGTGCTCTGACCCTCCTCTGGCCCCGTGTTTCCTCCTGGTCCCTGTGAACCGGAGCTTCCCGTGTGGGTGGTGGTGCCTGGGCTCGGGATGCTGCTCCTCCGAGTGCCAGTCCCTACACAGGGCGGAAATGACAGGAAGGGCCCTCTGCCCGCTTCCGGCGTTGAAGGCGAGCTCTCTGCAGTGACCACCGTTCTCGGGTCACTCACATTTGTCATTGCGCCGCCCTCTCTGTGCACTGGCATTCGGAATCTACCTAAGTTGACAAAGAAATGAAATTTTGTAGCCTTTGTCTGGCGTGCCTGCCTGTTTGTGATTTTAGGGATTATATTCATGTTCAGCATTAAATTCATAGAATGAGCAAAATGTCAAACTTTGTTTACTAATTTTATACTTATCTGTTCTTTTAATATCCTGTCTTGGTTCTCTAGTTGTAACATAGATGAACCTAAAGTTTGCTAGAAACATTTGCCATTAGCTTCTTCTAAAAAAAAAAAAAAATTAAATTTGAGGATAATCCTACCTCCGGAGCTTATTCTGTTCCTGGCCATTGACTGTGACAGTGGAAGGCTCATCTGAAGGCACCGGAGCGTCCCATCTGAAAGCATCAAACATATTACATTTCGGGAAAAAGCTAATTCAGATTGTTTAATTCTGGTAATATTGCCTCTGTCACCTTCAAAATCAAAATGTTCTTTTCTGTTATTATAAGGAAAACAACCAAATTGCTAAAAAACCCATTTGAATACACAGCTGCCTTATGTTGCATACTAATTTGATTAAAAACGCTCGCGCCCCGCCAGCGTTTTTCCAGAGAGCACGTTGGTGAATGTAACAAAGACTGTTGTAGAAATCTGTCCGAGGCGGCGGCGCTGACCGGCGTCTGCAGCCACGGCCCCCGGCCCCCGGACGGGGCAGAGAGCTCCTGGCTGCCGTGGAAGGAGGCATGAAACGGTCCCGGAGCTGGGTTTGCTTGCTCACTGCTTTGGGCACCGAGCCAACCTCATTGCAAATAACTGCATTAGTCAAGTGTATCGAAATTATTACAACGCAGCGTCCATCCCCGTTACTGCTGTTGAAGCAGTTTCTGAATCTTCTTGTCGTTCGAAAACATTTCTTTGAAGGGGGAGCGCCACATAAATCCAGGTGCAGTTGGATCTATAGGAGAGTGGCCAGGGGGCTTTGACAAGTGGCTTTATCTGTCCCTTCTCTACCAGGAGGAGCCTGTGAAGGGCTCGTTGTCAGGATCTGACGAAGTCAGAAGGCTTTGCAGCCCCCACCAGGGCATCTCCATCCTGTGCTTTTCCGTTCATTTCTGCATTTCTTCCTCGAGATGCTTTGTATCCAGGGTTAGTATCTGTCTGCATTTGAACGGACTTGAACTTTGTTTCTCATAAGGAATGTGAGGAGCAAAAGCATTGCTAATCTGAAGTCTGTGCAATTAGATAGCAATTGTAGAAATCTTAGTCCACGTCTTACAGGTGAGCCCCAGCCAGGTCTGCCCACAGAACAAGAAATGTCAGGTCTTCCTTGCTGACTCTTTGGTGAACTCATCCATCAGCAAACACATTCTCCAAATGCCTCATCGCTCTCCAAACCGTCAGATGTGCTGTGTGGGGCACATTGGCCCCTTAGTCCACCTGGTTGCGAAGTAGGTATAAAAGGTTTCTGACAGGAGCCATCTGACCATCTAGGCTTCCGAGCAACCTCTGCACTGCGTGTTTGGTATTTTTTTAAATATATTTTATTGATTTTTTTACAGAGAGGAAGGGAGAGGGATAGAGAGTTAGAAACATCATTGAGAGAGAAACATCAATCAGCCGCCTCCTGCACACCCTCCACTGGGGATGTGCCCGCAACCAAGGTACATGCCCTTGACCAGAATCGAACCTGGGAACCTTCAGTCTGCAGGCAGATGCTCTATCCACTGAGCCAAACCAGTCAGGGCATTGGGTTTGATTTGGGTCTTGGCTTCGGAGCTGCCTGCGGTACTGCCCTCCTCATTCCCTTCCCACCATCTAGAGACCCATTTCACTCCGATGTAGTCCAGGCTACATTCAAGTTGTTCTTAGAATCTTGCATGAATTTCATTACCTATGACACGAAAATAATGATGTCTGAAACTTATCTTTCAAGACTGTTCAGAAGACCAGTGAAAAGGTATTCACCAGCTCTTTCAAACTCCAGAAATTTCCCATCATGACTTTCATGTTTAGCATCAATGTGCCATTTGACCTCCAAAGTTAAACACTACCTGAGAAAATGTAACAAGATTATGGAAAAACAAGCCCAGCTATAGTTTTCTCAAAAATTATAATGAATAAAAGATTTAGTTTTCCACCTAGGGTTTATTTCATTTAAAAGTATCTGATAGGAAGTATGAATTAAACCAGTACAAAATGTTCATATAGTGTCTTTTTCCTTCAGGAAAATAATCCTGCTGAGAATGAGCAGAATCCGTTCTCCGATTCTTCCTATGCTGCCCGTTAATAAAGAGTGTGCAGCTTCTATATTTAAGTGAAAAATAAGCTTGCCCCAGTAGGATTTATCAACCACTCATCCTGTTAAACTCTGACACTTCCAAGAGTTTTTAAGAATAAATGCCCAAACAATTAGGAGATGGTTAAATAAAATATAATGCCACTACACGGTTAAATATCAAAACAAGTGATTTAAACTATAAATTCTAAGTTAACAGATGCCATGGAAATTACCCTGATGTAATGTAAATTGATATTATATCCCAAAACATAAAAACCTAAAAGTGTGATAATACTTGGGTTAAAATTTGTAGTTATATAATCATGCACTGTTTTAAAATTACATTAAATCAAATACATCTATTCATATCTGTGTTTTGATATGTATGTGTATTTGATGGGAAATGCAAGAAATTTTTAAGTTTATTATTGAGTTGTAGGATATTATTGATTTGTATCTTCATACTTTCTCCTGATTTCTAAATATTGTTTTACAACTTTGTATGCTTTCATAAGTTAAAAACACTAAATTATTTATCCTATGCTAAACCTTGCCTTTACTTAGTCCTCAATTTTTGGGGTCTGTTTTATAGTAAATTACTATTAAGTTTGTGGTAAGAAATACTTAATTGTTTTCTTGTTAGTTTATTAGAACCCAATGTCATTAAAATTTTTAATTTCATCTCTGAAGATTACATTATAGTGACCTAATTTATCTGGATGTCATTCTGGTGGTGTGTAGAGATGGAGTAGGAGTCATTTTCTAAGTGAAGTTTAGGAATTTTTACCATATTTTAGGATATGCCCCTACTGTTGAAGAGGGAGTTCTACTGGAGACCATAGAAGGATGGGAAGAAAAGCATCTCTGAAATTATAATATACTAGAGGCCCAGTGCATGATTGAATCATGCACGTGTAGGGTCCCCTACACGCTTTCGCTTTTCGCGGTGGAGCTGGGTGCCTGTCCGCCGAGCTGGAGGTTTCTGAAAGGCCTGGTGCCGCAGCAGACAGGCACCCAGCTCCCCCGCTTTTGATGGTCCGAGGCAGCTGAGGGGGGCTACCCTGCTGTTGAGAGGCGCAGGGGGCGGGACTCCCGCCCCCTGCGCCTCTCAATGGCCGCTGAGGGGGGCTGCCATGGACACCTGGCTACCCTGCCGTTGAGAGGCGCAGCTGGGTGTCCATGGCAGGCCCCCTCAGCGGCCGCGCCTCTCAACAGCAGGGTAGCCCCCCTCAGTGGCAGCGGATCCATGCCTCTCAATGGCCGGATAGGCCACCCCGAGTCCCGCCCCCCAGCCTCCCGCCGCCTAATCGTGAGCTTAGTGGAGTGATGGTAATTTACATGTTACTCTATTATTAGATAGGATTACTTTTGGGCCTCATTCTGTTTTACTACTATTTCGTACTCTTTCCCTGGACAAAAATGAAGCTATCCTTAAATCTTTACTTGATAGTCCCCTCCAAAATAAAAATAGGCAAAAGTACCAATTCACAGTCAGGGTACAGGATAAACATTCCCAGAGAATTTTTAATACAATGATTTACTTTAAAGCTTCCAGAAATCTTTTGTGTCTAAAACTACCTGTAAGTAAAAACAGAGTTATAAAACAAATAAGCTGTAAAATTGGCATTTGCATAATAAATATTCTTATATCATGGTTCATTTCATAATTATGAAAAAAATTCACAAATGACCCTATTTCATAATGCCAAGAAATTATTCTAGTGCCAGAGCCATTTTTTTCTAGAAACTTCTAGAATATTCTATTATAATACAATGTAGTTATTGCAAATTATGACTAGAAAACTGAGTCAGAATGTTCGAAGCATTCTCTTTTCATTTCCTCAGGCTCCCATAACAAGTACCAAAACTGGGTGACTTAGAAACACCACAATTAACTACTTTACAGTTCTGGAGAATACAGATCCAAGATTAAGGTGTCGTGGGAATAGCCAGCTCGGGAGGCTCTCTGAGGCTCTGTCTGGGGCAGCTGTAGGCATTCATGGGCTTGTACGTGGCCATCTTCACATCACTTACTCTGAGTGCCGGGCTGTGCCTCCACATCTCCTCTTTTGAAAAGACACGGGTTCTACTCTATTAGCGCCGCACCACTGACCTCATTCTACCTGGACTGCCCCTGTCTCCAAAGGGGTCACATTCGAAGGCATTGGGGTTAGGATGTCAACATTTATTTTTAGGGGGACAGAATTCAACTGGGAGTACATGTGACTTACCATCCTTACAAACTTTAAGCTCCAGTGTTGATCTCTTACGTTTAAGAGGGTTAAAGGTACTTTTCAGTAAAAAGCAAATTGATAGCTAGTATTTAAGCAAGTGCTTTTCTCCAGGACAAATCCCTTGGCTCAGAGCAGCCTGGAGGCATCAGGAATACTGGAAACCAGCAGGAGCCAGCCCCTCGTTGGGCCTGCCTCACAGAGAGGTGAGGGAGGCTGAGGCGCATCCAGGCGGCCGTGTCCTTTGCCGCTTAGTCTGTGCGGCTGTAGAAAGATGCTTGAACTTACAAGGGGACATGAAGATCAAGGCATTTCAGGTTGGAAGTACCTCTTTTCATTTCACAGATGAAGAAGCACGTGAAGGCCCTGAGCAATGTTTGGCCAGAAAAAAAAGAACTTGCTGGCAGATGGATTAAACAGACAAAGTTTCATCCATAAAAAGTACTTTATGCTCTAATATATACAAAATTAGAGGCATCAATTGGGAAGCTGTTAGCACACATAGCCAGTAAAATGCATACACATCGCAGAATTGAAACTCCCAAACTGTTGGCTACCGCTTTATAACATATTGGTTAAAACTATGAGACAAGACACAGAAACTACGGAAGGAAAAGAATGAACTGAGAGAAAGCAGAACCATTAATGTCTGCCCTGGGACATCGTGAGCCCGAGGTTTGGATTCACCTTGCCTTTATTGCGCTGTTTGTCTTTTCTCTCCTAATTCTGCTCTGATTATCTAGCTGACCGAGGCAACTAAAGTGGAGTAAGTTGTGACATCTGTGCTTTTCCAGTTGATTTTTTAAAATAACATGAAGATGGACGACAATCGCATGTGCCATTCCGCAATGATTCCAACATAATTGCATGCGTTGCTTGGAATTGCCAAAAGTACCTACATACTACAGAGAGCACAATCCTATTTCTAATACAGTGGCTGCACTGTACACACTCAGTGTCAGAGCTGAGTTCTAGTGGGGAATCATTGACTCGGTGAGACTCAGTCAAACAGTAGTTGTAGAAGACATTTCTGCATTTCTGAACGTATAGTCTTATCTTTAGTAATGAAAGTTTAAATGATCTTTGAGTGTATGAAATAGCGATTCAGTAGCAAACATAGGTTGTTTCATTTCTCATTGAAGTATGGATTGTAGCATTATCATAAATTAGTAATATTTGTTCAATTTTTTTCTTCTAAAATATTTTGAATGTTAAGTAGTATCATTTAGGTTCTGAAATTACTGTACCCTTTTTTGCTTACAGTTGGTTTTTGTCTTATACATGTTTTCATTTGTAATAAGTTCATGCTGTACTTATTTTATACCCAAAAAGTAGGACATGAGAAGTTACAAGGCCATCAAAAATTAGTTCAGGCTACCAGAACATCCATAATTTTAATGGTTTTCAAAGGGTGAGTGATGAGATGTATGTTTAATTATACTGTGCCAAATAGTAGTTATGTGTCTCTGGCCAAAAATTTCTAGGTGTGGGGAGAAAAAATAAAACACCTTAAGTTTTTAGGTGCAAGTTATAAAATATTAAAAACAGGTCACTCCTTGGACAGTCGACCAGAAATCAATCCTAATACCTCCAAATTCAGTTTCTTTTTAATATATATGCGTTCGTTTAATGTCTATTAAAGCAAACATCATATACCATCCAACTACATATTATATGGAAAGTCATTCATTTGGAAGTCTGCTGACACGTCGGCCACACCTGTGATGCTTTTGCTCTGCTAGAGAAAGTCATGCTGCCTTTTCATTAGAGGAAATGTGAAGACTGAACTATGTCACCTGTATGTAAATAAAGTAGAATTACTTTGTCTAGACCAGTGGTCGGCAAACTGCAGCTCGCGAGCCACATGCAGCTCTTTGGCCCCTTGAGTGTGGCTCTTCCACAAAATACCACAGCCTGGGTGAGTCTATGTTGAAGAAGTGGCGTTAGAAGAAGTTGAAGTTTAAAAAATTTGGCTCTCAAAAGAAATTTCAATCGTTGTACTGTGGATATTTGGCTCTGTTGACTAATGAGTTTGCCAACCACTGGTCTAGACACCTCAGAATTCATCCAGATAAAGGCCAAAGCAAATCAGAGTAAACTTTTGTTACAGATTTTCATGTGTTCAACTCTAAGTTTTTATGAGAAAAGAGAAAATTGACTGCATTGCTTGTTCCTTCACTCTGTCCAAGACCTGGCAAAGTAAATATTCAGTGATTCTTTAAATTGTTCACTAGCAAATATTTAATGAGAACCTACTAGATGCTCAGCACTGTTCTTAATACTAGAGACTCACTGTGACTACACGAGATAAAATGTAGGCATAGAGTCTAAGCTACCATGTATTTATCATTTACCAAGACATTAATAACAGTAGATCATTTATTCAGTGCTGTTGGCCTATACAAATTTTATAAAGACGTGTCTTACTCTTCATAGTGACTCTATGTAGAAGTATTATTATTGCCATTTTACAAATGAGGAAATTTAGGTTTAGAGAGGTTAAGTAATTTATTTTCTTAAGTAATATATATTTAAAAGCAAGTCATCCTAGAAAACTTGCATAAAATTCCAAAGTCTTAACTATCATTCTAAACATTTTAAAATATAGTTTTGTTTTTCCTTCTTTTAGTATATTGCATAATACCATCTGACTTTGATAGTTACATGTTTTATTAGACATTCTATAATGATGAGAAATTAAGGGACAAAATGTGCTGAATGTGACCCGAGTATGCAGTTTGCTTTTTAAAATATCATATATGTGTAATTGCTAACATTTTTGAGCTTCAGTGTTATGCTATAATTCCTTTTTTTAAATCTGATTCCCGGGGTCTAATTACTCCTCAGAAGTCTTTTCTGGGTATAGGATAAAGAAAACATACTGGAGAATATGATGCCTTTTGAATTATACCTGGCAATTTAATTTATATGAAATTATTATTTTAAAAAACACACTAATTAACACCCAAACCTGAGGACTTGAGATTTATTCTCTAGTTTTTCTACTTTGACAGCCTTTAAAATTTTATATATCAATGTTATGCTCACAGCATAAAAATATTTCTAAGTTTGCCTTCTTTTTCAATGCTTTTGAAGAGAATAGTAGCTTTTGGATACTTAAAATTTTAAAATTTGGTTGAATTCCTCTGTCAAAATATCAACAAGGTGGCTGATTTTTGTTTGTTTGCTTTTTTGCTTGATAAGCCCTTATTTTTTATATGTACATGGGCATTTTTAAATTTTCTGTCTCTACTGGGCTCTGTTTTCGTAAATTATAATTTCTAAAAACATTAGTTGGCCTCTATTATATACTAAAAAAGTAGGACATGAGAAGTTATCTTTCTCAAGGCCTAGTCATTTCAACAATTTTAAATAATATGCTTTATTGGTACCTATTACCAATGAATATCATTGAGATAAGTATACTTTTTCCTTTCTTTTTCCCTTTGAATACTAAGTTTAAAATTGTGTCATTTCAACACTTCAAGAGCACACAGTATTTTATTCGACATTTCCATCCTATTATCACTCTATTCTAGTCTTTGATCTACAATTAGTACCTATATTCAATGCTCACTACTTTCCCACAATTCCCCAAATCAATTTCTGGGGGAAAGAATCCTGCCCTCTGGCATCTGACCCGGGAAGGGCTCAGCGTGTGCTCTTTCTGAGTCCTTGCAGGTACGGATCTGATACGAGAAGGACGGTACCGGCTCCTCCTTTCTTTTCTCCGGTACATTTTGTAAGAATTGCTCTGTTGTCTTGCTTTACATATTGTTATTGAGGAGCTTTCTGCTTTTTCTTTCCTTTATAATGACTTGGATTCTTTGCCCATAGCATTATGTACCTTATCTTATATAAAGTCTGTTGGTTTACTAACATATGTGTCTAAAAGGTGACCATTCTGGGGCTATTCTCCCAGTACACATAGTGTGCCTTTTCCATATGTGGAGTCTGGTTTTTCACTTCAGAAAAATATTCTTGAGTCATAGTTTTACAGTTTAGTTCTGTTTAGTTGGTACACATTATTTAATCTTCAGGGACATCAGTTATGTCGGGTCGTTGTCTTCAGCCAGCATCTTCTAGTCCTTCACCAAGGGATGCTGCTGCCTTTTACCGGGCCTTGTCTCAACCTGAAATAGTGCCTCTCCAGCGCTGCTGGGTCAGGTGCCACACACGTGGTAACTAGTGTTTGAACCATCGGGTATCAAACCTTGTGTAGGTATTTTTTACTCAGAAAGGGCTCTCCTCTCAGGGTAAACCCTGGGCGATGGTATCTGTGTTGCATCTCCATAGAGTCCCTGCTCCACGCTCCATTCCTGTGTGGGCTCTGGAGCTGGATCTGCTGGTCTTGGGAAATAGGACACTTCCTTACTTTTGTGTAAATTGGAGTTTTTAGTCTCTCCGTCCTCTGATTACACTGTAGGCATGAACTATACGTGATTGGTTAGCTCACCTTTTTGATGTGTGAACATGTGTGTGGAGGGACTGCAATTAAATTGGTCTCCATTATCTTATCTTTCTTACATTCTCATTCTATTGACCAATGATAAATGCCTTAGCCTTCCTTATTCCATCCTTCATTTCTCCATATCACTTCTTAACCCATTCGATGTTTGAAGATTTATATATTTCTAGAGGCTTATTTATTATATTGATATTTCTCTTTGTTTATTCTTAATATTCTCTTTGTCTGGTCATCATTGTGTTTGTGAACTTTACTTTTTAATACTTTCTACCTAGCTTGTATGTTTTGTATATCATCATTTGAAAATCTGAGTTTTGACATCCTAAATATGTTGCTTATTGTTTTGTCTGACTTGCCGTCTTGTTTGTTTTGTAATCTTTGATTGTGAGGTCATTGCTTAAACTGTATTAGTGGACGTCCTTTGATATTAATGGAGGATTAAGCAAATATTCCTCTAACAATAATGTGCAGCTTGCTTCATAAAGAGAGGTAGATGGGAGTCCAAGTGTCGCCTTCTCCACCTTCCATTTGTCTTAAGGTCCCGTTTAAGATACCAGTGATGCTAACAGCACCTCTCCTTAGAGAACTTCACCCTTCCCCTCAGCTAATGACTTGGGCTTTGAACAAACGCCAGTTCCTTGTTGCTCTGATTTTGTTTTTAAGGGAGTAGGAGAGGTTCTTGGAAGCCATGACAACCTCCTAGGAGTCAAGAATGTCCCAAAGAATGTGCCTTTCCAGGTCTTAGTTGTTCTACGGCAGGTCTCTGGGAATACCTTGGCCGGCAAGGAGTCAGAAGCAGAAGTGCAGATCTTCATTTGTATCAAATTTAATAGTACAAGTATATCTAATTTATTGAAATATCAATATAAAAGGTAGAAAAAATCAGTAAGTTAGAGACTAATATTTAAAAGATTAAGAGAAAATTAAAGATATGTCCTTATACATCTTAAACTTTTATGATGTAACCTCCGCTTTGTAGTTGAACTCTAAGCTTTCCTGATGAATTTATATGCTTTTGAGAGAGGACCTTTCTTACCCAGTTTTACAGTTTTATTCTTACTTCTGTCTTATTCTGCAGACTCTGGCTAATATAAAACTGTGTGGAATCTCCAGCGTTTTAGATCTTGTTATAAAAATAATTGTTTGCTCTAGTGAGATGACCTACTTTACCTATGCCAGCTGTAGGGACCCGAAATCATTATGCTTTTCTTAAAGAAATAGACATGTTTTCTGGTCAATCCTAATTTCTGCACAGTTTTCAATAAAATTAAAGTGCCACTGGCTCCTCAGTGAACAAACAAGTAAAAGAAATTAAAATTGTTAAGTATATAGCATGGATCCATGGTTGGCAAACTGCGGCTCGCGAGCCACATGCGGCGCTTTGGCCCCTTGAGTGTGGCTCTTCCACAAAATACCACAGCCTGGGCGAGTCTATTTTGAAGAAGTGGCGTTAGAAGAAATTTAAGTTTAAAAAATTTGGCTCTCAAAAGAAATTTCAATCAGTGTGCTGTTGATATTTGGCTCTGTTGACTGATGAGTTTGCCGACCACTGGCCTAGATTCCTATTTTATTTAAAGATTGAATTTCAACATTTCTATTATGGCAATAGGCCTCTGCCTCCTGCTCCCACCTCTACATCGCTTCAAATAATGAGTCTGCCTCTTTAAAAATGAGTAAAACATCATTTCTACTAATGATTTATGGTTTCATGAAGACACTAGTCTAGTCTTCTTGTTGAAAACTTTGCTATGCTTATATACATTATTAATAAACAGACTTAACATATAGCTTTACTGTTAGTCCCTAGCATGGTTCCATGAAGGAGCCAAGAGAGTTGAAGATCCGATTTAAATGTTTAGATGTTTTCATAAATGTCCTTAGGATGAAGAAGGCATCTACATCCCAGGACTGACCCATTCAGAGTAAGTTCAGAATTCTCCAGGAAAAATATTTTTAAAGAAACAAGTACTTATCAGTCAAATATGGTAGAAAAACACTTTCAATTCTCTGACTGCATACTAATATAAAACAAGGAACTAATGCTAGTTGGATGGAATTTTTCTCAAGAACAGCAGTATTTCCAAATATGATTTTGGAGTTTTTGTGAGAAATTTACTAGAAAAAATGATTGTAAAAATATAGCAATACACCATCTGCTTTCTTAAGAGTCTCAATAAAAGGAACATAGGAATTCAAATAACCAGTGTGATATCTGGGCCTGCTACTTATAGTCTCATCTGATAATTGACACATTCTATTAATGCTTTGGTGCTTTCGTTAAATAAAATAATTTTGCAAAAAAGTATTTTGATTAAGCACCAGCTACACATCAATCATTATCTTATAGGAATAAACTGGAGGGGGAAGTAATTATGAAGGTCAAGTTAAAACTGAGTATACTCTCAAGAAGCTTAGATTGGTTAAGTATTGAAAGCAAGAAGATGAGACCTTTGTCAGACACTAATTGTCAGTGAAATGTTACCATCATAGACAGCTAGCTAATATTAATCATAGAAAAGGAGCAAAGGGGAGGCCAGACATTATTAGCATGGTCATCTGGGCAGCTTCACCAGGAAGCTGCAACTTTACACTCCCCAGGGAACCACGGGTCTATTGGACTATTCCCCACAAATCACTGCGAGGAGTGTTGAGGGGGGAGGGCTGGGAGGACCAGACAAAGTGGAAGATGGGCGCATGTGCAGTTGGGGTGGGGGACTTAGGAAAGGTGTTTGCCTGCCAGTCTAACCTGAGAACAAAGATAATTGGCTGCGAGGATGGGGAAGAGAGGCAGCAGGACTTCGGGAAATCTTAGAAGGTTAATATCCCCAGACAAAGGGATCCCTGCTCTCTTTTTCCTCTTGCTTTGCTCCTGCTTCCTGGCACTGGCCCGTGCTCCCTCCATAGCCTTGTGGCCCTAGAAGCAAAGGACTGCAGCTAGGAACACGGGCTGACCTAGCCAGATGCTGGGCTGGACTGCGCAAATAGGGAGCGGACACTCTAGGCAGTGCTTGATCTTAGCCCCACTGAAGGCAAAATGAGACTTTTCCATGGTGGGACAGAGGGAGATGGGACCTTGGAAACTCAGGGGTTTAATCCACAGAAAGAAAGCTTTCTTGGATACCTCATCCTCCTATGGGGACCTCAGGGAATTTATTCCTGTGACACCCCAAGAAACCCACTTCCACTGGCAACAAGTGGGGACACAGAGGACATCCTACTGATAACAGAAGGAATTCTTGATATTTATTTAGCACTAGAGGCCTGGTGCACGAATTTGTGCACAGGTGGGATTCCTCAGCCTGGCCGGCGATCAGGGCCAATCAGGGCATCTCTCCTAGTCCTGATCAGGCCGATTGGAGCCAACCGGCCCGGGGGAGGGACTTTGGGAGGTTGGCTGGCCACGGGAGGTTGGCTGTGGGAGCGCACTGACCACCAGGGGGCAGCTCCTGCATTGAGTGTCTGCCCCCTGGTGGTAAGTGCACATCATAGCTACCGTCCAGTCATCCGGTCATAATGGTCACTTAGGCTTTTATATATCTAGATAGACACTGTCTTAAAATATTTATGTGTGGAATTGAAAGAGCCAATAGCAATGAGGATGAAATATATGAGAGGAAAAAAATTGATAGAAAAAAGATTCAGAGCAGAGGTGAAAGAAGCAGTTTTGCCTTTTAAAATCCGCTTGGGGTGCAGGAGGTCCCCCTGAAAGAAGACTTGTCAGCTCAAAATGTTTAGAATTGGTGTTCTACCGGGATCACCATGGTCTTTCTTTTGCCACGTCTGGATAAGACTTGTGTTCTCTGTCACCGTGTCACTTCCACAAGGGAACTTAAGAATTGAGTGCATTTGACATTAGCTGCTGTTTCTGAGCCTCCAGGTGGCAGTGGCTTATTGCAGTAGCTTTGTGACGCCAGCAGCCTTGGACCCCGTGTGAGAAGTCACAAAGCCATCCTGACGCCGCTCACTTGGCAGGAGGGCCTCACAAATGCACAGGTGCCACTCCCATTTCTCCAGGCGCTGTGCACAGCGTCCCGAGTTCACGTGACACTGAGACACAGGCACATGAGGTTTCATATGTGTAGTCCGTTTATGCAACCTAAGATGCACATAAGTGAATTAACTTTGAGTTGTTTTAATCAGGAAATGAGAAAAATGCTTGGTTGTCATGGGTTACCGGGTAGGCAGGAATGAGTTGGAATGTATTATTTTTTTACAGCTACCCTACTAAAGTGCTATCATAGTGGAAAAACTCAGAATGTGACTCAATATCTAACATTCTCTGATTTAGAAAACTGAAAACCTTCCCAACAGGTAAGGTTCCATTGTGAACATCAATTGCTTTAAGAAATTAAAGATATTCACAATTGTTTCAGACTTTAAAAACAAAAGAAAAATTGGACTATGACTGTTAAAAATACAAATCCTGTCCATATTTAAAGGGAATCAATTATTCTTAATCCACTAAGAAAAGTGATGTATGGATCTCAGTATGTTTTTCACTATGGCTGGATTATTTTTTATGAAATCCTTTGTCATCTTAAGAAAAATGTAAGCACTATTATATTGGTTTCTCTTTATGACTATAATTTTTTATGGTGGAATATGGAGACTGGTTGGTTTGAAACACCAGATATTAAGAGTATTCTCTCTCAGTTAAGAAGATCAGGAAATGCTTGATTATTAGGGTCCTGAAGTCCCTGGACACTTACTCTATCACAGTACTTTTGAGGTTTTTTTAAACATATTTTTTTATTGATTTCAGAGAGGGAGAGGGAGAGAGAGACAGAAACATCAATAACAAGAGAGAATCATTGATCGGCTGCCTCCTACACACCCACACTGGGGATCAAGCCCGCAACCCAGGCATGTGCCCTGGCCAGGAAATGAACTGTGACCTCCTAGTTCAAAGTTGATGCTCAACCACTGAGCCACACTGGCCAGGCTGTATGGTTTCCTTTGGTTATTTGAGCAAACTTATAATAGCTGACTTAAAATTTTGCCTAAGATGCTCAACATTTGGGCTTTCTTTGAATTATTTTTTTCTATTGACTGCTTGTTATTTCCTATGGGCCATACTTTCCTGTTTCATTCCATATCTTATACTTTTTTGTTGAGAAATTGACATTGTCAGTAATATACTGTGTCAACTCTGGGAGTCAAATTTCTTCTCCTCAGAGTTTGTTGTTGTTGCTGGTGCTGTTTGTTTGTTTGTTTTGTGATTTTCTTGGTTTGATTCTGTAAAGTCTGTGTTCTTTGTCATGTGCAGTCACTGAAGCCTCAGCACAGTTAGTGGTTCGCTAATAATTTGACAGAGAGCTCTTTAAATGCCTAGCCCAGTGGTCGGCAAACTGCGGCTTGCAAGCCACATGCGGCTCTTTGGCCCCTTGAGTGTGGCTCTTCCACAAAATACCATGGCCTGGGCGAGTCTATTTTGAAGAATTGGCGTTAGAAGAAGTTTAAGTTTAAAAAATTTGGCTCTCAAAAGAAATTTCAGTCGTACTGTTGATATTTGGCTCTGTTGACTAATGAGTTTGCCGACCACTGGCCTAACCCAATGAAACAACAATCGCCAGGGGACTCTTGTGTGTGTTGGACATGCATTCCACGACCTGGAATTTTACAACTCGTCTTCACCTCCACTTCCTGCTGTTGCAGAGGCTCATGAGAAGGCAGAGTTGAGAGATTGGAGCCATGTCATGTGTCTTGGGTGTGTACACAGCCCTGCACATTGGCGTGGCCTTCCACATTCCAGGTACTACATCAGAGCTTCTCAAAGACCCTCCGAAGAGATCTCATTTCCCACTTCTTCCCTTAAAGTTTGTTGGTCAGCCTCTTGCTAGCCCCAACAGGTACCATCCCCTCAGGCCGCATAGGATGTTAAACACTCGCCTCTGATTGTTTTCGTCAAACATCCTGGGGAAAGT
Source organism: Cnephaeus nilssonii (assembly GCF_951640355.1). Classification (NCBI taxonomy): domain Eukaryota; kingdom Metazoa; phylum Chordata; class Mammalia; order Chiroptera; family Vespertilionidae; genus Cnephaeus; species Cnephaeus nilssonii. The sequence continues at coordinate 88,391,091 of NC_137082.1, forward strand.
CTTGTTCACACTGATTAAGCTATGAGTCCCATCAAATGAGGACAGGCCCGGAGTATGGGATTTGTCCAGGGTACCGCCAGACAGGTCAAATAGTGACAGCTCTCTAGAGAAGGGCTTGTGAAGGAGCTTCTGACCCATGCTCTTGCCATCAGTGTCCGATGATAATTGGTTCTCTCAGTTACTGTAGCTTCAAGACTGTTCGTTTTCTAGGTGTGTGAGGAACTGCTCCTAGGAGAATGGGAATAGGGCAAGTTGAAATGCCGCAAACTTAATATCCTTACATAAATGCAGTAATGTTTCTTGAATGGATACTCAGATGGTTGCAAGATTTGGTTAATTTTCAGAGTTCTGTGAAAGCTGGTTTTGGGCAAATTTTGCTTTCATGGAGGAGTATATTTTCAGAGGTCCTTACTCCACCATTCCAGAACTATTTCTCCACAAACACGATTCTTTAAAATCAACTGGGCTCTCTTATAAAATGCGACCTTGATGTGCATAAGCATGTGTAAGTAGGAGTGTTTATATCGTTGGCAAGGTCTTTGCGTACATATGAATAGTCTTTCCTGGATTTCCTTGGGGAAGTGCCATATTGACAGGTAAGTGAAAGGCTTGTCTTCCATCCATTTCTATACCTCTAGAGCATGGTTGTCTTGTTCATGGCTCACACTCTGTTTCCACACTGATGGAGGATCAAATAATGTCTTTTTGTGGTTGTTAGAACAAGCAGGGATTTATCTTGTAACTTATGTACTTACCATAATGTAAAATGTAGTATAAAAAAGCCATATCCTTTTATTGTAAGGTTATAGGTGCCAATATAGCCATTTTATTATAAAATATAATGTATATAACAAATGAGATGATGAGTCATGTGATCCAACCACCTTGAGAGCACCAAACCTAAGATAAATAGAAATAAAAATCAATGAACTTTAATTTTGCTTCCATCTTCTTCACCAAGGAGATTAGTCATAAACTTGGGAAGAGTAAAATAACTTGTAATGAAAGAGGCCAGAGCCATAAAAAAAAACACACAAAAAAACACACAAAACAAACAAAAAACTGGCAGTATCCAGGCCCAGAAGCATTCCCAAATCCTGGAAAAATGTGCCCACGTGACCAGGGAACCAATGTCAATTACTGATGAAAACCTGTGGAGCAGGTGAAGAAATGCCAGAAAACTGAAATTGGAAAATTAGTCTCAGTTTTCAAAAGGAGAAGAAATTAAAGCGAGGTGAAAATGAAACGAAATCTCAGACAAGTATTCTAGGTTGGCTGGCATAAGTCGCAGGTAAAGTTCACTCTAACTCCCCTTTATTCTGATTGTTACAAAATAAAAGGAGTATGTATGGTGTCGTAATGGACAAGATAGTTACGTAACTATAACCAGAGCAACGGACACTTTAATGGCTCCTTGATTTGCTATTGGGCAGCTGCTAAGCTCTGTCTCTTCTGTCCTTCACTTGCTGAAGGCGCACTGTATGGGAAATGGTCATATAGCAAATGGCAGAAGAAGGAATAAAGATTATCTTCATTGCAGAGAAAAACCAAGAAGATGAAATTTAAAAGAAGACAATGTAAATCTCCTACATGTAAATGCCAGAGTTAAATTAGGTAAAATCAGAAAATGGGCCCTTTTTTCCCTTTAATTGTTAATAGTAAGAACAGCAGTTTTGAGGGGACGCCAAAGAATGGCACACTGCATGGAATGGGAGAGCAGACTTTATGATTTTTGAGTTCTCTTCCAATGCTAAGATTTGGAGATTATATGTGTGAACTTTTTGTATTTAAAGAAACTGTGGACTATTTTTTTAACTGATGGGAATCATATAGATATGAAATATATTGAATCCTAGCATACCAAGTAGAAGCATTTCTGTTTACCTGTTTCATTCTCTCCAATAATCCTTCCGTTATCCCTATATTAGTAAAACCTGATGTTAGACGGGAGTATCACTCTCAGAGGCACCAGTACGCACGTATAGAGTGATCTCTTATCACCCCCTCGGTACTGGCGAGCAAAAGCCTATGCTAGAAATAACCCAAAAGACAAACAACTTCATGTTTTTTCATAAATAACTTTTAAGTATTCAAATTGAACTGTCGCTGTCTTAAATGGTTGCTATGTGATTTCACCTAATGAAAGAGACTAAATGAATCCATGCTCATACATTATTGGCACGTGCAGAACAAGAAGAACAAATCACGCAGATTTTCCCACTTAATTACTGCCCTGGAAATTCATTGTCATATTATTGACCTATTTGGTCATGCCCAAGTTAATCATGTCTGAACCTTTCCCGGTGGGAAATCAGCTATTCACTTCCTGTCCTGCAAGAATGTCAACTAAAACTCAGTCACATGTGCCTCCAGCCCCCTCGCCGCAGCCCACGGTAACCACTGTCTCCAGCAGCGAGGCTGCTGTCTGCAGGGAGCCCGGGAGACCCAGTGTCAGAAAGCCATCACTTCCTGTGCCCCCCCCCCCCCTTCTGCTCAGTCATTTGCCACATTAAATTAAACCTCACTCTGTTGGCCAAAGCCCTCCCTGCGATCTCTTTGCAAGGAGCTGTTTTGAAATCCTGCAACGCGGTTTACGTGCAGTAACGGCCTAGTAAGCCGGCAACTAGAGTCGCTTATTAAAGGCAAGCCTGTGCCTTGGCTTCATGTTGCTAATGATGTGGAACCGTGCAGGCCTGCGTGCGCTCAGCCCGGACCGGGTGGGAGCGGATGCTGAGAGCTCATTAGCCGGCTCCCCATTGGAGTCCTGCGGGCGCCCGCTCATTGGGGAGACTGGGGGGGGGGGGGGGGGGGGGCCTCGACAGAATTATTATACTGAATATTTTTAGACTCATTAACTATATCACCAAAGCAAAACAGCTCTTCCTTAGATGCAAATGGCTGCAACAGCCGTGGCTTTGCTTTAGTTATTGCAGAAAAAAAAAAGGGTGAAGCTTGAAAACAACTTAAGGAAAAGACTTTTCATGCCTGAGTGTTGGGTTCTGCCACTTCCACGGGGACTGTCTGCAGCTCTGGGGCCACATGTCAGCCACTTGGGCAGGAGTGGTCTTCACAGAGATCAGCGCGTTCCTTGCACCGTAGTTAGCAATAATCAGCATCTGGTTCCCATGTTCTGGGTGGCCTCGGCTGCATTTCTGGATGTGAAGCTCCCAGGGTTATACTTTGAGCGGAGGGTGATGAGACTCATTCCCAAGATTATGGAGTAACTTTCGGTGCCTGACCTAAATCTAAACTGAGAATGACGGTGTCGTTAAAATAATAATTGGGGGGAATAGCTGTTCTCTAATTGGGGGATCGTAACATACGCTGCCCGGCATAGAAGATGACATAGTGCCTTAGATCATCCCGGTGCCTTAACACCGGGGCCTGATTTAAGGTTGCAGAGCAAGGAAGGAATTTTAACCTCCCTCCCAATTGTCTTGCTCTTGTGGATTTCAGTTCAACTTTAATATGACTTTATTGAGACTTCTGGTGATTTAATTTAGGCTTAAGAAGCCCTCACAGAAAAAAAAAAATATGCACACCTTAAAATTAATTCTTTAAAGGACAGAGAACTACATTTATGGTGCCATTTGCTCTGGAAGTTAAGTTGGATCTATACAGAATTTCATATTTCTAGAAATAAATTAAATTTTGGTACTCTGATGAAGTGCCTTTAATTTCTGATAATTGTTTAGACGGGTGCCAAAAATTTGCCATCCCTAGCACTTAGGCTGTTTTCTCTAGACACGTAAACACTGAGATTTGATCTGAAATAGTGTACTTTAAAGAAAAAAATTGTTGTTTATGCGCTAATATTCAGTGCTTTGGAAGAAATACCCTTCGATTTTATCTGCGGTTCATTTCCCACACCGTAGTGCTTTGACAATGGTGACAGTGACTTTATACATCAGGAATTTCTCCTGCTTTCCATGACCGCCAGGGAACCTGAGGGGAATACTCTACATCTGAAACATGTTTTCCTCTGGGATTCCACCATTAGAATAATAGGCCTGATCAGTAGCCCACTGTGAAATGGAACTTCTACAATGGTAGAGATGGAGGAGAAGAAATAACAAGTCCAAAAAAGCAAGCATCTATACTAATAAAAGGGTAACATGCTAATTAGACTGGACATCTTCGGATGTGTTTCTGGACAAAGCCATGGTGGCGGGGGCCAAAACAGAGGTGGTTAGGGGCGATCAGGCCGGCGGGGGGGGGGGGGGGGGGCAGTTAAGGGACAATCAGGCTGGCAGAGGGAGCAGTTAGGGGGAGATCAGGCCAGCAGGGGGAGCAGTTAGGGGCATGAGGCCTGCAGGCAGAGGCAGTTAGGAGTGATCAGGCAGGCAGGCAGGCAAGTGGTTAGGAGCCAGCGGTCCCGGATTGCGAAAGGGATGTCCGACTAAACCGGCAGTTGGACATCCCCCGAAGGGTCCCGGATTGGAGAGGGTGCAGGCTGGGCTGAGGGACTCTCCCACCACTGTGCATGAATTTCATGCACCGGGCCTCTAGTCTTCTATAATAATAAAAGCGTAATATGCTAATTAGACCAGATAGCCGAACGACCTTCCAGACATCATTCTGGACGTCCTTCCGGACGAAGCTGCAGTGGCGGAGGCCAAGGCAGAGGCAGTTAGAGACAATCAGGCAGGCAGGCAGGCGAGTGGTTAGGGGCGATCAGGCAGGCAGGCAGAATGGTTAGGGGTGATCAGGCAAGCAGGTGAGTGGTTAGGGGCGATTAGGCAGGCAGGCAGAGGGGTGAGGGGCTATCAGGCAGGCAGGCAGGCGAGTGGTTAGGAGCCAGAGGTCCGGGATTGCAAGAGGGATGTCCGACTGTCAGTTTAGGCCCAATCCCACAGGCCCTCTGAAACCCTCTGCCCCCCTCCACTACATGGAGTTTATCTTTCATAATTTTTCAAACCCTACCCGGGGTCCCAGGGATGGTGCAGTACCACTGCTGAGGGCCTTGCACTCACTCTCTCCAGCATCATGTTGCTATTCTTTGTACACTTGTTCACCTTCAAGGGCCAGTGTTGGCCAAGAGCTGGGCAGGGGAGCGGTGGGTTATATTAGCTCCCCCACCCAATACTCATACATAATCTTCAGCTCTCCAGAATTTTTCCAAATTAATACGACACCCAAGTGGTTACAATAAATACATTGTCATGAAAATGTAGTTTTATGACAAATCCCTTGATCGCTTCTTTCTTTCCATTGGATTGTCACCTCCAGACCTCTGCTGTATGGACATTTTCCAGCCACCACTGATCTTTAGATATGTAGACACTCATCACAGTGGAAGCAGTGTTAACCTGGGAATTCAAAAACTTGAACCCTGTTACTGACTGTTGATTTGTCCACGTTGGTGTCATTGATTCTCAAGTTTGCACAACTGTAAAATACAGCATTCAAGCCAAGCAATCAAATTCTGCTTTAGTCTAGTGATTCACTTGAAACCCATCCATCAAAATATTTAAGAGAAAACTTCTCAATTAAAATTGAGGACATCAGTACAACAAGTAAGAAATAAGTTCATCACTATCTGGAAGATCAGTAAGACGCAAATTGTAAGCCCTTTGTCAACATACAAACTTAATATTTAGACGTTTGCCATTACAGACTTGTTGAACAACATTGTATCTCAGTTTCTATTAGCATACATGTTAGAAAGAGGTGGAGTTTTCAAAGAGGTAGATAGTGGTAAAAAAAGAAAATCAGCCCTTGCGAAAGCTGAGTTATGTTGTGGCCATTTGACTGAGTTACGTCATACCAAGCAAGTGACCTTTACAGAGGAAATACAAATGTCGTAGTCACCAAGAGATAAAAAAAAACACAAAAAAACACACACACACACAGTGTTGCCCAACTGGTGTGGCTCAGTGGTTGAGTGTTGATCTATGAACCAGGAGGTCACCGTTTGATTCCACCTCAGGGCACATGCCTGGCCTTGGGCACCATCCCCAGTAGAGGGTGTACAGGAGGCAGCTGATCAATGATTCTCATTATTGATGTTTCCATCTCTTATCTCTCTCCCTCTCTGAAATCAATAAAAATCAATCAATAAATAAAATAGAAAAATCAATGTAGTAAAAAAAAATTGCAACTAATTGGAAACATTCCTTTTTACTACTTCAGTTTTGAATAATTGACTTAGTTTGAAATAAATTTGTAAAGCTTATTAAAACATAATCTAATAAAGGAATTGGCAAAGATTTTCTCCTTGACCAAATTATAGTTGGGCTCTTCTGATATCTTTTCGACTAGGCCCTATTTTAGCCAGGATCTCCCACCCTCAACATCTGCACACCCTTGATATGACTGAATTCGTCACCTCAGTGATATGTGACCACCCTGGCCTGAATCCTATAGGTTCGGCCAAAAGTCCACACACCCCCAATCACTGGAAACCTGATGTTTCCTTTTAGTAATTTTATATCCACTGATCTCCTCAGCCTTCTTTTAGGCATATGCACCCAGATTTTTCTTTTCTATTGCATTTTTTTATACTGAGATAATACTTGTCCTTCCTACAAGCAATTAAAAATCCATCTGGATTTTCTTCTAGTTCTTATGGTTTAATTGTTTGTACTTAACTATTGTTTATAATTTACCAGTTTGAAATCATATTATACTTACAGTTTTAGATCCTACTGTGTTCATACAATATTACATATTGAGCATTTTCCATTAAAGGGAATATTATTTGGTGTATGATATAAGCTGAGGATATGATTTATAGGTTTTTTTTCTCATCATTGTTGGTTTGTTCTGCTTTCTCTAACATAAGTTTCTTGCATACTTTTCCTAACTCAATGACCTTAATCAAGATTATGTGATATTTCTGTGCTTAAATATCCTTGCATATGATATAGGAATATTAATAGCATCTAACTCAGATTTGTTGAGAAGATTAAAAATAATAATACATATAAAGTGCTTAGAACAGTACCTGATAATAATAATAACAAATTAATATTATATACTAAGATTATTATATTTACTTTGTAATTATTGGTTCAGATTCATCGGTCTACCTGTTAATTATTCTACAAATTCCAAATTTTGATTTTTTTTGGTCATTGGTATATCTTGTAATGTGTCCTGTGACAGCATCTTTTACTTTGTTGTGTCTTTTGTACAAAATACACATTTTACATCTTTAACATGCCAGGTATTTTAAATTTGCTATTAAATACCTCCCTCCAAAAAGTTCCATTGATAATTTGTTTTAGATTGAGTTGAACCTCTAATTTAATGTAAGAAAAACTGATGAACTAACAAGCAAAATAGAGGCAGACTTATAAATAGAGAGCAGGCTGCTACCTGTTGGGAGCAGGGTGCGTTAGGGGATGGAATGATTGAGCAAAAAAGAAAAAAAACTCATGGACACAGACATGGACAACAGTGTGGTGAGTGCCAGGGAGCGGGGATTGGGGCAGATGGAGGAGGGTTTAGGGGTATAAATAGCGATGGAGAGAGACTTGACTTGAGGGGTGAACACACAATACAGCATACAGATGATCTGTTGTTGAATTGTGCTCTTGAAATCTGTATAATTTTGTTAACCAGTGTCACCTCAATAAATCCAATGAAAAAGAAAAAAAATTGAGGGGAAACAGTCAGGCTAAGTGTCCAATATCACAATAATAAGATCTGGTGCCTTGATTAAAACAAAGATCATCTTTAATATAAAATTATATTTTTAAATTACTCTTTGAGGAATCACATGCAGGACTGATCAACCACTCCTTTTACTTAAATAAGAAGAGCTTTTTTGTAAAATGGAGACATCCATAAAAAGAAGTTATTTCTACCACATAGTTAAACCCTCATTCTTACTTGCAGAATTGTTTTAGTTATATGCCATAAGGTCTGCCTTCATTGATAGTAGTCTCATCTGTTTGAAATGCAGTACTGCATGGAATGTTATTACCAGGGACTGCGCCCACACAATTCCTTTTGCTCAGTGGCTAGTCCAGCACAGCACCTCTGAAAGGAAGTACAGGGTCATTGCCAAATGTTCTGAAGTTGTTGGCATATCCTAGCTCCTGTCATCAAAATAACTAACAAAATATAAATATCTTCAAGTAAGCCATTAGACAAAACTCTGGGCCTATTGATATTAAACCATGAGTTAGTCACTTTGGAAATACTGCATAATATTCTAATCACTAAAACCGGAAGTCTATTCTTATTCCCACCCCCTCCCACCATTTACACCCATGGAAGTCATAGGTAATCACCACTTTTGCTTTGTTCAGGCTAATCCTCCAGAAACTTCTAAACACAAGGCTCCAGCTGGCTATATAGTTAACTAATTAAAATTGGTACTTGAAGAGAAACCTACTAGCTAACTCATAACTTGTATTCAACAAATGATAAATAATGAACTTGGTCATTATTCTGGGTCTGTGTTAGTCCTGGAAGCTTTTCTGTTCAGTTTCATATAAATGAACGACTGTGTGTCAACCTCTGTGTTCCCTTTGAGCATTTTTACATAAAACTGTAATGAAACATGCTATCTTCATTTCAGAGGCATGTAGAATTTGGGTTCCATGATGTCGACTGAAATGCATACAATAGAGGAGATTAACAAAGTGTTAATATTGTTTTTCCAACTGAGGGAAATTTGCCAGATGAGTCCCTTAGTCTTTCGATTTTTGCTGCTTTGACTTTTGTCTCTATGTTACCATAGCTTTCTTTTGACATCTCTAACCTCCTTTCTCCTGTGAAATAGTTCACCAAGATAAATTGGAGAACTACAATAAAAACAATAACAATAGGTTTAGGGGAAAAGAATGGAACCCAAACATATATAGAACTTAATTTCTAAGATATTTAGCAACCAATTGGATGGGGATTCTTGAGGAGACAGGGAAGGTTCATGGGTAACTTTGAGGTCAGTCTGAGTCACTCCAGGTAATATCTGTGAAAAGGAACTGTATTGTTATTGTTAAAGAAACAAGGACTCTAACTATAGGTTGAAATTCTAACCCCTGTACCTGGAATTTAGCACTTTCCACTTTCTTCTTATAGCCCCTCCTTTTTTTTCCCTTTCCATCTATCCTTTCTTTTTGCTCTGGTCAGGCCCTGCTGCTCACAGAAGCCCACTAATTCCATTAATTCCTCAAGGCCAGCTGTCTGCTGATGTTTCCCGCTCTTATTAGAGTGACCTCTGTTTATGCCGCAACACAGACATCACTTCCCTTTCTTCAGAGTTCATCCCGAGGCCCACTTCCTCTAGAAAGCTGCCCCGAGATTGGCAACTAGAGTAATTTCCATCCCCCTTGAACTCCTCTGACACTGTCTGTAGCACGTGATATTTAACAAGTACTAATTTATGTTGTTGGTCACATTTTCATGTGCGCATGCCTGGCCTTTGCAGATTCCACTCTGTTTGAAATGTACCAGTATCCTGTCTCATACAGTGTTGCATATCTCAGGCCTGGTAATGTCATTTATGTAAGTACTAGAGGCCCGGTGCACAAAATTCGTGCACTGGAGGGGTGTCCCTCAGCCCAGCCTGCACCCTCTCCAATCTGGGACCCCTCAGGGTATGTCCAACTGCCGGGATCGGGCCTAAACTGGCAGTCGGACAACCCTCTCACAATCTGGGACTGCTGGCTCCTAACCACTAGCCTGCCTGCCTACCTGATTGCCCCTAACGGCTCTTCCTGCTAGCCTGATCACCCCCTAACCACTCCCCTGCCAGCCTGATTGACACCTAACTGCTCCCCTGCCAGCCCGATTGCCCCCAACTGCCCTCCCCTGCAGGCCTAGTCCCCCCAACTGCCCTCTCCTGCAGGCTTGGTCGCCCCCAACTGCCCTCCCCTGCTGGCCATCTGTGACAGCGTGGGTGGCCATCTTGTGAGGGTGTGAGGGTCAATTTGCATATTACTTCTTTATTATATAGAACTAGGGGGCCAGTAAATATTTATTTAGGGGTAGGAAAGGTTGTACCTCCTTCAAATTAGGTGAGAAATTTTATTGTCTAACTGCTCTATACCTTTTCAATGTGCTTAATTTGAACTACCCATGCTTCCTGGTACTAGAAATAGCAGAAGCTTAGTAACTTAAAACATAAATTCAGCATGGCTGGTGTCACTCAATGGTTGAATGCTGACCTAAGAATCAGAAGGTCACATGCCCAGGTGACGGGCTCAAAGTAGGGGGTGTGCAGGAGGTAGCCAATCAATGGTTCTCTCTCATCATTGATGTTTCTACCTCTTTCTCTCCTTTCTTCTTTGAAATCAATAAAAACATATTTAAAAAAAATAAATTTATCATGTGATTCTGGAGGTCAGAAGTCCAAGGTCAGTCTGGCTGAGCTAAGGCCAAAGAGAGGGTAGGGCCAGTTTCTTCCGAAGGCTCTGAGAATGCTTCCTCACTTTTTCCATTTTCAGGGGGCTGCCTGAATTCGTTACGTCACAGCCTCTTCCTCTCAGTGACATCAGAATGGTGTTGCCACATCTTCACTGACCGCTTCTGTCTTCATGTGACTCCCTCTGCCTTTGATGCCCCTGCCTCCCTCTTTTAAGGGTTTTTGTGATTACAGTGGGCTCTCCTGGATAATCCCCCACTTCCATATCCCTAGCTTAATTACACCTGCAAGGTCCCTTTTAGCAAAGAGGATCCAAAGATTCGAATGTGGACATTTTGGGGAAGGGGGATGTGATTTACTCTACCACAATATGTAATTATCCTCATCTGGCAAATGTTGATCCCTAGTATGGTGCTAAGCAGTAGGCTACAATGGGGAACAAAGCGAATATCTTCAGCTCAGGATGCTCCGAATCCACTGACAAAGTTTGCCCATTAAAAAGATTTATAATTCAGTGTGACACGGGCTTTATTGGACATAAAAGTAGACCTCTATGGGAGCATGGAGGAGGAGGCATTTTCTCTCCGCCTGGGGCAGGGAGATGCGTCAGGAAAGGCTTCTCCATGGAGTAGACATGTCTGTTGTAACACAGGACTGCATTGTACAGCGTTAACCCATGGTGTGGGTTCAACAGGCATAATAGCGCGTAAAATTTTACAACATACGACTTGGTGTAATTGAAGTGAAAAGAGCCCAGCTTCCTTGACACTCATTAAAGGCCTTATACTTATTAATTAATTTATTCATACAATATTTGTTGAGGAATTCCCACACATCTGTCCCTGTATGAGACGTAGAGAACAGAAACATGGTTATACCAGGGGCCTAATGGTCTAGTAGAGAAAGCTAGACACACCACCAGCTACCTCTGGTTGGTTCTTCTCATTTTAAAAATTCTCTCTTTCCTGTTGCTCAGAAGTCACCTCATTTTTTCACAGTGTCCATATACCTGCTGTCTCTCATTGACCCTGAGGCTTCAACATGTTCTCCACTTTAGCATCTTGTGACCTTTTTTCCTAACTCCCAGAGCGACCTTCGGATGCCCAGGCGCCACGGTTGAGGAATGTCAAGAGCAGTTTGGTGTGTCTGCTTCCATGTTTTTGATTTAACCTGATTTTAAGTTTGACTTGAAGCTTGCATTGAGAAATATTCAGAAAGTTTATCCCATTTTGTAATGTGTTTCAGAAACAGCAAAGTCTTATTGATTTGATAATCCCACATATCATGTAACGAGCAGAACAAGCTGTCAGAGGAACAGAGGGGTGACTCCATCTCCACCAAGCTCATTTATTCAAAGGGAAGGAAAAAAGTGTTTGATTTGACAGTACTTAAACTAACATGACAGAAAATATAATAAAAGTGGTTCAACTCCTCCACTTGCATTTATTCCAAAGACTCTAACTGTCTACATGTTGAATTTATAGCAAATGTAGCCACTTTTGAGGTATGATGTGAGAAGGCCTAGAATTTTCCATTATCCTTATGCTATTTACCACAAATACATGCCATGTCTAAAATTCCTGTCACAAGATTTACTCCCTTTGGTAAAGCAATGTGCAGATGTCCTTTTTTTTTTTTTTAATTGATTTCAGAGAGGAAGGGAGAGGGAAAGAGAGAAACATCAATGATGAGAGAGAATCCTCTACCAGCTGCCTCCTACACACCCCCTACTGGAGATCCAGCCAGCAACCCAGGCATGTGCCCTGACCAGGGATCAAACCATGACCTCCTGGCTCATAGGTCAATGAAAAACCACTGAGCCACATCATCTGGGCTGTCCTTCTTAAATGTATGAGGTGATTTACAAAAAAATCTTTAGGAGCATTGCCATACAAAATAGAAATGGGTTAATTGGACTACCTGGTTCATATAGGGATGTGTCTTGAGATGGAAATTCGGGGGAGAGCGGGTTAAACATAGCAAAAATTCTGTTGGGAGTGGAAGGAGGAGCCCAGAAGATTGCTCTGCAGAGGCTTTGAAGAACCGAATAGGGATGCAGCCAGGGATCAGCGGGAAGACACAGGGGCTGGTGTCTTGGAAGTGCGAGGGAGACCTGGAAAAAGAACAATAGCATTTAACAGAGAAAATAAAGAGTTGCCCAAGTTCAAATTTGGTTATTAACAATTTTGAAGAAGATTCTCAAGCTTATGTGAAACCTCCTCCTCCAGTCTTGAGATGCCACTGTTCTGTCCCAGAGCACCGTGTTTTTCATCCTTCACAACACAACACAGTTGTGGAATTGTGTTTTTATTTGTTGCTTACTCGAAAAGCCCAGTTTTCCCCATAGCTCACAGACGTCATAATCCTGTGATCCCAGGCTCTTCATCATCACTGTGTATCTGATGCCCTGAAAAAATATAAGTTTCACATAGTAAGTAACCAAATTAGCTGTTTAATGTGTTCAGCAATACTGATCAAGTATAATAAGTAAAAGTATGGGATTTTAAGTCAGACAGACATGGATTTGAATCCAGGCTTTATTACTATATAGCAAGTCATTTACTCATCTAAGCATCCCTTTTTTAGCCGGTAAAATTTTTTAAAAATGAAGAATAACTGAAGTATTGTAAGTAGAGGGTTTTGCGCAGTGCCTGGCACGTATCTATTACAATAGTGGTAGGAAGCATTGGTGAGGAGGGTGCAAAGGATCCGATTGAAAAATACTTAAAAGCAATAATTAATGGCCCTGGTGAGTGAATGGACGAGGGGAGAGGTGTGTGAGGGAAGTGAGCGTGCCCCAAGTGTTTTGGCTTCGGTGACAGTGGAGTGTGACACCTCATTCTAAGTCACAGGACTGTCAGAGAGACAGCAGATGAGATGAGAAGGTGGGTTTGTTTGATTCATAAAACTGCAAAGACGCACTGTGGCTAATCATCAAAGGAAATTGTTTGACCACAGTTCATAAACAAACACCGAAAGAGCCAGCTTAGGGCATTCCTTTAGCCACCTTTTAGAATCAAGGGGTTTAATTACCCTTGGGCAAGTGACTGACAGGCCGGGAAGGAAGTGGTTACCTTAAGAATAAGTTCATGTCTGAAATACAGTGACAATATAGCGTTTTGTTTTTAGCCTTCATGTGATTCCATTTTCAACTTTTTTAAAATAAGTATTCATTTGAGCAATGTTAGACATTTTTTCTAGTGAGGATCATTTCTATTATAAAATTTTAAAAATTGTTTTATTCTTGATTGAACATCTTTTTTGATTCACAGATAACAATAATGTTAGCATTAAGTATACTTGCTTTATTTTATTTCTTTCTGAAAGTTCATGGGATTTGTGTGTACAATTTAGTAATTTAAGTAAACAAAATATCTAAACTATTTTCTTTAAAGTCTTAAAGTGAAATATCCATCAGAATGCAGTAATGTTATTTCAGAATTAGATACCTATGAGACAAAGAAGGCTGAGTTTTGCAGCTGATTACTACTATTAAATACATAAAAATATTAGATTAGTTACTGTCTGTTATAAGTCATAGCAATGTGTCATGATTGTAAAATATACAAAAGAACTACATTTGCATATTCATATGAAGGATAGACTTGATCTTTATCTACTCACTACAAGAATTAGAACATCTGTTATGCACCAGCTTTCTTTCTTTCTCTCATGCCATCAGAGGTTTTCTATTTTAGGAGAGGTAAAAAATAAATAAGTAAAAAGAATTTTAAAATGTATTATTCTTTATATAATTAGAGAAGAGAGTATTTCTTTATTCCTTTCCTGAAAGTCCAGCTCCAGATTTGGAATGCATGTGAGTTTTATTTTTTTAAGTGTACCTAGGCAGTTGACAAAGGACATTTCTGGAAATGAGCGAGGTGATCTTTGACTCCAGCCTGTGGGATGGATGTGATAATAAAGAAATATCTCATTACCTATGAGATTTGTCTGGTACCCGTGCAGCCTGGTAGCTGAGTACTATAAACAGGTCAGCATTAACTGGGTTTTGTGTATCTGTCACTGCTGCCGAGCCGGAATCTGCGGGGTGGTTTGTAATTGCCATTGTTTGGGTTATTACAGTAAACAGAACTGATAAGGTTTAGGCTGTTTGCCTGTGAGCCCTACCTCACGTCACTCCATTGAATTTAAATCGCATGCACATATCTGCACTTAATTTTGTTTATCTGTCAGAAATAGAGAAAGGCAGTATGCTTTCAGTATGTGGAACCATATAGCAAGCAGGTCAGAAATTACCATTGCTATTTAATATTCGAGTGAAAATGAATGACTATATGTGTGTTTCTGTTATCTGTGTCTCTCATCTAAAACATATTTCTATAGGGAAATACTGATATTTTTTTCTAAGTGGCCTTTGTCGTGTTTTGGCAAATCTTTATATATGACTTTAATTGGATTATCTGTGGAAAAATCTCAGAATGAGGCATGTTTTCTCTCTTCTTTGTCGAATACACGTGATCTTTTTTTAGAGCTGCTCCCACAGTCAGACCATTTGACTGTGTTTATGGATAGGAAACAGGAGCAGATGATCTGAACTGCTTTGATTTTCTCCCAAAGTAAACATCCGTCATAATATTTCTACTCGTAGAATGCAGGCTTCTCACCTATGAAATTCCAAGCTCACTTGCCGTCACATCAGATGAACTTTCAAATTTTTGTGATACCTGTGATGAGTTAATCCATGCGTACACAGGCACCTCCTCCAGAAATCCTGTAGCTCTAACAGCTGTCACACATCGTCTCCACCCCCTGCCCACTGGGCAATGATTTTGGATTTTGGAATGTATTTTCCCGACGTGTTGTGTTAATAAAGGTGTTGATTGCAGTGACTGTCTTGATGTCCTGTTTGAATGTTGTAGCTAATGATTTTTCATATTGTATGCAGGGGGAAAGTCTGTGTTCTTTTAAACGACTCTCCAGTTTTTATAAACATATTTTTCTTCTTCAAAAAAGTATGGATGAAGTATCGCTTAAAAATACGTCTCAGATAAGCACCTCTTCAGCAGTTGCATGTTCTCATCAGTCCAGTGCTGGGCGCATCATTGTGCCTAGGCTAGAGTATCGCCAGTCCTCCGGGCCCATGACCTTTGTGTCATAAAGGACAGCTGTGTTTTCAGTATTGACTGGTCTTTGTTTTCTGGCAAAACAATTCGTAGTTCATTTTCTGATAACTATACATATGGTATTTGTATTTTAATTAAAAGACCGTTATTATGTCTGATTCTTATAAGCAGGAATTCATTATAAGGACACTTCTCATTTCCTTGAAATGTTCCCTTTCCTTTCTTCCAGGGTTCTTAAATTGAAGGAGCCAGTTAAATGATGTGCTTTGGGGAGTTAATTTTTGGCACCATATGTCTCTAAAAATGATTTAATTTTATGTAAAGCATGTTTGCAATGATGTATATATTCTGTCCTGCATAAAGACGATTTAAGAATTTAAAAAAAAACAACAACACTAGTCTACAGTCGTTTTAACACAGTAACATACAATGTGTGTATAATCTTACAAAAATTTGTTTATTTAGATTAATATATTTTTAATATCTGAGCTCTATTATTGCTTTTTAAAACTTTGACTTAGCGAAGCATCTTTATGATATAAACATGGCTATCATAAAAATGTTACTGCCATGATTCTTATTAGAGATTTGAACTTCTGATTTGATAATGGTTAGAAAATTTAAATCACAAAAACAAAATTGTAGTCTAAGCTTGAGCGCTGCCTGGTGTGGCTCAGCTCATTGAGTGCCATCCCATGCACCAAGAGGTAGCCAGTTCGATTCCTGGTCAGGGCACATGCCCATGTTGTGGGCTTGACCCCTGTGCAGGGCGTGCAGGAGGCAATCAATTGATGTTTCACTCTCATATCAATGTTTATTCTCTCTCTCTCTCTCTCTCTCTCTCTCTCTCTCTCTCTCTCTCTCCCCCCATTCTGCTCTCTCTAAAATTAATGAAAACATATTTTAAAAAATAAAGACTAACTTGAGGAATTATAAAAAACTTTCTCCAAAAGTTTTATCAATCAGTTTACATATCCTTGTGCCCCTAATTCTAGCATATTAAGATTCTCATAAAAATATTATATATGTCTATCTTCAACTTAGTATGAAATAAGTTATAAAGTTACTATTCAACAATTATATGAAGTATGTGAGCAGACGGGAGGAAAACCAAAATCCTTAGCCAATTTAATGAAGCAGCTGGGAGTAATAACTCCTTTCATATTGATGTGAACTCTTAATATTTTGGATTGTTCTCTTATTATAAGTAACATCACACTTAGTTGATACCTAACAAAAATCCTATTGTACAGAAAAACCATTTTTATATTTTAGCAAATGGTCTGGTATAATAGGTAAATTCCCTAAAAGTAAATAATTCCAACCCACAAAATATGGAGGATGCTTTTCTTGTAAATCTGTTAGTTTAATCTTGAGTTGTGTGTTGCTTTAAATTGAAACAACTAAATATACAGAATGAGGTGTAAGCTATAAAAGGAAATAAGTTTTGTGGTAAACTTACCTGTACCGTTACCAGCTTTGCACGTCTTGCCATCCGCCTTCTCTGCTTTGGATGTTTAAACCAGTGTGGACGCACACAAGCGCTCTGTCCGCCTATTCCTAATACTATTTCCCTCCTCCTCTCTCTGAGTCAGCCGCCGGCCTTCTTTTAGTGTTTATCATCCCGTTTGCGTTTTCAGTACCGTTTTCAGGTAGTAGCTAATTTAAAATATAAACTATTCTCATGTTTCATTTATATAAATGTTATGCCATGCATGTCCCTGGCAGCTTTCGTGTATTTATTTTAAATGTTAGGATTCATTTAGGTTGTGATCATACCACAGTGTATTTTTTCATTAATCAAGTGTAGACAATCAGATTGCTCCCAGACCTTCACTATTGTCAGCAGTGCTGTAAATGAACCCTTTTTATTGCTTTCATGAGAACATGGATGGCCATGGCTGAGAGCAGTGTCCCCGCCTTGGGCCTGCGCCAGGCCACCTGAGGTCTTGTGGCAGCAGTTTCTGAAGGACTGTATTTCCAACAGGTCTGGGGTGACACTGCCCTGCTGCTCCCGGGAACCAGCGGTATAGCATGTGTAGGTGTAGATATAACTGCTGGCCCAAAGGGGAGCATCTTCAATACATAATGGAAAGTTGCTCTCCAAACTCTTTGCTTAAAATCATACACAGATTTGAACAGTATTTGAAAATTTTGTGGTTTTTTTCTCCTATCTTTACCAGCAATAGGTGCAGAACGTTTATTTATTTATTTATTTTTAAATAATTGCTGCCCAGCCAGTGTGGTTCAGTGGTTGAGCATTGACCTATAAGCCAGGTTACAGGCATGATCCCCATTGTGAGGCATGTAGGAGGCAGCTGATCAATGATTCTCTCTCATCATCGATGTTTCTCTCTCTCCTTCTCCCTGCCTCTCTGAAATCAATAAAAATTATATTGAAAAATAATAATTGTCAATCTGATGAGTATGAAGTACATTTATTTGTAATTTATATTGAGGTTAAACATGTTTTTATCTTTACAGACCAAATTGCTTTCCTTTTCTGTGGATCACCTTCTGGTGTCATTTGCCCATTTTTTATGGCATATTGTGTACATTTTTCCCGTATTGATTTGTAGGGGCTCTTTCTGTGTTACAGAATTAATTTTTGACAGCTATTCATTTTATTAATGCCTTCTCTAAACCAGTGGATTATTTTGTTAATGTTTAAACTTTTAAACTTTCATGTTATTAAATTTATTAATTCTTTCCTTTAGAACTGATGTTAATCTTTTGTTTAAGTCCTTCTCCTCCTAAAGATCATGAAGCTATTTTATCATATTTTCTTTCAAAAAATTTAAAGTTTAGCTTTCTCATTTTAGTCCATCTCATTTTGTTTCTGTGCATATTGTGAGTTAAAGATAAAAATTTTATTTTAGACCTTGTGTAGGGAAAACTAATCATGCCATCCCTTCTCCCTGATATGAATGCTATTTCTGTTACATTTCCAATTTCTATATTTCACCTGAATGTCTCTCTTTTCTGATCAAGTGTTTATCCTTTCCAATGCTGATATCTTAGTTCCTATAGCTTTAAGACAAGTTTTACATATTGCCTGTCAAATTATTTGAACTTGTTCTCCTCTTTCACAAGTGTCCTAGCTATTCCCCGTTCTTTGTTCCTCCATATACATTTTAGATCAAGTCCCATAAAACCTGATAAGATTGTAGACTACTTTGTGAAAAATTGACATGCCCTTGACACTATTTTTTCATTTGTGGAATACTACATCTCTCCGCTTATTCTTTTTTTATATTTTTCAAAGATGTTTTTTAACTGTCTCTATAAAATCTCACATATTCTTTGATAAATTGAAACCTAGATACCTCACATTTTATATTGTGATTATGAATAGCATTTTAAAAATGACAATTCAAAATTGGTTATTACTGATTTCAAAATGGTATTGATGTCTTTAAATGTTGATCTTGTAGGCAAAATAGTTCCTACATTCGTCAGAATCATTATCTCTTATTGATGGTTTGTAGAGCCTCTTGAGTTTTCAGTGTAGACATTCTTTCTAACTCTTATACCTATCTTTTTTCTTTTCTTTTTTTACTGCTTTGGCCAGAATCTACAGTTTTAAATAGAGGTATTGATTTCTGACATCCTTATTTTATTTTTCCTGGCATTCATGGGAATGTTTCTAAAGTGTCTCTATTTAGTAAACTATTTGTAGGGAGTTTTTGATTTATAGCCTTTATGAGATTAAATAAATTTCCTCCTGTTCCTATAACTAGATAATTTTTCATTGTTGATTGGTTTTGTTCAGTGTTGATTCATATCAACTTCTTTTGGGGATGATTATTTTCTCTTTAATATATTGATGTGTTACATGAAAATATTTGTTGATAATGAACCATTTTTAAATTTCTGGAACTATTAAATTATAGTCCCTATTTACTGTCTTCAATTAAAATAATGAGCTCCTAGATGCTACAAACTATATTTCATCAATCAATAGGTAATTATTAATCACCCTCTTATTACTAATAAATCATTTTCAGTTTCAGGCTTAAGCCAGTGAGTTAGAAGAGCACTTTACTTTCCAGTCAGAAAATAGGGAGGGTCAGTTCTCCCCTCTGTCGGCAAAGGGAGTTAAGAATCTATTGTTAACTGTGCTGCGTAACAAGTGGCCCCAAACTCGAGCAGCTTAAACCAACCAACATTTATTTTCTCACCAAGTTTCTGAGGGCCAGGCATCAGGAGCTGCTTAGCTGGGTGATGCTGGCGTGGGGTCTCCCACCGAGGTCGCAGTGCAGTTGTAGGTCAGGCGGAGCCACCTGAAGAGGCTGGGCGTCTGCTTCCAAGATGATGCACAGGCTGTCGGCCAAAACTAGCTTCCGTTCCTCCCCATGTGGGTCTTTCCACAGAGCCGGTCACCGAACATGGGAGCTGGCTTCCCCCAGCTCAAAGGATCTAATTCTAGAAACAGAGAAAACCCAGGACAGAAGCCATCAGAAAGAGAGAGAGAGAGATAGAGAGAGAGAGAGAGAGAGAGAGAGAGAGAGAGAGAGAGAGAGATGAAAGTGGCATACTATCCCTTCTGCTGTATTCTGTTCTTTTCAAGAAAAGAAAGTGCCTAAGTCCAGCCCACACTCAAGGGCACGAATTCTGTTTCACTTCTTAAAGAATGCTATTGCTATTTTTAAAATCACACCTATGAACACTTTTTTCTCAGACACAGTAAGCAACAGATATACTTCAGCTCTGTTTCCCCCCTTTCTTCCGCATTGCGTCCCAATTGTCCCTTGAGGCTAGATACAGTAAGGCTTTACTTTATTTGTGTCTCTCATAATGTAAACCAGAAAATTGTACGCTGCAACCCGGCCCTGGAAAATACCTAAAAAGGTGATGCTTTGACATTTTTAATTTCAATACTGAGCACATGGGAAAGGTGTACGGCAATATTTTGGTACTAATCTATCTAATAATAGAGTAGTATGCAAATCATCACTCCGCTACACTCACAAGCCACGCCCGCCAGCCACGCCCACCATTCAATCTGAGTGAGTATGCAATTAAACTGAAAACATGGCCGCAGCCCCGCCCCCCAGCCTCTCCAGGTCTCTGGGAGTCAGAGAAGTCAGGCGCCAGCGCCTGAGGCTGGCTACAGCCACAGAGACCAAGAAGCTGCCCGTCCCATGATCCCAGGCTGCAGCCAGCCTCAGAAGCCTCAGGTCCGCCTGCCCAACACGTCCTGGGGAGACGGAGAAACCGGGCCCCAGCGCCTGAGGCTGGCTGCAGCCACGGAGACCAAGAAGCTGCCTGCCCCGTGATCTCAGGCCTCAGCCAGCTGGAGAAGCGGTTCACCCCACGTCCTGGGGGAGACAAGAAACCAGGTGCCAGTGCCTGAGGCTGGCTGCAGCCCGGGAGATGAAGAAGCCGCCTGCCCTGTGATCCCAGGCTGCAGCCAGCAGCAGAAACCTCAGGTCCGCCTGCCCCACCTCCTGGGGGAGACTGAGAAACCCGGCCTCAGCGCCTGAGGCTGGCTGTGACCTGGGAGATGAAGAAGCCGCCTGCCCCGTGATCCCAAGCCGCAGCCAGCTGGAGAAGCCGCCCTCCCCAAGTCCTGGGGGAGACAAGAAACCGGGTGCCAGTACCTGAGGGTGGATGCGATCTGGGAGATGAAGAAGCCACTTGCCCTATGATCCCAGGCTACAGCCAGCTGGAGAAGCTGCCCACCCCATGTCCACCCGCCCCACGTCCTGGGAGAGATGGAGAAACCGGCACCAGTACCTGAGGCTGGCTGCAGCCCAGGAGATGGAGAAGCCGCCCACCCTGCGGTCCTGGGCACCAGTACCTGTGGCTGGCTGTGGCCTGGGAGACAGAGAAGCCGCCCACCCTGCGGTCCTGGGCATCAGTAACTGCGGCTGGCTGTGGCCTGGGAGACAGAGAAGCCGCCCACCCTGCAGTCCCGGGCACCAGCACCTGCGGCTGGCTGTGGCCTGGGAGACAGAGAAGCCACCCACCCTGCAGTCCTGGGCACCAGCACCTGCGGCTGGCTGTGGCCTGGGAGACAGAGAAGCCACCCACCCTGCGGACCTGGGCACCAGTAACTGTGGCTGGCTGTGGCCTGGGAGACAGAGAAGCCGCTCACCCTGTGGTCCAGGTGCCAGCACCTGCAGCTGGCTACAGCATGGTAGATGGAGAATCCGCCCACCCTGCAGTCCCGGGCACCAGCACCTGTGGCTGGCTGTGGCCTGGGAGACAAAGAAGCCGCCCACCCTGCAGTCCTGGGCGCCAGCACTTGCAGCTGCAGCACAGGCGAAGCCCCCTGTCCACCATCCCCTAAGGCTGCAGCCAGCCTGGGTGCCTATGGCTGACCAGAGGGAGAGAAGCCCGGATCCTGGGTGCCTGTGGTCAGCTGGAGGAGGGAATCCTGGGTACCAGGTGTGGGCCGAGGCAGAGGTAGTTAGGGGCAATCAAGCCAGCAGGGGAGCAGTTAAGGACAATCAGGCTGGTAGGCAGAAGCAGTTAGGGGCAATCAGGCAGGCAGGTGAGCGGTTAGGAGCCAGCAGTTCTGAATTGTGAGAGGGATGTCCAACTGCTGGTTATCCCATGAGGGGTCCCAGATTGGAGAGGGTGCAGGCCAGGCTGAGGGACACACTCCCCGCTGCCCCCCCCCCCCGTGCACGAATTTCGTGCACCGGGCCTCTAGTACTAGTATGGTTATGGATAAGCCCTAATATTTTTGAAACTTGTACTAGTAATTAGAATATAAAATAGTGTCATTTTATTCTTCTTTTAATTTTTACATGCATAACAGCAAAAAATAACATAAATCTAGATTCATGTAATGAGAGGTTTTGTGTGTCATAATATATGCATTATAACATTAGTATTAAATCCAGGTTTATGTGACATAAAAGAGTTAGCAATTATAATGAGTTTATATAGGCAAGCAAAATAACTGGAATTAAAAACAGAATTCGTATAATCTAGAGTTTTAAATAGGAAATGGAGAGTCATTCTTGAACGTCAACACATTAATTTCCCCTGCTTTACTGTCAAGCAGTATCAACTCTAAAATCTTAATGAATGTCATGGGAGCCTCATCAAATCTACGGAACATATTTTTACCAAATATATAGACGTATATTGTATACAGTGTTCACAAATGTATATTTTATGCATTGCTCACTTGGACACAAGATCTCCAACTCTCCGTATCTCTCCACACCCTGTCAGAGTGGACATTGATTGGTTTTTCTCTTCATGAATAGGTACATAGAGATCAGTATCTTGAACGAAGGATCGGTGGATTCCACCTTTGGGCTTCCTTCCGCAAGGAGCTCAAGAAGCAAGTACGAGAGCCAGGCTTCGCCAGGCTCCTGCCCATTCAAACTGGTCAGAATCCACTGCCAGAAAGCGCTTCCGATTCCTTTTTGCCACTGCCAATGGCTCAGAGCACACACCAACTGTGTCCTGACCCGGCTCTCCTGATAAAATGCAATCTCCTCGCTCTCTCTTTCATAAAACAAAATTGAGGGCAATTGAGGATCTTTTTCTAAATGACTTTTCCTGTTCTAATATGCTCCTTTGTAGCGCATTGAGAATATGTCCATTCTCTGCCAGAGTTCTTGCAATATTTGTTTGGGGCTAAGCAGCAGCTCAGTTTACCTGCCAATGGCTCCAAATTCCATCATGGCAAGTAAACCCAGTGCATTTGTGTCCCTTTTTGTTTCTCCACCACTTCCTCCCACACCCCGCCTCACCTTCTCTAACTTCCGGGCCAGAGGGCAGGAAAGGGACCATTTTAAGAATAGATGATTGTATTCCAGGAATGCAGTCATCGGAGTGTTTCATTCCACAAACACTGGGCTAATTGAGGTGGAGAGATCAAAAGCATTCCAGTTCCTTTGGTTTCCACCTAATTTCTGCCATCACCGGCAGGATGCGTATCCTTTGTGTGTGTCTCTCTATTACTGATTTATTTTTCTCATGTCCCACTAATTAATAAGTTCCTGGAAGTCTTCATTTTTGCCACTAAATTTTTCCGAGTTCACTTTATTGAATTATTTTTAATAAGTATTTCTTGAGTGACCAGTGTCCGCTGACATATTGTTACTGGGCTTTTATCAGACCCACTTTCCAAATATAGTTGTCATCGCGGCCAATTCTTTGTCAGCCATCTTTCTTGGCATCTTAAATATTTTCTCTACATATTATTAATCATTTTTTATATGTATGTTCCATCATCATGTATGTGTGTATATGTGACTTTTACTGGATGCTGTTCTTTTCTCAAGAATTCCTTCATGGTGTTTTTTTCCTTTTCTGGTTCTTTTTCCAGGAGACTATAGATTTCCCAAAAAATATCTTTTTTGAGATACTATTCTTTCTTAGTTGATACTTAAGGAACTTCTCTACTTAAGCAGCTGCAGTTAATATTTGCATATAGACTAATTAAAGGCCTTTGTAGCTACCTCAAGCTAGAATGCAGAAAACTGTGTGAGCGGGACTTACTGTCCACAGCCGCTGCTCCTCCTGTGAGTGTGCATGTGGGAAGCATTGCCACTCAGTTCCCTTTGGTTGGTGAGCTCCCCCTTGCAATACCTCCCACAGGTTGAAGCTCTGCCACTTGAAAGCTTTACCTTCCCTTTAAGGTGTTCCTCTAAAGCTCATCTTTCTCTCATTTGCCTTTTGTTGTGTTTGTGGGTACCATAATAATTGTGTGATACATGGACGAAGATGTCCTAATGTCTTAATGAGTATATTAAGGTAAAGAATACCTTCCCCTCATTGGCTGTCAGAGTTGGCAGAAAAATATTTCAACATCATATTGAAACTATTAAAACATTTTCTGTAAATGTATGTTAAAATATTATAGAAGTTAAAATTTATATTGCCAAATGTTCTCTTCAAGTG
This sequence comes from Cnephaeus nilssonii, assembly GCF_951640355.1. NCBI lineage: Eukaryota > Metazoa > Chordata > Mammalia > Chiroptera > Vespertilionidae > Cnephaeus > Cnephaeus nilssonii. The sequence continues at coordinate 88,415,364 of NC_137082.1, forward strand.
ATGTTACTCCTCAACTCAATAGCCTAAATTATTGGGTATGCCCATAAACTAATTCCAGGTAATGTATTGAAGCATTTAGCAAGCTGAAATATTTATAGTTTTTAAGGTTATACTTTCTTCCTAAATTAACTAATTAACCAAGAATAGAGACTTCATTTTACTGTGAGCCAACTTACATTAATACCTATGTGTTGCTTATTATAATGCATAGTGAAAATAATAATAATAAACCACACGCAACACCAGGTAACTTCTTAAAAAGTGTTATTTGTAAGTAAACTGTTTTATTAAAGTATGCATATAGAAAGTATACAAGTTATACGTGCACTGTTCGATGCAGTTTCACAAAGGATCCCTTACTTTCAGCCAGTACCCAGATCAATAAGAGAACACACAATAGCTTTATTTTATGACATGTTTTATTCTGTTATGAAGAAATGCTTGATAAGAAATTTTTGGTGTTTATTATTCTACAAAACACACTAAAAAATCAACATAAACAATTATCCACACTATCAAAATCCAAACGAGGTTTCAGTGACAGAATATATTACATGTAAATTTTATATGGATTTTATTTACCATTAATTTGTATCGAATTTACTTCTCTGAAAATAACCTAATTATAGCATTTCTGCTTGGTGTGACTGTGCTAACTGTGGAAGAACAAATGTTGTCTTGATTGAACTTCTGTGCTTTATGTTGGTTGGTGTTATAATAAATTTCCAAAAGGTATGGAATGCCCTCCTCCCCCGCCCCCTGGGGAAGTCTCCCTTTCTCCGGATAGACTCCGTGGTAAACGTTGCTTCCACTGCACTTTGCTGCAGTGAGATGTTTCCATGCCACGCAGTCAGAGGGAGGTAGATTAATAGGGACTTCTAGCTGGAAATTTCTTCCTGTTATTGTTCTCCCCCAGCAGTTGATAGCTGAGTTAATTCTCTTTAGTTTTGTCACGCTCCGAAGCACACATCGCCAAGCCATGGTAAGCTTTATGAGGAGGAAAAGAAGCAATGGTGTCCATCAAAGTCTCCAAGTCGCATTTTTAAACTTTGGCTTGACCTGATGTGCCATTCAAAACAGCTTTCAAAGATTTTTTTTTTAAAAGAAAGGTTCAATATGTCCCGAGGCTATCGGTTTTGAGTTAAACTGGGTGAAGGAGAAATATTTTACTCATCAGCTTTGCAGTCACAGAGTTTGCCTCAGCTAGAACAAAACTGCTGAGGCATTTAGAGAAAATTAACCCCCCATCCTGGCGGCCAGATGTGACTGGTTTCTGATGAGTGCACATGAGTGGGCTGAAAAGCCAGGAGACTGTGAAATTCCTGTCGGGTCCGCCCGCTGCAGAGTGGGCTATTGACTGCCTTCTATATTTCCCTCCATCATTCTTCTTGAACACTGCCATTAATTTCCTCTCCTGCTCTGACTTGTGTTCCTCCCCCGCCCCCTTCCCTTCAGCTCTGTCAGCTGCAGAGACAGATACACAAGACGTGGGAGAAGTACCTCAAACTGGTGGTCCTCTACAGCCGGATGAGGCTGGCCCAGTTCCAGGCAGAATCTCAGGAGAACATTCAGAAAATCTTAGCTGTGCAGGTAGGTGATTGCAGGGAAGGAGGAGGCAACATCGCTTTGATCTAGATTGAAAAGCAAACGATGGGTAGTGTGATGAAGCATTTACACCACATCCCACCAGAGTTTTATACATTTTTAACCTCTTTAATAAACTGCGATGGCGTGAAGGATGAATTCAGTAAGTTAGCGTATACACCACGCACACTTTGGGGGAAAAGGAGAATGAACTTAGTTCTCACAAACCTCGGGATGGATTTTAATAAATACATTTGGTACAAATATACATTTTCAAATCCTCAGGCTTTGCAGATGGGTCTCAGCTGTTTAAAAGATACTGTCAACTGTTGCCTTGTGTTCCTTTTGTGTGAAATGTGCAGTGAAAATGACACTCGCATTTATTTAACTGTTTTCTTTCCCCTTCCATTTTGCAAGAGGCTTGTTCCTCTAAGATCTGGAGATGACTATGTGAGAAATAAGCAATTTGGCATTCGAATGTAAATATGGTTCCAGAGGCTGTGAAATGTTACTATTCCTCCGTCCCAGTAAAAACTTTCAGTGGCTCAATTGTCTTACCGTATTTTCCGGCATATAAGACAACTTTTTAACCGAGGAAAATCTATACGCCCAGTCGTCTTATACGCCGGAAAATAGGTAAATTAAAACCCTGATCTATTTTAGAAACCCATATTGACTATGTGAAGACTATTTTATTAAAGGTACTTAAATCTTTTCAAATTAATATTTTACTCTTGGAAATGTTACAGTGTTATAAAACATGGCCTCCCAAAGCAAAACCCACATCACCTTGTTCTATTAAAAAGCAAAAAAAACCTTTTATTGAGAAAACTCCATGCTGTTCTCCACAGTGGCTGCACCAGTCTGCATTCCCACCAGCAGTGCACGAGGGTTCCTTTTTCTCCCCATCCTCGCCAGCACTTGTCCTTTGTTGATTTGTTGATGGTAGCCATTCTGACAGGTGTGAGATGGTACCTCATTGTCGTTTTGAATTGCATCTCTCGGATGATTAGTGACTTTGAGCATGTTTTCATATGTCTCTTGGCCTTCTGTATGTCCTCTTTTGAAAGTGTCTATTTAGGTCCTTTGCCCATTTTTATATTGGATTGTTTATCTTCCTTTTGTTAAGAAGTATGAGTCCCCTATAAATTTTGGAGATTAGGCCCTTATTGGATATAACATTGGCAAATATGTTCTCCCATGCAGTGGGCTTTCTTTTTTTTAAAATATATTTATTTATTTATTTATTTATTTTTACATTTTATTGATTTTTTACAGAGAGGAAGGGAGAGGGATAGAGAGCTAGAAACATCGATGAGAGAGAATCATCGACCAGCTGCCTCCTGCACACCCCCTACCAGGGATGTGCCCACAGCCAATGTACATGCCCTTGACCGGAATCGAACCTGGGACCTTTCAGTCCGCAGACCGACGCTCTATCCACTGAGCCAAACCGGTTTCGGCAGTGGGCTTTCTTGTTGTTTTGTTGATGGTTTCTTTTGCTGTGCAGAAGCTTTTTGTTTTGATGTAGTCCCATTTGTTTATTTTCTCTTTAGTTTCCATTGTCCTAGGAGCTGTATCGGTAAAGCTATTGCTAAGACATATGTCTGATATTTTGCTGCCTATGGATTCTTCTAAGATTTTTATGGTTTCCCATCTTACATATAAGTCCTTTATCCATTTTGAGTTGATTTTTGTGTATGGTATAAGTTGGTGATCTAGTTTCATTTTTTTGCATGTATCTGTCCAATTTTCCCAACACCATTTATTGAAGAGACTGTCTTGACTCCATTGTATGCTCTTGCCACCTTTGTCAAATATTAATTGAGCATAGTGGTTTGGGTCGATTTCTGGGTTCTCTATTCTGTTCCATTGGTCTATACGTCTGTTCTTGTGCCAGTACCAGGCAGTTTTGAGAACAGTGGCTTTGTAATATAGCTTGATATCTGGTATTGTGATCAATGTGGGGGTTGGGGGGAGGAGACTTATGTAATACTTTAAACAATAAAAAATTTAAGTTTTAAAAAAAAAAGCAAAAAAAAAAATAGAAGTATCTGTTGATAGAAAACAAAAAATATATGTTCATTTATTCTCAAAGAACACAAGGAGATGCTATCATAGTGCCCCATTTATGGAAGAGGAGACGGAAACACGTGGAGAGGACATATTTAGGCAATAGGAGGCCTGCTCTTAACCAGGGTCCTTGGGCAGTTTTCTGTGTCTCCGTTACTGAGATTAAATAATCTCAGAGGAAGATAGTGAAAGACACAAGATAAAGTAAGATCTTTCTTAAGCCTACAGATAACAGGCTGACCAATTTAGGTTTGATATTCCAGGAATGCTTTGAACATTCAGTAAATAATTCTTGGCCATTTTTCAAACCAATTGCTAAAATTTTGGCATGTACTTTTTAGGGATTTCTTCTTATTGGTGAGGGGCAGAATTGTGTCTGGACTAATAATAAAACAATAAAATTGACACAAGACTAGATGAACTGGAAGAACATCAATTTAACATTTGTGTATTGGAGATCACAGTATGGTTGGTGCTCAGATCATAAAATGAGGCGCAAAGAAATGATCAAACCAGGCACCTTTCTGTATTATTTTGACAAAGTCATAATAAATTTGAGAAATTGACAGGACAAAGAAAATGCTCATATAAAGGAATCTGAATGAGGTTTTGTTTTTTTTTTTGTTGTTGTTGTTGTGTGTGTGCATGTGTGTGTGTTTTGTTTTGTTTAGTGATGTATGTGGAAAAAAAAATAGTAAATTAGAAAAGAGGCCATAGGAGTTGATTATACAGACTTTTTAGCCCTGAGTTGTTTAACTCTAGTGACAAAGGATGTCTCCCAGGTGCAGTGAGGACACCTTTCACATAAAGGGCTATTTCCTGAATTCAAGGAGACAAAGGTCAAGGTTCCCTTCTGGCCCCAGCTGCTTCTCAAGTAACGTTAAAGTAATCATTATGCCATGGTGGGATATTTTGGGGCAGCCTGTCTTGGGCTCCCACAGTCTCATGGTATTACTATAGCTTAACTTATTAGCTAACAGAGGGGAGTGTACTTAACCCGTAAGAAGTATAAAAATAATACGGTCATTTTGGTATAAAACATAAATTACAGATCCAGTAAACTCAAAGAAGCCCTCAAAAGATATATACATAGAAACCATACCTAGGTACATTGTAGTCAGTTTCTGAAAACTAAAGACAAAAAAATTTGAAGATAAAGATAAAAGCTCAAAGCATTCAGGAAGTAAGAAATAAAAGGTTAACTCTTACATTTCATCTGAAACTATTAAAGCCAGAAAATATATACTGCTGAAAGAAAAAAATGAACCCAGAATTCTCTCTCTAGCAAAAATATCAATTCTGTAGACCTAATTCAACCATGTCAAAAGTTATATTAAATATAAATGGACTAAAAACCCAATTAAAAAAGAGATATAGTCACATTAGCTAAACACATAAGATTCAAGCTTAATTGTCTAAAAATTATACACTTTAAATACAAGACACTGATAGGTTAAAAGTAAAAGGATGGAAAAACACATGGCATGTAACATCAAGCATAATTTGGAAAGGGTATATTAATATCAGACAAATTAAACTTCACAACTAGGAAATTACCAGCGATAAAGAGGTTAATTTTATTAAAAGAGGAATCAATTCATCAGGCACATATACAATCCTAAATGTCTATGCATCTAATTAAAAAAGAAAATTTCAAAAATATATTAAGCAAATATTGAAAAACTTAAAGTAGAAATAAAAATATGCATTACTATGGTTTGAGATTTTAATACTTCCCTCTAGGAATTGATAGAGCATGCAGAAAGAAAATCAGAATATAGAAGAATTGAATAACACTATCACCAACTTGACCTATTTGACATACAGAGCATTCCATTCAACAATAGCTGAATATACGTTATTTTAAGTACATATGGAACATTTCCAAATATGGTCCATACACTGGGTTATAAAACAAGTTCCAATGAATTTAAAAGGATTGAAATAGTGAATAATATGTTTTTTTTACCACAATGGAATTATTAGAAATCAATAACTAACAGGCATTTGAACCCGGCTAGTATGGCTCAGGGGTTGAGCATGGACCCATGAACCAGGAGTCATGGTGCAATTCCCAGTCAGAGCATATACCTGGGTTTCAGGCTGGATCCCCAGTAGGGTGGGTACAGGAGGCAGCTGGTTGATGATTCTCTCTCATCATTGATGTTTTTCTATCTCTCTCTCCCTTTCTTTCTCAGAAATCAATTGAAAAAAAAAACTCACTAAAATAAAACACATAAAAGATATTTGGAAATAAACAAAGGAGAACCTCCATTTAAATATTGATATCTAAGATGGAAATACATTCATTTCACACATATATCAAAATAATGTAGATTCAAGAGGTTAACAAAGCATTTTTCAATGTTAAATTTTCCAAATTAAATAATCTACTTCCTTTATTATGTTAAATAGCATATTAAAACCAAGATGCATTGCTTTTTAAAATTTTTTAAATAAAATAAGCATATCTATAATTGCTTTTATTAGAAAGAGATAAAATTTTATGTGTTCTGATTTTTTCTTGTACTTAAACAAAATAATACTCAGCATCTATATTATGTTTAAATTCACTTTAAACAGGCAGTACATTTTTCAAATGGAGGAGCCATGTCAGTGGTGTGGGGGAGAGGAGTTTTTCAAAGACAGGACTTTAAGTTTGAAAATTAGTGACTAATGGAGCATACCCAGTAGGTATTTTTCATACAACTTAGCATCATCATTATATAATGATGCTGCTTTGATGTGAGTTTAACTCAGACACATGATTTTTCATCCCAGAGTATCAAGATTATAGAACAATGAACAGTACAGTTATAATGAGGAAGATATTAAGATAAAAAAATTTAATAAAATACTAAAGAGATAAAATTTGAAGTAGCCTTGTCATTCACATATGGTGTCAAGTCTACCATAGATAAAGAGAAAATGATGAAGACGAAGAAAATGAGCCCGTAAAACCTTAATGTGGAAATGGGATGTTACAGAGTTTAGATTAAACAAGTCCCATTTTTTTTTTAAATTTCATATAGTGTATACCAAATGAGAACTACAGCATGCATCTCCTTTCTCATTCCAACACAATGAAAGACGTCTTACCTTTGGACTTTTATGCTTGTACAGATCTGCATCTATTACTGTAAGAGGGAAATAATCTGGCATGTTGAGTGAACCTTGACATGAAAACTCTCCCCATTCCTTTCCCTGCAGCATATCCCTCAGTTGGTAAAGGTAATATTTTTCACACTAATTTTGACCTCCCTAAAATGAACTAGAGTCTAGGCAAATATCAGAAATAAATTGGCCTCATCTACACCAATAAAAGAGAAAGGTTCAAATTGACCGTACCTCCGCAATGCTCACCAGTTAATCAGGAGTGAATATGCAAATTAACCTAACAAAGATGGTGGGTTAATTTGCATACACAGGCATGGAGCGAAGACTGAAGGCTCCGCCCGAACGAAGACTGAAGACTGAAGGCTAAAGATTGAAGGCTGAAGGCTCCGCTGCAGCCGGAGCCACGCCTGAAGGCTAAAGGCTTGGCTCCGCTGAAGGCTGAAGGTTTGGCTCCACTGCGGCCCGGGTCCCGAGTGCCAGAGGTAAACCAGTGCCAGCAGCCAGGGGAAGGAAGGCCTATTGCATGAATCTTCATGCAACGGGCCTCTAGTATGTTCATAGAAGGTTGCAGTTTCGTGCATATCTGATGTGTGACTTGTAACAATGCTCTCTGATAGGAGAAGAGGACCTGTTGTCCCAGGTAGGGGGTTTGGTAACTGAGCTGTAGAGAAGAAGCTCAGGGACTTATGCAAACACTCATGATTAACAAGTAACGAATCTTTGGATGAACATCTCATCTACTATGATTTCTACTTTGATCCCTTTCATTTAAAAATCAGACTATGATATCCAGTAACTAGTCACTCCACTAGTAAGAAGGAAGGTCACGGAACCACAGAATTAAAGTCTCCATTAGGGACAGTTAAGTCATACAGAAACATGAAAGGGTGCTGTCATCACATCATGGAATGTATAGCTCTCGGTGTGACTTCCCTGAATATGAACCTGTTCCGCTTATTGTCAGCAGTCTATCATCTTAGAGGACACACTTTCTTTCCCATCACACATTTGCAGACACCTTCTTTAGTAGAATAAAGCTGCTTCACAGAAGTCCCTCTGTATGTGTCATTACCTGAAATAACATCTCCAGTAAATGTGTGGATAGACACATCATAGATTATAAACACATCTATTGAAATGCTAACCATGGTTGCAAAGCAGATTATCTTATTTAAAGATGCTGGTTTTAAAATTTAGACATTTAATTTAATTATCCTTTCCCAGAAGTATATTTTAAAAAATCAGAAACCTAGTGTGAATAATATCATCATTGCAGAAAGGAAAACTTGCAAGAGCGTTTTTTGCCGCAAACTCAATAATTTTGGTATAATCACTAACTATGTTTTTGTTGTACAGAACCAGTATGATTTGGAAAAAGAATAAAATTGCTTTTAAAGTACAAAAATAATTATGAACCACTTGAAACGTAATGTCTGTGTTTTATTTCTCATCAGAATTCATTAGTGTGTAACATCAATAATTTAGCCCATCATTTGCCAACACTGACTTGGCTCAGTAGTTCAATCATGTAACCCTGTAAACTCACTTTCCATTAAAATGAATGTTGCTGACAAAGGATAACTAAAGAGATACTTCATTTATTAACTAAAGAGGTACTTCATTTATCAACATTTTTAAATTAGGAGTTTGGGGCCACAGAAGCTTAGCTGGATGATTTATTTAAGAGATCTTTATATTAGACCTAAAGACTTCTCCAAATTATACAATGCTACCCACAAAGATAATCGCATTTCGTTTGCATAGCATGTGACTCAGGACTCTCTCCAGAGGCAGGCAGAGCCACCTGCAGAGAATCAAATGACCTACCAAAATGAAAACTCAACTGCTTAGTATAAAATTATGAAATATGTAGCATTCTCCTATATCCCAGTTTTCTTCATTGGGCGTATTTATTACATAACCTAGAATATGACATTCCATATCCTAACATCCTAATTGTAAAATTGCAGCTTTAAGTAAATAGGCTAAATTAGTTGATGATGAATAGAAGGCTCCCCGCTGTTCACCAATGCTACTTCCATACATTCGAGTTCCTAATCACTTGCCCCTGACTCACACCTTCCCAGACACAAATGCCCATAGAGGGTGCCGACACTGTTGGATCAAGAGAATTTCATTTTGCAGAGCTGATCCCACACCCTGCTGCTAGTTTAGCATCACACCATTTTAGATGCAAAAAACAAATAGACAAAAACATGAAAACATCTGTTAGTGCAGTGAGCAAAACATGGAATAAACATTTCTTATACATTGTCCAAAATTTTCACCTCATAGGCCTTTAAATGTTCAATTTCTAGCAAATACTGCACGACTACGTGGTCAGATTGTTCCCCTTCTGTAATAAGTCAAATGCACGTTTCTTACCAACACCTTTTTATAGAACTAGCAGGACCTCTGCATTTCGCTGCTGGAGTTGCCAGCTGGCGTCTTTCCCTGTTTTGGATCAAAAAGTTCTCAGCCAGCTGATTCATACCAAAGTCAAAATCCGGGGCTGATGTTGGATTACAAAATGTTATTTTTACTGTATCAAACTGATCCTTTTTCTTATCTTTTCTCTCTCCTTTTAGCTTTCATTCCTTCTTTAGAAATATTTATCCTGATAGATGAGAAATCACAGTGACCCTACAGAAAAGCCTGCTCATGCCCTCCTTTAACTTGTCCTTACCTCCTAAAAGTTAAGATGGGGGAGTCTCTTCCACATGCTCTGAGTAGGGAGGCACTCACCTCACAACGCTGTGTTAGTGCTGAGTCTTTTTGAGAAGAAATGGAGGAAGCCGCACTGTATGATGCAGACAGCCCCGGGGTAGCCAGTGAGTTCCAGCAGCATTGCATTAGCTGGTATTCCTAGAGCACCTTAGACTTGCAATCTGTGTTCCTTTTAATTTAACGATCACATGTAATTCTGGGAAGGAAGATTTTTGTCATGCCCATTGTAAAAATAAGATAATTTAACCTCAAAGAGCTAAAATGAACCATCCCCATGACACAGCATGTACATGGCAGAGCCAGATGCAGATCCCATGTTCTCTGATTCTCAGTCCATGCTGTGGCAAAGGAAACATGATGCCGCAAAGTGCTCTTGTTTGGGATGAGAGCTAGAGATGGAGAGAGAGACAGAGGCAGAGATGACGGTAGAGACAGAGAGAGCTCAGGTGCGTGCTCTGCGTGTATTTTGTGGATCTATTGTGGAAGACAGCGAAAGTTAGACAAAGGAGCGAACTGCGTGCAGCTAACAGTGATTCGTTACTTTAAGAGTGTTACAGCACACAAGTGACATTTTAAAAAGCTAGCTCATCTAGTTAGGATTTCCAGTGAAAATATTTGGGAAATGTGGCTGAGAAGCTACCATAAAAAATAAAATAAAAAATGGAGATCTACATGGGCAGATCCTGCACTAGAGTAGCAGCAAAGGAAATGGAGAAGGAGGGGAAGTGGTGGACATTTCAGAGCCGTAAAGGCACCAACTCATTCAAACAATGGGCTTATCAGGGTGAGATAGGGTAGAGCAACAGCCACCTTACAGAGCTAAGGATAACCAACAATAATAAGGAAGGATCATCGGTAGGGCCCTTCAAGCCAAGTCAACAGTCCGTATAGGTTACACATTGCTTACTAAGAGAGTGGGACCCCAGATGGAGGTACCCCCTGAGCAACAGAAATGCTGACTGGCACAGAGATGACATGGGGCTACGACAAGTTTTGTGGTCAGGCTGTGAAGCCATAAAAGAAGATGAACTTGAGGAAGTGAATGAAAACAGAGAAAATTCGAAAAACGAAGGCAAGTAACTTAGCCTTCCAGGTGAACCTGGAAAGAAGCATGCCATCCATCAAGGAAGAAAAAGAAGACCGAAAGTTAGGACAACTAAGAAAGTGCGCTATAACAAAAACAGGAGAGAGAAAACGCGGTAGAATGGTGGTCATTAGGACCTCAGTTGTAGACAAGAGCTTGTGTATCTTTGAGGTATATTTTGTTCTAATTGCAAAATGCATATTTGCCAGAAAAAAGCATATGCCATAATCATTGCATCTGTTAAGCTAAGTGGCTGTTTAACTGCATTATGTGATATGACATAGTGTCCAGACTTAAATCATTATTACAGAAAACATTTCATGCTGTATTTCTGAGTTTTGAATAACATTTGCATACTTTTAAATTTGCAAAAAAATCACCAAAATTCATCTGAAATTGCTATGTATGCATATAAATAGCATGCATGAAAAGAAATATATTGATGGCCAGCCTCTGAGTCTTTACAGTCCTCTCTCACACATCTGGCTTTACTAAACAGAAACATTCATGATGACTCCTTGATCTTTCTCATTTAAACATATGTGTAGAAAAAAAATGTTTTAAAGTAGTAAAGTATACCTAAGTCACTTTTCAAGCAAAACAAAAGAGAAAAAAATGTATAAATTAGTACCAGATGGAGCAAAATAAATAAAAGACATTTTAAATATATATCAGGAGAGAAATTAGATCATCTAATAAATGAAGGGAAAATGGACGCTGATGACTAGCAAATGAATAAAAGAAAGACACTCAGGAGAAAAATGGTCATATAAGCTTTTTATGAGAGAAGAGAACAATAGAAACTATATTTGTACTTAAGTAGCATCTATTACTAAATACCTGAGATAATGGGAGCTTACATAAATTCTGATTGACCAAAAGGCATTATGAAACATCAAGGAAATATGAATAGAAACCAATCAGCAAATCCAAATAACCCCAATTATAAGGGCCAAGCGAACTAGGGAATGAATTTACCAAGCAATAGAGAAACAGGTTGTTTCTAAAAATCCTGAAATGCTACGACATGGCCAAGATCTGGGAGCATATCTATCTGTGTGTGTGTGTGTGTGTGTGTGTGTGTGTGTGTGTGTGTGTGTGTATGCGTGATGTGAAAAACAGAAACATTTCATTAATTCCATAAATATCAAATATCTTTGATAAGTGCAGTGACAGCGAACCACAGCCATGGGGAGACTTTCCAGAGCAAATACACAGCAGCGAGATCCAGACGTGAAGGAACCTTGTGCATTACAGTATGCGCAGTCTGCCCATGTGCCGCACATAAATGCGATTGGGCTACAGCCACGGATGGGCAAGTAATGGTGTGACTCGAAAAGACGCCTGAGACTTAACCCGATAATATTAGGTGGGAGGAGGGGGCACGGGGTTGATGAGTATGAAGATGAGAGGGGTATGATAACATTTGAGGTTTAGAAAGATTTCCTTGGCCGACGTGTGGGAAGTAGAAGGTAGGTGGGCGGTGAGCAGGCAGTGGAGTAGATGTGCCATGACCGGAGGTGAGGTGATTCCTTAGAATGCTCTTGTGGTAGTTGAGTTTTTGGACAGCTGGTAGCATCAAATAACGCAATGTCACTGGAGATAGAGAAGGCACCTGAGAGAGAATGAGGGGTGCAGCGGAAAAGACTGGTTTAACTTTCTGTGGCACTTGTTTCTAACACAGCCATCTCTCTGCTCTCTCTGCAAATCCTGGCCTGGGAATTCAACTGCACACCATCCTCCACCATTCCTCCTTCCCTTCCTTCCTTTCTGTTTGTTAAACAAGTCATCTTCAAACAGCTCCAGAGTTGTATTAAAGGGATAGAATGGGAAAGGAGACAGACATGCCCCCGTCCCTCCGGACATTGTCTGACGCTGTTCCTGGTTCCTGTGAGCTCATCTTCGTCGCTGCTTCCCAGTTCTCTCTGGCGCCCCCCACTCTCTTCTCCCAAATGGGGTGAATGTTTCTCCTGCCTCTGCAGGTCCAGAGGTTTTTTCAGACCTTATCTGACAATCGCTTTACTAAAGCTTAATATCTTTAATGCCTTTCACCAGAGAGATTGGGTCCGGGCAAACAATGCCTTTTTCAGTTTTATAATCTCAGTAGTGCCAAATGCAATGTAGAATGCATGTTGTTTGACATACCTGTCTAAAATGTACATATGGCCTTAATATGACATATCACTACAACATGCATGATATATGCATATCTTCCTCAAAAGTCTTGAAAATCATTGTTTTACAAGAGAAGAAAAGTATCTATTTGTGTATAAGCTATAAATGACTCCTTTATTCTTTAGTTATTAAATATAACATTTCTATAAGGTCATTCTGTTCATCATTTTTTAAGTTGGGCAAGGTGACAAAAATATTTTTTGAGTAACAAAGATGACTTCAAGAATGGGACAAATATCTGTCTTTATGTTATCTACACTAATAAAAGAGAAAGATGCAAATTGACCGTACCTTCGCAACGCTCACCAGCAAATCAGGACTGAGTATGCAAATTAACCCAACAGCATGGGTAGGCGGAAAGGCGGCTCCGGGCCGGGGCAAAGGCAGAAAGGCGGCTCCAGGCTGGCGGGAAGGTGGTGCCGGCAGCCAGGGGAAGGAAGGCCCATTCTTGCACGAATCTTCGTGCATCGGGCCTCTAGTTACTAAATAAGATAGACTACATTTTGCCAATGCAAGGCACACACGACATTCTATACCAGCGATTTTCAACCTTTCTCATCTCATGGCACACATAAACTAATCTCTAAAATTCTGTGGCACACCAAAAAGATTATTTGCTGATCTGACAAAAAAAAAAAAAGGCATAATTTTGATTCATTCACATCAGATGTTGTGTTGCTGTTGTCATTTTTTATTTGGCAATCTAAGGGAAAAGAGGTCAGTGCCCTGACTGAATAGGTATTGCATTTTGTAAATATTTTCACAGCACACTGTTGAAAATGCTATTCTGTACTTCTATAAGCAAACCATTTAGCAGTCACTGTGATGTCTAATGACATTGCTAATAACAGCTCTGGAGCCACCTTCACAACCCAAAGCGTACACTTTCAAGTGTTTAGACAATGCCAAGTCTCTTTCATGTGTGTTGATTAGATTTTTAGAACAATCAAATTCAGAGCCAAGAACGATGAGTAAAATGAGTGATTAATTTGATTAATACCATTTTTGTTTGAAATTAGGAGCAAGAAACTTTCTGACAGTTACAAAGTTGGTTTTGAAGGTGATTCCTAAGCAAAAGTTGTGAACACACATGGGGGGGGGGGGGGGAACCAAACCTCAGAGTAGGATATGTAAGTCCTGTTTGGGCTTGTTGCAGTTAAATCTTACATCATAGCACATCACAATTCAATATGCACTACTATCGTGCATGTCCTTGAAAATGGGCTCATCGCCCAGCCGGTGTTGTTCAGTGAGTGTCGTCCGAGGAAGATTCGTCCAAGAGGTCACAGGTTCGATTCTAGTCAGGGCACATGCATGGGTTGCAGGCACAACCCCCAGTAGGGGGCGTGCAAGAGGCAGCCAATCGATGATGTTCCTCTCTTCGATGTTTCTATCTCTCTCTCCCTTTCTCTAAAAATCAACAAAAACATATTTAAAATAAAATAAAATGGGCCCTTCAGTGAATCTCAGTCACATACCCAGGAAATCCTGGTATACAGTACCCGGCACCATCTCTTTCTGTCTGCTGGGACCTACCAGGGTGGGGCGGGAGTGATGGCAAGAACCTTCCCTGAAAATTGTGTTGCTTTTCTACTCCCTAACCACAGCCTCTGCCATCGTAACACAAGGGGATGCCTTAGATATAACAAATGCAACTGTTTGTTGAATGACTACATGAAAGAGAAAGGTAATTTACACTGTCTGTACAAGGGCTGAAATATAAGCACAGGTCTCATTTTAACTTACCTCCTTCACACCCATAACGTTCATCCAGAATACACCTCTTGGGCTCTCACTAGGTGCCGGCAGGTGGAAGATGCAGAGGACAATAAGTGTCTGAAATGGCTTGTTATTAAGATGTTAAGCAAGTTTTCTTTTTTTAATTTTCAAAATGTCTGAGACAGATTAATATGTTATGATGCTTTATAATTGTTTAAAAAGTGGGGTGGAATATTCAGTGTTTACCAAATTTTTGATCACAGACCATTTTGTTTTTCCTCTGAGAAAACATTATACTCTGAGAAGGAACACACTGGTAGGATTAAATGTATGCTAATTATTTAACAATAGATAGGAAAATAGAAAAAATAGAATAGTATCCAATTCTATTTACTCCTTACGTTGAATTCTAGGTAGAAAAGACTTAGTTCACTTAAAGAAAAATTAGGACCTGTTATTCTCCACAGATTTTTCCCCCTACAAATCTAGCAGGATCACAAAGTGGGGGGTTCCCAGTTTTTTTGTGGGTTTTTGTGTTGTTTTGTCATTTTGTTTTGTTTTGTTCTTGTTTTATTTCCTGGAATTGTTGGTTTTGTTTTGTTGGGAGCTTTTGTTTTGTATTTTACTTATTTCTGAAATACTTTCCTCCCTTAGAATATATTGGCTTAGGGTTCGTAGTCCTCTTTTTCTCACTTTTTTAATATTGCCATGGTAAATAAAAACTAAAGCATCGCTTCTCTCCATCATTTGGAACGTGGTCAGAGGTGGCTCGTTTTCCCGGTTGTTATACGTGATTTTACCCCACGTTTCCCGAGAAGCAGCCCGGCTCTCACCTCAGCTTCTGACTGCCCCGTCTGCTCTGTCCCGGCCCGAAGGCCTGCCGCTGGTTTGGTCTCGGAATTTCTGACTTTTTCTGGAAATCTGACAATATTTGAATTACCAGTTAAAAATCGAGCAATATAATGTTTCCTATGAATGCTCCCCCGCCAAAAATCTAATAACATCGCATTAAAAAAAAGACAAAGTAACAATTTTCTTTCTCCCGCAGCTGCTCAGCTGTGCAGCCTAGAGTTCTTCCAGACCTTCGGAAGGTACGCTCAGCACACCCAGGCACAGTCCCCTCTCCTCCTTCACTTTGCAAGAGTGCACTGCGAAGCATTAGGAGCTGCATTGCCTTGTTAATAAACGTCAGTCCAAATGCTTCGGGAGATAATTTGATTTTTAAAGAAAAAGAATAAAAAACACCGAAGCTGAAATATTGCTTTTATAAGCTGCTAGATCAATTCACCATGTGCTTTTTTAATCAACTGAAATATATACATTGAGGCAAATCACAGATGATTTAGCATTCTCCCATATCACGTTCCCGAGCACGATTAGTTCCTCGCAATGTTTTCTTCTCTACTACCGTCTTGTGCTCTGACTTACGGGGGAAAACTTTCCATGAACAATGTGTGCCACGCTCCCACTTTTGGCCTTGTCTCTGATTCTCCCCTGCCCTAATGACAATATAAATCAACCGGGGGGAAAAAATAAAAAAGATGTACAGCGACTGCGCCTCACTTAGAGAGCCGGGAGATTGACCTGGAGCGGGGTTGTCAAGCGCCGTGTCCACTCCTCACCGGGCCCACATGTGGTAGTTTTCCAGAGGAAGCAAATGTGGGCGGAAAGGCTCTGGTCACCACTGGGCCCTCCGTCCTCACTGAGCACGCCCCGCAGCTGACCCACAGGGAACTCGGGGCTCAAGGCTTCGCACAGCCAGGAACTCCAAACCCACTCGCTCACTGGAAGACTAAGAGCCATAGCTACTGCACTGGACAGTCCTGGGAACAGAAATGACCTGTTTCCGGAAATCAGTGTGCATCACCACCAGCAAGCACGTGCAAAGGACCTCCATTCGGGTCACTGTGCCGTCTTCTTGGAGAGACGTTCCTCAGCCTCCCTCCAGGAAGTGTCTAAGGGAGGTTTATTCATGGCTCTGAACACCCCAAAGTAAAACACAGCCACGCAGTTCAGAAACGGAGCCGACACAACATCACGGGCCCTTCGTCCTTCTACCTGGAAGGCTTTGGGTTTGCTGGACGTGGGGCGAAGTTCGGTGGCTCGACCTCGCTCTCCGCACCTCTCCAGAGGTCTGACCTGCCCACCCCTCTGCTGTTCAGACAAGCCGTGGCCACTCTGGTCTAAGAGATCAAGGAGCTGAAGTCTGAAGTCGCACGCCTTTTAGATTTCTTTGTGTTGCGTTTATCTCAAAGTCTTTCTGTAACTTGATTGCTTCGTTTAAAAGGTGACCTCCGTGACCCCTACTTGATGAAATGTAACAAAGCCGCTACTGCATTTTCAGGACAGCTGTACACTAACGTGTCTCTACATCCCTCTTCGAAATGGCTCCTCTTTTAGACAAACTCCTGAAAAGTCGTGTTCTCCTGTCCAATGGGTCCCTCCTTTTCCTGTTTTCCGAGAGCAGAATGCGCCTGTTGAATGGTCAAGGGCCAACGATTTCTACTCTCAGCTCAGATGAGGTCTCGGAAAGGAATGTAACCCTACTTACAAAATAAAGTATATTCTCAGATCCAGAAATGAGCTCGTAATTGAAATGATCATCAGTGTTTTAACTGATGACCATGGAACTCTTTTCTGGCAAACGCCTCATAGAGCATTAATTGCACGTCACATCGCAGATCTGCAGAGTTAACTTCTGTCCTGCCCTTGGGACTATGAGGTCCAAAGCATCGTTGTGTCTTTCAGGCTACAAAAATATATATATATATATATATATCATTGAACTGTCGAAGTTCTATTTGGTCTGTGAAGTACGTGCCTCACAAATGCCATTGCTGCCCCCTCAAAGCCATGTTGCCATCTGCCACGTGTGAGCACAACTAGGGAGCGTCACCTCTTCTCACCTCCATAGCACCCAAGTCCCTTTCTCAGAACCCGCCACGAAGCTCTTTCCCACAAACAGCAAAACCGAAGTGTTTAGAAAGGAAAGTTGGTCCTGATTTCATTGCCTCTGATCAGTGTTTATAGGGGGACAACCTAGATTTTATTTTTACAGACCTCTGTACGTTTTAATGGATTATTTAAAACTAGAGGCCCGGTGCACGAAATTCGTGCACGTGGGGGAGGGGGAGTTCCCCCTCAGCCCAGCCTGCACCCTCTCTAATCCAGGACATCCCTCTCACAATCCTGGACCGCTGACTCCTAACTGCTCACCTGCCTGCTGCCTTATTGCCCCTAACTGCCCCCCCTGACAGCCTGTTTGCCCCTAATTTCCTTCGCCTCCCCTGCTGGCCTCGTCACCCCTAACTGACCCCTCCCTGCCAGCCTGGTTGCTCCTAACTGCCCCCCTCTGCCGGCCTGGTCACCCCCAACTGCCGGCCTGGTCACCCCTCACAGCCCCCCCGCCAGCCTGGTTGCCCCACGCAGCCTACTGTTCAGTCACTTGGTCGTCCCTCACTAACCCCTCTGCCGGCCTGGTCGTAGGCAGCCACCTTGTGAGGGAGTGATAGTCAATTTGCATATTACCTCTTTATTATATAGGATAGATCATAATAGTGACTGTTAGTAATATGGGAATGGGATGCTTAATTTAGGGACAAAAGAATATTTTGCTCTGGTATCCATCAGCAGATGATATTACTGGACATAATATCTGCATTATGAAGTTTCCATGAAGCAAAGGAAGAAATGTTGATAAAATTAATGACAACTGAGTTTGAAAATGTGACCATGTGCAAAACTTCATACAAACACTTATAGAAATGCAAATCTTACTGTTTTAAATGTCATTAATTCCAAAGTGTGCTTCTTTTCCTTAACAGTTCATAAGGGGCTTGAGTTTGACAGTGGATTTGATCTTTACCATAAAAAAATTATTTTCCTAATCAATACTGGAAAAAAATGATATGAAAGAAATGTCTATTAACTTAGGCAAATGGACTCTGAGCACATTAGAAACACTCCTAAGTATTAGGTTTGTAAATGTAATGCTAATTTAAGATTAACAGAATGCAAACCGGTATTGTATTATGCAAATAACATGTCAGTGTAATTAGCTGCTTATGAAAGCAAGCAAGACTCAGCCTAGTTAGATTTATCAGAGAAAGTTACGGTTTACATTCGTTGCTCCT